>NC_068286.1:39862778-40172594 GCF_025860055.1 Xyrauchen texanus
TCAGAGGATCAGATGCATATTTGTTGATCCTGACTGTTGTCTGCCCTAGATGAAATCACCCCAAAAAATAACCATTAGAAAACATTCTGGGGGCCAGGGTAGCTCAGTGGTAAAAGACGCTGGCTACCACCCATGTAGTTCGCTATGTAGAATCCCAGGGTGTGATGAGTGACTCCAGCCAGGTCTACTAAGCAACCAAATTGACTCGGTTGCTAGGGAGGGTAGAGTCACATGGGGGAACATCACTGTGGTTCGTTCTCGGTGGGGTGCGTGGTGAGTTGATAGTGGATGCCGTGGTGGATGGTGTGAAGCCTCCTCATACACTATGTCTCTGTGGCAACGCTCTCAACAAGCCATGTGATAAGATGCGTGGGTTGACGGTCTCAGACGCGGAGGCAGCTGGGACTCTGCCACCCAGATTGAGACAAATCACTACAAGACCACAAAGACTTAAAAGTACATTGGGAATTGGGCATGCCATATTGGGAGAAAAGACACGTTCTGTATAATTTCGTATTTGGTTGTCACACAAAAACCTCCCTGCAACTTTATTAAAAATAGAACCAAAAGAGAACGTTGCTAGAACATTAGGAATTGGTTCCAAAAGTATCTATATGAGAACCATACTCTAACGTTAGGAAAACATTTGATATTTGCTGGGTTCTTGCGCTAAAAAAACTAGACGCAGCGCAATGCATAGAACTAAATGCAGGTGTCTCGAGACGCGTTTTTAAAGTTCCCTTTCTTTTAATCTGACACGCTGTTTAAAAAGTGCGGCGCTCCTGCTTGAGACGCTGAAATTTAGTAGACTATTATAAGGGTTTTTACTTGAACCAGATTAATTTGCCTATTAATTTAATACATTTTTCAACATACAAATCTATCAGGCAATGTGACACCATTAAGATGCCAATGTGTGTCTCTCTCCCTTTCATGTTAGGGGGCGCTCCAACATACAATCCAACACAAAACACGTCTCGTATAGCCGAACATACGACAATACCAACCCGATCTCATGAAAATTCATACAGAATTTACAAGTTGGCTATTTCGTATTGTCTTGCACGATATTGTTTGCATAAACTCGACTTCATCACGTGCAAATTCCCGGATGTCAAATGCAGAAGTAAGCATGAGTTTCGCGCACGAGGCATTACGTACATACTTATTAATATTATGCCCTTACCCAAACCCGTTATCTAAATTTAACCAATAAGTAGAGTGTGTAAACATGATAGGCAAGTAATTGTCGTGTATTAGATGGAAAAGATGTCTAGAGATGTCATTGGCTGTATGACAAAGTTGTGAATTCAAACAAATGCAGTCGCATGATATAATACGAATTAGCCAAATTTAGAAAAGTTGTACGAATCCTGACAATTTCGCTGTGAATTTGTGTTGAAAATACTTTCACATACACACACACACACACTCAACTTGTTTATGAATCATTGTGGGGCTCTCCGTAGACCTCCATGCATTTTGTGGATTGTATACAGATCTAACAATAATTTTTATCCCCTAACCCTAAACTTAACCCTCTCAGAAACCTTTTTGAATTTTTGCATTTTCAAAAAAACTGTTTAGTATGTTTAATAAGCCATTGCCCTCGTGGGGACCGCTGACTGGGCCCCACAAGGTGATCTCAGGTTTTACTATCCCCACAATGTAGGCTAAACATGTAAACACACACACACACACACACACACACACACACACACACACACACACACACACACACACACACACACACACACACATACACACATGTTGGTGCGGCTATCCTTATGAGGACTCTCCATAGTCCTAATGATTTTTTTTTTTGCATTTTTATATAGGCCTATATATATATATATATATATATATATATATATATATATATATATATATATATATATATATATATATATATAAAAACATCGTTTTGTATGTTTTTTTTAAACGATTTGAATTATGGGGCACTAGAAATGTCCACAAAAAAAATTATTTATATCATAATACCCTTGTAATTACCAGTTTGTAACCTAAACAAAATGTCCTCGTAAATAATCCAGACCCGCACACACACACACACACACACGCCCACACACACCTCGGAGTCGCTCGCTCATCCTGCACTAAGGGAGCGCTGGTTCTTTAGGTAGGTTGGTGGCACAAAATAAGCGGATGCCTGTTCATTGTTCACCCCTTCGTTTCCGTAATTGACAGTGGACTGATAAAGGAGAGATGTCTGGAACGGGTTACCAGGGAAAGAAGAATATTCCGCATTTGACGGTAAGATATTGGCTGCGAGGTGTCCCTCCGCTACCCGGTAAATCCCTGCGCATGGGGATTAAATTCTTAGTGAGCCAACAAAGCATAGGCCAAACCCGCTTAGTAGCCTAAATGTCATGTCTAAAGTGAGGAGGCATTTGATAAAGATGCAGAGATAAATAATGAGTCAATGCTTGAAACTGGCATTGTTGAGCGCGTTTCGTTAGACAAATCATAACGAGTGCTCTTGCACAAGATGCAACAGGGTCTGCTGCGCCAAGAGCAGAGATCTGGAAAAGCAGGAAGCACTCTTTATGCCAATGCATTAAAAATGGGAGAAATCCATGCTTTGATTGTTTTTGCTTTTTTTTATCTCTCTTTTCTTTGCATGTTTTTACCAATGGATTACAAGCGATCCTAATCCTTGTCCTTTGCTATCTGCGCCAGTGATTTTAATCATAATCTGGTGCACATCTAGGAATAGTTTGTAGTAATTTAAGGTTGCATTACTATGCCTTTGCAAAAATACAGATCCCAAACCTATCAAGAAAAGCACACTGGTATGTGCCTTTCTGACAGCTGGATGCGAGGTTACCATGGCAACCTAACATCTTTCTATATTAGCGACTTTGCTCTGCTCTCATAAATGAACCCCACCAATACCTTGAGTACGAGGCGAAAACTATGATTCCAACAGTATTTAAACATTTTGCTTAAATGAAAGGTAATGTATAGATGACCACATTGATCACAATTAGGTTACCTGAAAAAAAAAAAAAGAAATGTAACAATTGTTTACTTTTCTCTCTGTATTTGTGTGTTTTTTTTATTTCACTGATCTCTCTCTCTCTCTCTCTCTCTCTCTCTCTCTCTCTCTCTCTCTCTCTCTCTCTCTCTCTCCTTCAGAGTGAGCGGCTGCTGATTAAAGGAGGAAGAGTAGTTAATGATGATCAGTCCCTCTATGCTGATGTCTATGTTGAAGATGGACTTATTAAGTAAGACACCACACCCAGAGATGCACATGATGTAATGTTTCTACTATTTAAGTACAAAGCAATCAGTAACACTTTGCAATAAGTTTGTTTTTGTTCACATTAGGTAATGCACAAGCTATCATAATCTAACAATGAGCAATTTTTTTATTTTTATTTATCTTAGTTAATGTTCATTTATAAATATAGCCTACATTGTTCATTCTTTGTTTTTGTTAGTTCATAATGCATGTAACTAATGTTAACGTGTACATTTAATATAAAACCGTTATTTATACAGATGTTGCCAGTCCAAAATGGGCTTTTGCCACCATTACCATACTATTTCAATATGTGGCAGCTGAATGCATCAAAGCTTATACTCGTAGAAGCAAACTGAACATGTCATTAATTGCTTTTATGGAAGAAATTTGCTTGCAAATGCAGAATTAACATTATCCAAGATTAATAAGTCAATAAAGAATTGTTCATTTTTTGTTCACATTAGCCATTGCATTAACTAATTTCAACAAATACAGTCTTATTTTAAAGTGTTTCCATGCAATCACTGGCAATTGCAAAACATTTTTGCTGTTGTGGCTCAGGTGGTGGAGTGGGTCGGCTGCTAATCGCAGTGTTGGCGGTTCGATTCCCAGCCCACACGACTCCACATGCCGAAGTGTCCTTGGGCAAGACACTGAACCCCAAGTTGCTTCCAATGGCAGGCTAGTGCCATATTGTATAGCTGTGAGAGATCAACCAGGTTTGATTCCACCCCCCCACTCAACGATCACTCTCACCGGATTACTAATCACACACACCTGTTTACAATCAACAAACTCACCAACTTGCACTATAAAGCACTCACCGAAACCCCAGTTCAACGTCAAGCCTCCAACAGGAACAAACCCTCACCGTGATCTTCTGAACCCCTGAACCTTCCCGATTGCTGACAAGTAACGTTAAAACTTACCTGTATGCGTCTAACTTCTATGTCCACATTCTGTTGTCTCCAGGACTCCTGTTACATTTCCTATCGCCTCTGATCTGATTTCCTATTTCTCTGATCTGCCAGTGAGTCTTCTGATCCCGTTTCCAAGTATCTGCTTCTTAAAAGAGAGGATTTGCATCACTGTCCGGTGATTACTTGATTCCCACATTCCCGAAGTGGTTGTGCTTACCTGTGGCCTGTCCGGCATCGAGTGATCTTCACCGTGTCTGCACTTGAACTGCCATATTACTCACCCTCACTCTTGCCACCTAAAATAAAGCTGTGTTTGGATTCACTTACCTCTGCCTCCGTGTGTATATCCTGACAGAAGGCTTGACCCAAACAC
The DNA here is from genome assembly GCF_025860055.1 of Xyrauchen texanus. Taxonomy (NCBI): domain Eukaryota; kingdom Metazoa; phylum Chordata; class Actinopteri; order Cypriniformes; family Catostomidae; genus Xyrauchen; species Xyrauchen texanus. The sequence goes on from NC_068286.1 coordinate 39,867,340, forward strand.
CGCCAGTGAATCCAAACCACCCGAAGACGGCACTTCCGCAAACCCCGCTTCCTCTCTGGTGTACGTCGCCAACTCCGCCTCCAGACCAGCGCCCTTCTCAGGTCGGGCGGAAGATTGCAACGGATTCTTGCTACAATCCTCGCTCATCCTTGAACAACAACCTCAATTGTATCCTACAGAAAGATCAAAGATCTCCATTATGGACCCAGCAGTTCGGCTCTTGGCTCTCAGTCAGGGGAATCAACCCCTGGAGGCTTTTGTCGCAGAATTTTGTGCCCTGGCAGACCAGGTCAACTTCAATGAGGTAGCCCTTAAGGACATTTTTCGTTGTGGGCTGAGTGGGCCAACTTCTTCTTGTATGCCTGGTGGTCGCTGTTCCCTCAGCCTGGTTCAATATATTGACCTCGCCCTACTGTTCGCTGGTCCTGCGTTCACCGTGGGGGAGGTGGACACCGAGCCGGTGTTCCACAACATAGCCGCAAGACCAGAGGCCCCAGTCTCAGAGCCCACGCCTGTCACGGTAAGCGAGCCAGCATTGCCAGCCTCGTCCGTCCGGAGGAGGAGGAGGAGAAGAGGAAAGGTTTCTGCTCCCCAGTCTCCGCCTGCCACGGCCAGCGAGCCAGAGCCCACGCCTGCCACGGCCAGCGAGCCAGAGCCCACGCCTGCCACGGCCAGCGAGCCGTTAGCCTGCGACGTCAAAGAGCCAGTGCCAGTAGCCGCGACCGTCCAAGAGCCAGTGCCAGTAGCCATGACCGTCCAAGAGCCAGTGCCAGTAGCCATGACCGTCCAAGAGCCAGCGCCTGTAGCCATGACCGTCCAAGAGCCAGTGCCAGTAGCCATGACCGTCCAAGAGCCAGTGCCAGTAGCCATGACCGCCAGTGCCAGTAGCCGCGACCATCCAAGAGCAAGTGCCAGTAGCCATGACCGTCCAAGAGCCAGTGCCAGTAGCCATGACCGTCCAAGAGCAAGTGCCAGTAGCCATGACCGTCCCAGAGCCAGCGCCAGTAGCCTCGACCGTCCCAGAGCCAGCGCCTGTAGCCTCGACCGTCCCAGAGCCAACGCCTGTAGCCTCGGCCGTCCCCATAACCATGCTCCCTGTTGGCCGAAAGAGAAAGAAGAGGGCGCATTCTCCCCAGTCTCTACCTGCCTCTGCTCCGCCCTCAGAGTCTTCCACGGCTTTGCCTGCCTCTGCTCCGTCTCCCGAGTCTTCCAGAGCTCCTCCTCCCGAGTCTTCCAGGGCTCCGCCTCCCGAGCTTCCCAGAGCTCCGCCTCCCGAGCTTTCCAGAGCTCCGCCTTCCGAGCCTCCCGAGTCTTCCAGGGCTCCTCCTCCCGAGTCTTCCAGGGCTCCGCCTCCCGAGCTTCCCAGAGCTCCGCCTCCCGAGCTTTCCAGAGCTCCGCCTTCCGAGCCTCCCGAGCTTTCCAGAGCTCCGCCTACCGAGTCTTCCAGGGCTCCTCTCGAGCTTCCCAGAGCTCCGCCTTCCGAGCTTTCCAGAGCTCCACCTCCCGAGCTTTCCAGAGCTCCGTCTCTCGAGCCTCCCAGGGCTCCGCCTACCGAGTCTTCCAGGGCTCCGCCTCTCAAGTCTCTTAAGCCTCCAAGGGCTCCGCCTCCTGAGTCTTCCAGGGCTCCACCACTCAAGTCTTTCGAGCCTCCCAGGGCTCCGCCTCCCGAGCTTTCCAGAGCTCCGTCTCTCGAGCCTCCCATGGCTCCGCCTACCGAGTCTTCCAGGGATCCGCCTCTCAAGTCTCTTGAGCCTCCCAGGGCTCTGCCTCCCGAGTCTTCCAGGGCTCCGCCACTCAAGTCTTTCGAGCCTCCCAGGGCTCCGCCTCCAGAGCTTTCCAGAGCTCTGACTCTCGAGCCTCCCAGGGCTCCGCCTACCGAGTCTTCCAGGGATCCGCCTCTCAAGTCTCTTGAGCCTCCCAGGGCTCCGCCTCCCGAGTCTTCCAGGGCTCCACCACTCAAGTCTCTTGAGCCTCCCAGGGCTCCGCCTCTCAAGTCTCTCGAGCCTCCCAGGGCTCCGCCTCTCAAGCCTCACGAGCCACACAGGGCTCCGCCTCTTGAGCCTCGCGAGCCACACAGGGCTCAGCCTCCCGAGCACCCAGAGCCTCTCGAGTCTTCTACGGCCCTTCTCCCCGAACCTCCTATGGCTCCACCTCCCGAGCCTCCTACGGCTCTGCTCCCAGAGACTCCAGAGCTTTCTAGAGCTCCGCCTCTCGAGCCTCCTACAGCTCTTCTCCCCGAACCTCTTACGGCTTTGATCCCAGAGACTCTAAAGCCTCATCTGGCGCCACCTTCCTCGGCTCCGCCTCCTGAGCCTTCCTCGGCTCCGCCTCCAGAGCCTTACAGGCCTCCGCTTTTAAAGCCTCCTACGGCGCCACCTCCCTCGGCTCCACCTCCAGAGCCTTCCAGGGCTTCGCCTCTAGAGCCTCCTACGGCTCTGCCTCCTGAGCCTCCCATGGCTCTGCCTCCTGAGCCTCCCATGGCTCTGCCTCCTGAGCCTCCCACGGCTCTGCCTCCTGAGCATCCCACGGCTCCGCCTCCTGAGCCCCCCGAACCTTCCTCGGTTCTGCCTCCTGAGCCTTCCTCGGCTCCGCCTCCTGGGCCTTCCTCGGCTCCACCTCCAGAGCCTTCCAGGGCTTCGCCTCTAGAGCCTCCTACGGCACCACCTTCCTCGGCTCTGCCTCCTGAGCCTCCCATGGCTCTACCTCCTGTGCCTCCCACGGCTCTGCCTCCTGAGCCTCCCACGGCTCCGCCTCCTGAGCCTCCCACGGCTCTGCCTCCTGAGCATCCCACGGCTCCACCTCCTGAGCCCCCCGAACCTTCCTCGGTTCTGCCTCCTGAGCCTTCCTCGGCTCCGCCTCCTGAGCCTCCCATGGCTCTGCCTCCTGAGCCTCCCGAGCCTTCCTCGGCGCCGCCTCCTCAGTCTCTCAGTGCTCCGCCTGCCGAGTCTTCCACGGCTCCACCTTCCAGGGCTCCGCCTACCAAGTCTTCCACGGCTCCACCTTCCAGGACTCCGCCTGCCAAGTCTTCCACGGCTCCACCCCTGGAGTCCGCCTTGGCTCCGCCTCCCATGGCTCCGCCCCAGAAACCCTTCCTCACATGGTTCTGCAAGCTCCCCTAGTAACCATTACTCCTCCCAGACCTCCTGACCCAGTTCCTGTCCTGTGGCCTCCTCCCAGGCCTCCTGACCCTGTTCCCGACCTGTGGCGGCCTCCCAGACCTCCTGACCCAGTCCCCATCCTGTGGTCACCTTCCAGGCCCCATGACCCAGTCCCTGTCCTACAGTCGCCTTCCAGGCCCCCTGACCCAGTCTCTGCCCCATGGCTGCCTCCCAGACCTCCTGACCCAGTCCCTGTCCTGTGGTCACCTTCCAGGCCCCCTGATCCAGTCCCTGTCCTACAGTCGCCTTCCAGGCCCCCTGACCCAGTCTCTGCCCCATGGCTGCCTCCCAGACCTCCTGACCCAGTCCCCGTCCTGTGGTCACCTTCCAGGCCCCCTGACCCAGTCCCTGTCCTACAGTCGCCTTCCAGGCCCCCTGACCCAGTCTCTGCCCTATGGCTGCCTCCCGGACCTCAACCCAGTCACCTACCAACTTCGCCTGCCTGCTCAGTACCGCATCCACCCCACAACGTGGGGGTCCAAGGTCCGCTGGCGCGGACTCTGGAGGGGGGGTGTACTGTGAGAGATCAACCAGGTTTGATTCCACCCCCCACTCAACGATCACTCTCACCGGATTACTAATCACACACACCTGTTCACAATCAACAAACTCACCAACTTGCACTATAAAGCACTCACCGAAACCCCAGTTCAACGTCAAGCCTCCAACAGGAACAAACCCTCACTGTGATCTTCTGAACCCCTGAACCTTCCCGATTGCTGACAAGTAACGTTAAAACTTACCTGTATGCTTCTAACTTCTATGTCCACATTCTGTTGTCTCCAGGACTCCTGTTACATTTCCTATCGCCAGTGCCCATGTATCCCTCTGATCTGCCAGTGAGTTTTCTGATCCCGTTTCCAAGTATCTGCTTCTTAAAAGAGAGGATTTGCATCACTGTCTGGTGATTACTTGATTCCCACGTTCCCGAAGTGGTTGTGCTTACCTGTGGCCTGTCCGGCATCGAGTGATCTTCACCGTGTCTGCACTTGAACTGCCATATTACTCACCCTCACTCTTGCCACCTAAAATAAAGCTGTGTTTGAATTCACTTACCTCTATCCTGACAATAGCACATCTAAACATGTTCAGTGGGAGACGCGTATGTAAAGCTGTCGGAGTATCGCACATTCTTGATTACATCGTAGATTCTTCATTCACTAATGAGAAAAAAGTTAAACCCACCTGGTTCTTAGAAACAGTGTAAAAAATTAAATTACATTTTATTCAACTTATTTATTTATTTATTTTTGAGTCACAGATACTACAAAATGTGAATTACTTTGCATCTGCATAAAGCATATGTTAGACCAATAATAATAATACCACAAATGTTGTCTCAACTAGCCTTCATATTGAACAATGTTTCTGATTTATGAGTTCCCAGCATGCATTGCAACATGATTAAATTATGCAGTTAGTGTGATGGGCTTGTTTTATTTTTTGCTATTTGCTGACAATATTTATGCTGTTATTGTTGTTGTTTGTTGCCACTGTTAGCTAATTATTGTGTGGTGATGTTAACAGCACATCTTTTAACTTAATGAGGTTTGTTGATTGTCACCGTTATTGAGGTTTGAGTGTAAAGAGTTGAGGTATATTATGTGTCCATGTCTGTGCCAAACAATAGAACATACCATTTTGCCTTGCAAAGCATACTTTTCTTCAGAGGTAGATATGGTGACAAAATGACAGTTCTCGTATTGCGAAATGATAGTTGGCTGAAAAATAAATTAATTCTCTCAACAAGAATTTTTGCAGTTAGTGAACAAGCAAATTCAAATTGACTTAAAGCAATGTTGCTGAGGACAATTATTAAGACTCAAAACTCATACTGCATCATGTTGCCTTGATTTTTTAACTTTCCTCAACATTTCATTTTTTACAATGTAGGGCATAGATGGTTTGAGTAATTTAAAACAATGTTATCCTATGGCATTACAATAACTTTTTTTTAACATATGGCATCTGACTGCAAAACCCTTTTTTAGAAGTCTTAAGAATGTCTATTGTATACCAAAATTCAATTCTTTCATTTAATATATTACATTTGTATTGTTGCATTGCCTATACTGAGGTCTACTGGAAGCTGACTAAGTCTAAGCTCAGTTCATAACCTTGCTCTGACTGAAGTTTTTCTCATTTTAATTTCCGGCACACTCTGCTCTATGTCAATCCCTCCATGTCTGCTTCAGACAGGTTGGGGAGAACCTGATTGTGCCGGGGGGTGTGAAGGTGATCGAGGCTAATGGGTGTATGGTGATACCTGGAGGCATTGATGTGAACACCTGCCTGCATAGGCCCTACCTGGGTACCCCACCTATCGATGACTTCTACCAGGGCACCAAAGCTGCTCTGGCTGGAGGAACCACAATGATCAGTGAGTTTGGATGGACCGTTAACCTGATGCACAGGTTAAACTTAGATATTTATAAAGTATATATATGCACTTAAAATTAAATGGTTGTCTTAATTGAGCAATGGTCAATGTAAGTAGATCCTTTAGGATACAGTGCCAAATACTCTAGTTTAGAGCAAGCTCCCTAACAGGGACTTCACTTGTACTCATTTGTATCTCCAAAAACAAATCAGCGTCTCAGTCATTGCTTACTAAAATTACACACCTAAGAAACTGACTGTTTCCATCCTTCATTTTAACTGCAACCAATCAGATTCCATTTCATATATGAGTCAAGTGTTTACATTTACATTTATGTAAAAGGCAGACGCTTTTATCCAAAGTGACTTACAGTGCAATTATTACAGGGACAATCCCCCTGGAACAACCTGAAGTTAAGTGCCTTGCTCAAGGACACAATGGTGGTAGCCGTGGGGTTAGACCCAGCGACCATCTGATTAACAGCCCTGTGCTTTAGCCACTACGCCACCACCACTCCGTAAAGTGTTCATTACAGTTCGCAGTGCTTCGGTTTATTTCAACACTGACAATGAATTAGAATTATTAGCTATTATCAGTGACAGCATTTCTCAAGGGAGCCATTTAAACATGGAAGAAAAAAGAGTTTAAGTGTAATCTGTTACAAGAATAGAATATAATACCTTAGTGCCACACGAATGGGTCGGTGGAAATTGGTGTTGGTATAGCTATGCAATATGCAAGAGAAAGTGTGCAAAAGTGCAAATGTGTGAATAAAAAATACTATTAATACTAAGAATAATATGTTTAATATATATAAAGCACAGTTCCAAAAGCTCACGGTCCCTTTTTTTTATAAGAAGATTACATCATACAGTTAATTACTATACTATATAACATATGGTACATATTATATGGCATATACATACAGTATGTTACTTTGTAAAATACTATGTACACAATGTACATAATAATGCAATATATATTAAATGTTACAATGTGCAATACAGAATAAAATGCATAATAAAATATTTTCTATCCAATACAGCACAAATGACATTACAAAAACTATGATATAGTACAGACAGATTATAGATGGATAAAGGGAGCATGTAAAGGGATCAAGATCTATACCTGATATTCAAGGCTTTGGTGATTATGTGTTCCATGTTGTTCTTTGATAAGTAAACTTAAAAAGATAAATCTGTCAAAACAGAGAAATCCTTCAGATTATAGGGTATAGAAAATCTCAAGAACATTTTGAACTGTCTTCGATTTCAGTTGACCATGTGAGTCCACTGCCAGGGGACAGTCTATTGGAGGCCTTTGAGAAGTGGCAGGAAGCAGCAGATAAGAAGTCCTGCTGTGATTATTCACTCCATGTAGATATCCCTCAGTGGCATGAAGGTGTGAAGGATGAGCTTGAGCTGCTTGTACAGGAAAAAGGTATATATTACTATATATAAACATATACTGTATGTTATATAAACATTACTGTGACATTTATTAATGTATTAGATTTGAACAAGTATACTGAGTTTTCCAAGCCTGTTTTTAACATGTCTATGAAAACACTTTCCAAATTCATCAGTAAGCATGTTAATGTTATCTACTTTTGGCAGGAATCAACTCTTTCCAAGTGTACATGGCTTACAAAGATTTATTCCAAATGACGGACTCTCAGGTTAGTGAGAGTTAATATTTTCGGTGGTAATCGACATTATGCTACAAATGCTGTTGATTGAGCCTAACATGTATTGAACCCCAGAAAGTTCCTTTAGTGCTGACTATTGTAACAGTAACTATGTTCCTTTGTTCACAGCCATATAAATAACTCATAAATAAAGATCTCTCTCTGCCTCTCTCCTTCAGTTGTATGAAGCATTCTCATTCCTCAAGGAGCTAGGGGCGGTGGCGCTGGTCCATGCAGAGAATGGAGATCTCATTGCCCAGGTAACCATCAACAAATAAGTGTAATTTTCATTCCGTATTCAAAAACACATTTTAATAACCAACTGATTGTTTGGATCATACAGTAAAATTGTGTGACTGTGACCCTTCAGCTAAGGTGTTTTATGGAGTTAATGAGATGTTATGATAGTAGCAAAGGCTTGATAATCATTTATGATGCAGTTATTGCAGTAACAAAGGGAAAGTGCTGTGCAAAAATGATTACATTATTTTGACCTTATTGTGTTTCAGGAGCAAAGCAAAATTTTGGGAATGGGCATTACTGGTCCAGAGGGTCACCCACTGAGCCACCCAGAGGAGGTGGGATCTTTAAGCAAATTTAGTGATAAATTAATACAAAGGATAAACAGACTAACTATTTATCTAGTCAGATTCAGATTGACAAATAAAGTTTTCTGTTGTAATTGGTTGTCTGTTTCTCAGCTGGAGGCGGAGGCTGTTTTCCGTGCTATCACCCTTGGCAACCGAGTCAATTGCCCTGTCTACATCACCAAAGTGATGAGTAAGAGTGCAGCTGAGACTGTGACCCAGGCACGAAGGAAAGGTGATTGCATGGAATCAACAAATGTGTTTAATTAAGACATTAATGAAGTCTAAAATGGGAAAATAAGTATTGCATGTTGAATTCTCTCCTTTCCATGAATGAATAGATGCCATTACATCAAAGTTGACCAAAATCATATCAGAAAAACAAATGCATTTATTTGTAGGATTATTTATTGAGATGTCTAGCATATCTTGTGGATTTTCTTACTTTAATACATCATTTCTGTTGAACTGATTTGAATGAAAAATTCAGGACCAATTCAGGTTAATCACATTGTGAATTCGGCAACAGGAGGTCGAAAGTTCTGCTGCTGAAATCGGTCTACGTTTGCCAAATTTCAAACCACTGCCCCCAGTGGCTGTAGCTGGAAGACTTTTTTTTAAGGCAAAATGTCCACAAGATGGCATCAAAAGCGAGTTGCATTTTTAATTGTAAATTATTTAATTCAGTCCACAGAAATGCATATTTTATTATGCCTACTATCTAACCCAAACCCCAATCCTAAACTAACTGTGAATGGAGTAAAAAAAAAAAATCCAACCACCGAATCACACTTACCATTGTTTTGTGAATTCAATGACTTTGTTTCCATGGGTCCAGAACCTGTGTCGACGTTCTATCAGTAGCATGCCAGGGAAAGATGAACCCAACTGAATTGATGTAAAAATATCTGATGGGATCAAGGGTACATAAACAAGAAAACGGAAGCAGGATGTAGATTTCCTGTGTAATTATGTACACTCATTTCACTCAAAATGTGTATGCATTTCTTTATTCCATTGTCTTTAGGCTCTGTTGTATTTGGTGAGCCAATCACAGCCAGCTTGGCAACAGATGGGTCACACTATTGGAGCAAAAACTGGGCGAAAGCAGCAGCCTATGTGACCTCTCCACCCCTCAGCCCTGACCAGACGACACCTGACCACCTTCACACTCTACTGGCCAGGTAAGAAACTATTGATTTTAGTTTAATCAGAATTTTCACTAATTTCGATTAATCATATTTTGATCAATCAAAAGTATGATGTTTCTACACATTAGGAATGCAATGTAACATTACACAGATGTAGTTTTGGGGCCCATGCTATACCTGTCTTAATCTAGCTATATTTACAGTATCTACTATTTCCTTTATATTTGCTCTGAGCTACATCCCTACACTGCAGACACACATTTCCCTGGCCCCATTTCTAAATATAAAGTAGGCTTTCATCTCCTGTTTCCATGGTTACAGAGCATACCCCCTCCCCACAACACACTCTCACCTAAATTGTAGACTTGTATCCAGGCTGTTAGACTGGAAGAGATGTCACTATGTTGACATTTACTCTTCTAAGCAGCCGCCCATACTTTCACATGCGCACACTTCGCACACATAGTGGCAGTCACACACAGACTGGCACTGCTGGAGAGAGGACATTTATTTTTAGAATTGATACATAATGAGTCCAATAGATAAGAGGAAATGTCTACAAAATGTAAGCAAAAATCTTTAAATGCTTAAATGGGAAGAAAATTGTCTAGATGTTTAGTGCTGCATTTTGTGGATTTTAAAGCATATTGCTTCAACTGTCTGGAAAGCTTTTTCTTTTGTGTGCATCTTTTAACAGCAACACTTAAAACCTTTATGCATGTGTTTATACATTCTTAATAGTAATTTTGAAGAGCATTCTAGTCTGTAATCTGTTGAGATTGGTCAGCTGGCCTGTATGCAAGTATGCAACTGTTGCTAAATAAGCAAATCTAGTGGCAATCAATGGAAATGCCTCTATTACTTTATGCTGAATCTTCATGATCTTTAAGAAGGTAGGTTATTATGGAATAAAAGAGATATTAGAGTATATGAGCAATTAGCATGCAAAGAGTTATCATAACTACCCTTTGAAGTGTCATTTATAATAAGCTTGTATATATGAAGGATTGAAGCAATGGTTTTGAAAGTGTTCCAAAAATGGTCTATACAGCCGACTCATCAAACAAGAAGTCTGTTGATTTTAGCACATGTCTATGGACATGAAGCATTATGGAACTTTAAAAATAACAGTTCAGAAAAGTCAGTTATTTGAAGATTAAAAATAACAACAGAGCTAAATCTAGAGGAACAGGCATCTAATAATTAATTAATACATGTCTGTAAAGGGATTAATGGAAAGGAGGAGGCGAGAACCGGCTTGAGAATATAAATAATATTTGAATTATGAACTTAACAAAAAGACAAACACACAAAGGTGTCGGACTGCTGCCCGTAAATCTCTCTCTCTCTCTCTCTCTCTCTCTCTCTCTCTCTGTCCCACTGCAGTCTCCAGTCAGTCTTTATCCCTCTCTGAGGCTTGATTAGCCTGATTAAGGGCAGGGTTTGTAGCATCACGACCCGGCCCCCCTTGTCACAATGTCAATCGTTTTAGTTAAGCGTGGCTAGTTAAGGGAAGTGTATTTTAAAACAAAACAACTCAGGTCTAAGCATTACACTGTCAAATAGATCAGAATTATTAGACCAGTTAAAGACAAAAATAACATTCCCAGCCAGAGGTGTTGGCAGAATGAATGGTACTCCAAGTAAATGGCTTGTCATAGATAGCGTTTATAATTTGTTACATTTCTTATCATACAAAATGACTCACTGTGGTTGGGTGAGCATGAGTGGCAACTCCCCTGACCACCTATGGCCCCATGGGAGATGAGATGATGGGTTATCCACTAACCCATGGGCTTTTTCTGAAAGTTTTATTTCATTTGATTTTTTTCTTATTTCAGTGGGGACCTGCAGGTTGTGGGTAGTGGACATTGTGCTTATAGCACTTCTCAAAAGGCTATAGGGAAGGATAACTTTACCCTTATACCCGAGGGGACCAATGGAGTAGAAGAGAGAATGGGCTTTGTTTGGGATAAAGCTGTGGTAAGTGTTGTCGGATGTGTTTTTTATCAATTGAGGTACTGTAAGGTTTACATTCCATCAGGTATAGTTGAGTCACCATTTAATTATCTCTGCACAGGCTATGGGGAAAATGGATGAAAACCAGTTTGTCGCAGTTACAAGCACCAATGCAGCCAAAATCTTCAACCTGTACCCCCGTAAGGGTCGGATAGCATTGGGTTCAGATGCCGATATTGTCATCTGGGACCCCGACAAGATTAAGACCATCACAGCTAAATCACAGCAGTCGGTAAGACAGAACGAAAAAGTTTGCTTATGTTGGATGATCCTCTATATAGGGCTGATATTTTAGATATACAATAGAAGATATACAAGACTGCTTTTTTTGTACTTATGGGTGTAATGGGTTGTATAATTCCCCATATGCTTCTTCTTTTTTTTTTTTTGTAGCACATGCATTTGCAATACATTTGGAAACCCTTAAAATGTTACCTATTCCAAAACAGTAATTGCCATTCTTTCCATACAACTGATAACACTTTGTTAGAAAATATTAGAATGCAGAGCTCTGTCAATAAGATGTTTTGAATAATTTGTAGCATGTCTCTCTCTCTCTCTCTCTCTCTCTCTCTCATCTTTTCTTTCTAGGCTCTGGAGTATAACATATTTGAGGGAATGGAGTGTCATGGTGGACCTGTGTATGTGGTCAGTCAGGGTAGGGTTGTGTTTGAGGACGGGAAGCTTCAGGTTCATCAGGGTGCTGGACGCTTCATCTCCCGCAAACCCTTCCCTGACCATGCCTACCAGCGCATCAAGATCCGTGACAAGGTCTTACTCTATTTTAGGCTGTAAAGAGCAGCAATGGCTCAGTTTGTAATTGTATGGTACCATCCTGGCAGTTAGCAAACCGAAGGTTCCTTGGGATGCAAAGCATTTGATAATTAATGAATTACTTGTACAGAATAATTAAATTACAATTAGTTACAATGCAAAACATGTAGGGACTAGTATGAAATTAGGTGCATTACTAAATATGTATAGAGTAAATGTAGTAAACATTTTATAACTTTCATTACAATACTAAGTTCTGCACCTTTAATTCATTAAGCTGATTCTTTAAAGGATAGTTCACCCAAAAGTGACAATTCTCTCATAACTTACTCACTCTCATACCATCCCAGATGTGATTTACTTTCTTTCTTCTGCAGAACACAAATTATGATCTTCTTTTAGAAGAATATTTCAGCTCTGTAGGTCCATGCAATGCAAGTGAATGGGTGCCAACATTTTTAAGCTTCAAAAAGAAAATAAAGGCAGTATCAAAAGTAATCCATATGACTTCAGTGTTTTAATCCATGTCTTCAGAAGTTATATGATAGGTATTTGTGAGAAACAGAACAATAGTTAGTCTTTTTTTGCTAGAAATTCTTCTCCCTGCCCAGTAGGAGCCAATGTGCATGAAGAATTTGGAATCACCAAAAACACAAGAAGAAGAATGTTAAAGAGAAAGTTAAAGTGGAGATTTGCTGAGCAGGGAGGAGATTTTAAAGTAAAATAAATAAAAGGACTTAAATGTTGATCTGTTTCTCACCCACACCTATCATGTCACTTCAGATTGATTTAACCACTGGAGTATTATGGATTACTTTTATGCTGATTTATGTGAATTTTGGAGCCTCCAAATTTTGGGACCATTCACTTGCATTGTATGGACCAAAAGAGCTGAGAAATTCTCATAAAAATATCCTTTTCATGAGAGAATGTTCATTTTTGGGTGAACTTTTACTTTAAGCTCAGGGTTTTGTTCAGGAATATTAAAGTTTATAAAGGTGTAGTAGATTTCTTTCAAATAACTTAAATCCCAATCAAGGCTGCAAAAAAAAAGCATTTTTCCCCCAATCTATAGTCACAGGCAATGTTATTCTATGGACAATTATACGTCGTCACAATCAGAAAACATTTTTCTTAGTAACAAAGGAGCTAAACAGCACCAAACCTATTCTTTAACTGCCATTTGACAGATGATGAGCAAACAGGGAGTGTCGCGTGGGATGTATGACGGTCCAGTATATGATGTACCAGTGATGCCCAAATACATAACCCCAGCACCCTCTGCCAAAACCTCACCCACTTCACACCAGCCACCACCAATCAGAAACTTGCACCAGTCTAACTTCAGCTTATCAGGTAAAATTAAGTCAGATTTTCTTGTTCCATTTATTCAGAAAATTAAACCATCTTATAATTTCATAGATGTATCTACATTACAGTGGGATATAATTTTTTCCTCTTTATTGTTTCATGACTTCTAGGGGCGCAAGTTGATGACAACATTCCTCGGCGCTCTGGCCATCGCATTGTAGCACCCCCTGGGGGTCGCTCCAACATCACCAACCTTGGTTGAGCCTGAAGCAGCTTCCAATTGACTTTGAGTGTGTATGTTAGTGTGTGTTTGTGAAACTGTGTGTGTCTGAATTAATACAGTTGGATCTGTTCACAAACCATCAGTACTCTCCTCACACAGGGCCATGTTATGATTTTGCATGTCAAAATTTGGTCCTTAATATGTTGACAACTTCAACTTAATATGTTGAGAACCAGTTCAGTAAAACTGATAAAGCATACCTAGACATATACTGTATGCAGAGACTAAAAATATACCTAGACAATCACCAAAATGCGCTACTGTGTATCAATAGCATGTAAACAATAACAAGATAACCGCTTAACTTTTTACATTTAAAGGGATAGTTCACCCAAAAATTCTCTCATCATTTACTAACACTAATGCTATTCCAGATGTATATGACTTCCTTTCTTCTGCTGAAAAATATCTCAGCTATGTAGGTCCATTCAATTCAAGTGAATGGTGGTCAGAACTTTGAAGCTCAAAAAGTGCATAAAGGCAGCATAAAAATAATCAATACGACTCCAGTGGTTAAATATATGTCTTAAGAAGCGGTATGATAGGTGTGGGTGAGAAACAGATCAATCAATTTCAGAAACATTTTTACTATACATGTCCACTTTCACTAGCCCTCCTAAGCACTCTCCTCTCTCCTAAGAGTTCTTCTTTTGTTTTTGGTGATTCACATTGATCATGCTTATATTGCCACAGGGCAGGGAGAAGAATTTATTGTAAAAAAATAAAATAAATAAAAGACTTAAAAATGAATCTGTTTCTCACCCACACCAATCATATCGATATATAAGACATATCTTTAACCTTATGTGTCTTATGGGTTACTTTGATGCTGCCTTTTTGTGCTTTTTGTAGTTTCAAAGTTCTGGTCACAATTCACTTCCATTAAATGGACCTACAGAGCAAAGACATTTTTCTAAAAATCTTTTGTTTTTGTTGAGCAGACTAAAGAAAGATATGCACATCTTGGATAGCATGAGAGCGAGTAAATTATGAGATGATTTTCATTTTTGGGTGAACTATCCCTTTAATCACTGAGCTTTTATTCTATTGATGTAACCCCAGTGTGACGTAGTGTTGAAAATGTCCTACTCTAAAGCTTAGTGAGGCCTAATGTTAACGCCCTCTGTCGCTGGTTGTCCGATAAAATGGTGCTCCCTCTTTTGGACAACTTGCAGAACTACCAGTAGCGACAACGATTTAAAATTGCTATAGAATTCAGGTCTGAGATCAGTTTTAAGCACAATTGTTATGCTATTAAGTATTCTAAAGTTGAGCCAGGAGCTGACCTTAAAAGCACTTTTCACTCTCCTGATCTCTGTGCACTGAAATATATATATTTTTTCTAATAATAATTCTGTAATCAGTGTCTTTGTGGTAAAGAGATTGATGGACTGCATGATTTCACTTGTAGATGTTGGTTTTGCTCATATCTGGGTTGTAAACTGAGGTATTTACTTAATAATTCTTACTCTTTATACTTTGAAAGACAGTTTTATTTTTCACCATACCTATTTCAAATTGTTTTAAAACAATAACATCTTTTTATTATAATGCATTTCATTTTAATCTTAATTTAGAAATAAAGGCTGCATGTGATGTATTTGGTACACATTCTCAGACTCTTCCTAGCTGTATAGATTTTTGCTTATTGGCAAAACTAGATGTTGACTAGAGAACCTAAGGTAGAGAACCAAAACCTCTATTCCACAAATGGAAAATCAGAGAAAAACTACTGATGCAAGCTGCATTTTTTTTTTAATTGGCACCATCCTTGTCAGCAATGCAAAATATTACATCAGCAAGTGTCACATGCATTCAAAGAGCTAAAAGAAATGTAATTCTATGGTGTTACTGAGTATGCCTAATTTTTAGTTTTTTCTTCTACTGTGACATTTTTACAGTATTGCTCTATATACATCGCACTATGCCTGTTGCCTAGTCACTGTGTAAGATGAAAGTCTTAATAATAAACTTCCACTGGTTAAATGGGCTTTAGATCCTGATGTTCTAATCTAGATATGGCCATTTCCAAGTCTGCTGTATTTACCTGCCCTAGTGAGTTTTGCCTATGGTATTTAAAGTGTTTATAATCAATGTAATTTTAGTTTCTGTAGGCTGATATCCACTGATGCACTCATTGACTGTTGACAATGAAATTCATTTTGCTATGATGAAATAAAGTTCATGAATAGATGTTGTTGAAGCTGCACCTGTGGGTTTACTTGTGTAGGATTTCTTATGAATTAATTGTTTGGCTATATTTTTTAAATTAAGTTATTCAGTTTCTCTATTAAAGTGGTGTGTGTGTGTGTGTGTGTGTGTGTGTGTGTGTGTGTGTGTGTGTGTGTGTGTGTGTGTGTGTGTGTGTGTGTGTGTGTGTGTGTGTGTGTGTGTGTGTGTGTGTGTGTGTGGCTAAAGTAGAACATTTCTTGAATAAAAAGCACAGTTTTTCATTTTATCTTAAAGGAATATTCCAGACTCAATACAAGTTAAGCTCAATCAGTAGCATGTGTAGCTTTTGCATAATGTTGATTAACACAAAAATGTATTTCAACTCGTCCCTTCTTTTCTTTAAAGAAAAAAAAGGAAATATTTGCATTACAGTGAGGCACTTAGAATGTCAGAAATTTTAAAAAAGCACTTCTGTTTCATTCTGTTAAATCCTGGGTACTTTTTGAGCTGTAAAGTTGTTTGAATTTTTATTTGTAGTCATTTTAAGGTTTAAGGGTTTGTTGACATTACATCATCATGCCAACGAAATTGTATAATTATAACTTTACACAGAAAAGGTTAGTGTAGAATATTTTTTATCAAGTTGAGTATAAATGAATCAAGTATAATCAATGTAAATATAGCCATTTCATTCTACAAATATTTCTGATAAGCATGTATCTTAATGTGTGTGTCTGTTTAGAGGCCTGTGCAGGAATAGGAATAGGAATGTGCTCACATATGTGCTCTCATGAATGCTGAGAAAATATATTATGAGGCTCTTCCACAGGTGTCTCCAGCCCACTTCTTAAAATAAACAGACTGGAGTCAAAGAATAGGATGATGGATAATGGTGACATGTATGGAATTATTAGCACTAGCTTGGTAAATTATAAGTACGAGGGAACCTAGTAACTGGAGTTGTTTATGCTGGGGCAACTCTGCTTTTTTATCTCTGATTATAAAGTCTTTCTTCTGGTATCAAAACCCCAAGACTTAGAGTGATTTTTCACAGAATGGGCAGAAACCACAACATTAGTAAGTGATATTATTACACTAAAATCATGTTAACACACAAGTATTTTAACATTCAAAATTTGGCCCCTATTCACTTCCATTGAAAGTGCATCACTGTAACCCAGATTTTTTTATTTAAATGTTTTAAGAAAATGAGGGACAATTCAAAATAAATGTTTGTAGTAATCAACATTATGCCACAAATGCAGTCGATTGAGCTTTACTTGTATTGAACCCAGAATATTCCTTTGTATATAAATGTGTCCATGACAGTGTGAATGTATCCTTTACTACAACATATGCAATATCGTATTGCATTTTATACTGTATACACTGTTTGGAATAATGTGCAGATTTAGCTGTTTTGAAAGGAAATTGGAACTTTAATACACCAAAGTAGCGTTCAACTGATCACAAATTAGAGTCAGGACATTACTGATGTAAAAAACAGCACCAACACTATTTAAAAAAAAAGTCATTTTTTATCAAATCTAGACAGACCCCATTTCCAGCAGCCATCACTCCAACACCTTATCATTGAGTAATCATGCTAAATTGCTAATTTGGTACTAGAAAATCACTTGCCATTATATCAAACACAGTTGAAAGATATTGCGTTTGTTAAATTAAGTTTAACATTGTCTTTATGTTTTTTTTAGTTTTTTTTTTTAGTTGCCACAGTATGCAATAGACTGGCATGTCTTAGGGTCAATGTTAGGTCAAAAACAGCAAAAAAAAAAAAGGAACAGCTTTCTCTAGAAACTCATCGGTCAATCATTGTTTTGAGGAATGAAGGCTATACAATGCTTGAAATTGGCAAAAAAAAAAAAACAACTGAAGATTTCATACAAAGGTGTACACTACAGTCTTCAAAGACAAAGGACAACTGGCTCTAATAAGTACAGAAAGAAATGTGGAAGACCAGATGTACAACTAAACAAGAGGATAAGTACATCAGAGTCTCTAGTTTGAGAAATAGACGCCTCACATGTCCTCAGCTGACAGCTTCGTTGAATTCTACCCGCTCAACACCAGTTTCATGTACAACAGTAAAGAGAAGACTCAGGGGTGTAGGCCTTTTGGGAAGAATTGCAAAGAAAAAGCCACTTCTGAAACAGAAAAACGAAAAGACAAGGTTAGATTGGGCAAAGATATACAGACATTTGACAACAGATAATTGGAAAAGAGTGGTATGGATCTTAACCCCATTGAGCATTTGTGGGATCAGCTAGCTTATAAAGTGCTTGAGAAGTGCCCGACAAGACAGCCTCATCTATGGCAAGTGCTACAGGAAGCGTGGGGTGAAATGTCACCTGAGTTTCTGGGCAAACTGACAGCTAGAATGCCATGGATCTGCAAAGCTGTCATTGCTGCACGTGGAGGATTTTTTGATGAGAACTCTTTGAAGTAGTTTAAGAATAATCCAACTGTGACTATACATTGTGATCGGCTGAATGCCACTTTGGTGAATAAAAGTACCAATTACTTTCCATAACAGAAAAATCTGTACATTATTCCAAAATGTGTCCGCCAGTGTATATTATATGTTCAATAGTATCTACTTATTCTTCAAAACTTTCAAAAACAAACATCTTTTCATGGCTTTAGTAAAATGACAACTTAAAACCAAATAATTATTTTGCTTACTATAATTTCTCACTGGTCCGAACTGGTATAGTTGCCTTTTCATTTAAAGATGGGGGTCCTTCTCAAGGGCACCATCATACTTGGGAGTCCTTGGCATCAAACAGTTTGAAAACCCCTGATTTAGATAACAAAATATTAAACCAAGCGATGCAGTTTATCTCATTATTCGTATGTTCCTTATAGACAATTTTTTTTTCTTTTCAAATGGAAAGTGCCCAAACATCTTAATTTCGAACACTATTGTTATATAATTCAAAACCAATTTTTTTTTTTATAATATTTTGCTTGTAATGCTGATTGAGCTTTTTATTTTTATTTTTTGTGTCTAGTATGGAATGACATCTTTAAGTGCGACTTAAGTGTCCAAATAATTTTAAAGAGGCACTGTATGCTAGTGTGAAAAGTGTTGCGGTCAAGTAAAAGGATCAGTGAGTAAGTAGGCAAAAGAGGGCGTTCTACACACACTTTTTTAATCTGAAACAGCACCTGTACCAGAGAGGACGCCTCATGTTGTCATTCAGCAATAGGAACATTTCAACGAGGTCTTGAAGACCATGAAGAAGACTTTCAGATCCGTAGCATATTGTCTTATTTTTAGGGGGTCAAAGCGGTGTACATGTTGCATCTGTTTGTAAATATTTTTTGGCGGGGGTTTTTTTTTTCGTCGCACATTTCAGAAAAAAATAAGAAATGTACAACTTCAGCACTTCTTCGGTGACATCTTCATGGAGCGCTCATGGAGAGCCAGTGGGTCGCATATTGCTGGGTTTCGCTCTTTCTTTGCTCGTGTTGTGGACGCTGCTGGGGAACTCCACAGTGTGCGCCGCGGTTTTGCACTTTCGTCACCTGAGAGGAAAAGTGACCAACATCTTCATCGTCTCTCTGGCCATGTCAGACCTGCTGGTGGCTGTTCTCGTTATGCCATGGAAAGCGGCTACCGAGGTGGCAGGACACTGGTCGTTTGGCTCATTCTGCGAGAGCTGGGTGGCTTTTGACATCATGTGCTCCACAGCCTCCATCCTCAACCTGTGCGTAATCAGCTTGGATCGATATTGGGCCATTTCGAACCCGTTTCAATACGAGAGAAAAATGAACCGTAAAGTCGCCCTCGTTATGGTCAGTGCAACGTGGATTGTATCGCTGGCGATTTCATTCGTACCCGTGCAGCTGAACTGGCACCGGGCTGACCTGGGGACGTTCACCACAAGCAATTCGAGCACCAAAGAAATCTGCGACTCGAGTCTGAGCAGAACTTACGCCATATCCTCCTCCCTGATAAGTTTCTACATTCCCGTGGCAGTGATGGTGGTGACATACACGCGCATCTATCGCATTGCTCAGGTTCAAATCAAGAAGATCTCGTCACTGGAGCGCGCAGCGGAGCGCGCACGGGGCTGCAGGGGAGGCGCGCTCACCTGTCCTCACCACCATCGCGCAATAAGAGAAACCAAACTCCTTAAAACTTTATCCGTGATCATGGGGGTGTTTGTGTGCTGCTGGTTGCCGTTCTTCATCCTGAATTGTGCGGTCCCTTTCTGCCACAAACCAAATTGTGTCAGTGAATCGACTTTCAACGTGTTTGTATGGTTCGGCTGGTGTAACTCTTCGATCAATCCGATAATCTATGCTTTCAACTCTGATTTTAGAGACGCATTTGCTCGTCTTCTGTGCTGTCATCGTCTGTGCGCTAAGGCACCTCTAGCAATTGAGTCCAAGGATCATGTGTCTAGTAATAATCAGGGCAGTTCTGTTAACACGTCTATGGAGGTCGGCTATGTCAGTTTAGTCCCTGGAGAAGCTGACAAGGAAATGCACTGTCCTTTGATGGAGCTACATATGTTTAGAAATGAGAGTGAGGTTGATCCGCTTAATATCCCAGATACAGTGTTGGATGTAATAAATTACTAAGTAATTCATTACTGTAATTAAATTACTTTTTCAATGGAAAAAGAAAAGTAAGGGATTACGCTTATTTTTTTAGGTATTCAATTACAGTTACTTCTGATGTAATTGCGTTAAATTCTGAATAGAATATAGAGCAATTCTATATAAAACAAGAGTGAATTTAAAATAGAAATTTAACATCTAATGTTAAAATATATGTTTTCAAATTTAACGCTGCCCCCTTAAATTATTTGGAAAGTTCATTAATAATTTAGTAATTGTATATGATTTATTTGAAATAATTAAAAGAACAGTTTCATGTCTACCCTTAAATTTTTAATCTGGTCGAGGTTGATAAGGGTTTTAAAAAGCAAGTAATAAGTAATGGAATTACTTTTCATACAGAGTAATTAGTATAGATGTTATTAGTAGTTAGTAATGATTTACTTTTTGAGAGTAACTAATCCAACACTGCCCAGATACAAGATGCATATCATAATAATTGACTTCAACCTACCTTTTAAAGATTTTCAAAGCATCTTTGGGGTTCCTCAGAGGCTCGCCTGGCGGAACCCTCGGAAGAACCAATAAGCACCCTTTAAGTTCTTTGAAACTTGCTCTTAGTTCCTGGCAGAACGTTAAAAACTGTCAACTGTTCCTTCATTAACCTCATCATTTGGCAAATGTTTCAAACCCTTGAGTGATATAAGCGGGTTCCAATAGTGTGACATCTGCGGAACCCCAAATGGGGCCTCAGGTATCTTTAAGTTGTTGCACTAGATTTGGAGGACTAGGGTTGGGTGCATGCTTTTTTGGTAACACTTTTTTATTAATGTTTCCTTTGTTGAGGCATTATAAAGGGGTTCATTAATGACTAATATGTCATTTATAAATGCTTCATAAATCATTTATAACCTGTTATAACACCATGAAATAGGGCACGTTTCATGCAATGCCATATACAGAGCATCATGTTATAAATGCACAATAAATACACTTATTCATACTTAAATTAATCAAAAACATAAAATCCCTATGATTTACTGTATGTCACAATGCAGCAAACACTAAAATATTAGTTAGAATAAATGAGGGATTATGTCATTTTGTAACAGTCCGCTTTGTGTTTACATTCATTACTGAAATGTCTCTTCTCGACTCATTTGTTTTGTCACTGTCCTTGTCACGTTGATGCCAAAAGAATGATGCTACTCTGAGTGGAGTACCAAGTTAACTTACCTAGACCTTGTTACCTAAAGTCCTCTGCAGAAACACTCTTCAGGTCTTTATGCTCATTCACAGCTTAAAATAAAGCCTGATCACTATTAAATCACATGGAAATGTATGTACATAGGTTTCTAATGTTGGCGACTCTTTAATAAATTCTTCATAAGTGTCCAATTTACAACTAAGTTACTTTTTCATTGGTAACTAATGTTGAATAAGTGTTATTAACCATTTATAACATGTGAGGTTAATAACTCACTATTCGAAATGTATTGCAGGAAAGTCACCCTTTTATGCATGTTGTTATAACCGCAAATCGATGATATATAATGCATTTGTAAATGAACTATTAGTCATTAACTTATAGGCAGGGGCGGATTTGGACTATAAAGTGAGCCTGGTTTTTCTGTCCCAGAGCAGCCCACTAAACCCAGCCTGCAACACACCACACCATATAACTTAAATAACATATAAAAATATTTCTACAATTCAGCATTCCTTCAAAGTTTCCTTTCAACTTTATATATATATATATATATATATATATATATATATATATATATATATATATATATATATATAAAGCTATACAAGATCATAAAATGTTGTTTAAAATAGTTTGATGAAGAAAGTGTCACACAGCAGGATGCTAATGACAATGATTACAATTTTATGTCAATTACTCACAAAACTATGTGTAAAAGTTTATTTAAAATATATATATATATATATATATATATATATATATATATATATATATATATATTTTTTTTTTTTATGTAAAAAAAAATCTATAAAAACAAATATACAGTTGAAGTCAGACGTTTACATACTCATTTAAGACGAATACATTTAAACTAAATGTTTCATAATTCCTGGTATTTAATGATAGAAAACATTCCCTGTCTTAGGTCAGTTAGGATCACTACTTTATTTGATTACTACTTTTTTAAATGTCAGAATAATAGTAGAGAGATTGATTTATTTCAGTTTTTATTTATTTTATCACATTCCCAGTGGGTCAGAAGTTTACATACAATATGTTAGTATTTAGTAGCATTGATTTAAATTGTTTAACTTGGGTCAAATGTTTTAGGTGGCCTTCCACAAGTTCTCACAATAAGTTGCTGGAATTTTGGCACATTCTTCCAGACATAACTGGTGAGTAAGGTTTGTCGGCCTCCTGTCTCGCACACACTTTTTTTAGTTCTGCCCACAAATTTTCTATCAGATTGAAGTCAGGGCTTTGTGATGGCCACTCCAATACCTTGACTTTTTGTCCTTGAGCCATTCTACCACAACTTTGGAGGTATGCTTGGGGTTGCTTCAATATATCCACATCATTTTCGTTCCTCGTGATGCCATTTATTTTGCGAAGTACAACATGATGCTGCCACTCCAATGCTTCACAGTTGGGATGGTGTTCTTCAGCTTTCAAGCCTCACCCTTTTCCTCCAATTATAACAATGGTCTTTATGGCAAAAAAGTTACATTTTTGTTTCATCAGACCAGAGGAAATTTCTCCAAAAAGTAAGATCTTTGTCCCCATGTGCACCTGCAAACTATAATCTGGCTTTTTTATGGCGGTTTTGGAGCGTTGGCTCCTTCCTTGGTGAGTAGCCTCTCAGGTTATATCGATATAGGAATTGTTTTACTGTGGATATAGATACTTGTATACCTGTTTCCTCCAGCATCTTCACAAGGTCCTTTGCTGTTGTTTTTGGATTGATTTGCACTTTTCGCATCTCTAGGAGACAGAAGGCTTCTCCTTGCTGAGCGGTATGATGGCTGCATGGTACCATTGTTTTTATACTTGCGTACTATTGTTTGTAAAGATGAAAATGGTACCTTCAGGCGTTTGGAAAATTGCTCCCAATGATGAACCAGACTTGTGGAGGTCCGCAAGTTTTTTTTTTTTTTTTTCTGAGGGCTTGGCTGATTTCTTTTGATTTTCCCATGATGTCAATCAAAGAGGCTCTGAGTATGAAGGTAGGCCTTAAAATACATCAACAGGAACACCTCCAATTCAGTACACATCCTATCAGAAGCTAACTGGCTAATTATCTAAAGGCATGACATAATTATCTGGAAGCTGCTTAAAGGCACAGTTAACTTAGCGTATGCAAACTTCTGACTCACTGGAATTGTGATATAGTCAATTAAAAGTGAAACATTCTGTCTGTATACAATAGTCGTAAAAATTACTCATGTGATGCAAAAAGTAGATGTCTTAAACGACTTGCCAAAACTATAGTTTGCCAACATCTGTGGAGTGGTTAAAAAATGTGTTTCAACTTCAACCTACGTGTATGTAAACATCTCACTTCAACTGTACATCTTAAAGTGTAGATTTTTGCAGATAATTTGCAGATTATCTGCTCACATTTTCAATCTATTCCATCTTTATATCTGTAGAGTTTTAATTCCTTCCCCAGATTCTTCTTGAGAAAAAGTGAAAAGACCAATTCTTTGACAAGCGTTGTTTCTGCTATCCTTTAAACAATGTCTAAGAATCAAAAATTCAAATAGCTACAAAGTAAAAATTTTCATGACTTATTTTCTGCATGTTTATCAGGCGGGAGCATTCGCACTTCAGCTCCCAGAAATGCATTGTGGTATGAATAAATTATGCAAATGACTATGTACTGCTCATAGCTTTACTGTTTGCCGATATTATTTGCACTGCTGTTATTGTATTTGTTGTAACTTGCAGTTATTTGTCATTTAGTGATTATTTAGAGCTCAACTTATACCTAATATGTTGTTTTTGTTTGTCGCCATTATAGTGATTTGTATGTCAATTAAAGAGATCCACACGAGGTACAGAGTTGATGCGCTTAAACAGTTATGCACTTCGATGTGTAAGTAATTTCAAAACAAATCTAAACTAAAAAATATAGATTATGATAAGTCAAGGGCTAGGTGCCACGTCAACATCGGCGAAGCTTTACAACAGTGGAGAGACCTCCAAGAGGCGCGGAGCTTCCAAAAGAGCACTGAATGGAGGGGTGTGTTTGTTTTGTTGAGTTCGAATATCAACAGTGTTTTTCAGGAATCGCTGAGTGCAAATTTAAATATTCATCTTTTTCTCATATCAAGTCTGAACACATGTATTTAACCACTGGAGTCATATGGATTACGTTTATGATCCCTTTATTTGGATTTTAGAGCTTCAAATTCATTTTGGCACCCATTCACTTGCATAGTATAGACCTACAGAGCTGAAATATTCTTCTAAAAATCTACATTTGTGTTCTGCAGAAGAAGGTCATACACATCTGCGATGGTATGAGAGTTCAATCATGAGAGAATTTTAATTTGTGGGTGAACTATCCCTTTAACAAAGGGATAAATACATTTTTGGATTGTAAATTTTTGGAGATGACCCTAGGTCAACCACAAAGTTCAGACTAACTCAGCTCTGGCCACAGAAAGAGGTCAGAGCTTTTGATAGATATAACGGTTGCCAAAGATGCTCGAAGAGTCCATGTATCGCTTTCCATTAGGCACAAATGCACATGGTTACTTCCTTTCTCATTAATAATTAGTTGGCTGCAACCTCCACTCAAGGAAAAGCATGTTAAATTTCAGTGTGCAAGGGATCTGGGACTATAGATGCAGTTTGACATGTTGGATGCTCTGAAAGTGCTTAGGGATTTTCTGTCTGGAGACTATTGATGCATATGCTCTTCACCTCCATCAGGTCCTGGCTTGGTGGTTGAAGAACATGGTATTTTAAAGGCTATAGACAGAGTCCATAGCATTCAGGTACATTCTTTCAGCTTCATAATCTTAATTTGGCCAATTTATTTACTTTTATAAAAGCCCTTTTACAGGAATCTCCTTGATCTCCATTGATGTCGACGATGATTTGCAGGGTTTGTAATCACAAAAACCATCTAAGGCAAAGGTAGGCATGTAAGGTTGTACTCTGCATTTCCTGTGCCATGGAGTCCTTTAAGGACAAATTGGGCTAGAGTGCATTCACGACAAGCATCTTATGTAATTAATTCACAATGAGAGGTTTCAGTTGACTCAAAGCAATGAATAAAACATAGAAAGGCTATTCCTTAGCTAATAACCTTGAACCAAATGTAAAAGAGATTTTTTTTTTTTTAACAAAAGTTGATTTTAAAATGAAAAGTTTTTAATTACAACAGCATGTCTATGGTGACTGATGAGACAAACTCAGTGTAAAAAATGGGCAAAAGCATTGACGGACACTTTTCTCAGATGTGTTTCTGGGTGAGAAGATTTAAAATTGATGGGCCCTGCGGCTAATAAGATGTCATGAGAATGTCCTTGATGATGTCTTCATTCATTGAGTACTTTCAACCCCTGAGACATGCTTTACTTTTGGGATCCACAGGAATGTTTGCCTTTTGAGAGTGTTAAAAATAGCTCTGACAGCGCTGTTGAGAACAGGTCCATGCAGTACTTCACCTAAACTCATAGTCTTAATTTCTTTCTGTGGCTGGGGAGTCTGACAGGAAAATGTGCCAGTAGGTGTAACAGTTAAAATCCTCATTTGAAAATTGTTATAAAAGTATTTATATATATTCCATATTTACAGTGGCCTCTTAATGTAATTTTGTACGTAAATCCAAGGGCATAGCCAGGGAATTACATTTGGGTGGGCCTCAACAGAAATAGATGGGCCAAGTTTTTGCCCCGAATGTATTTTTATTTTCTACCAAATGTTCCTTAACAACTGAGAAGCAGCACAATCAAACAGTTCTTTCACACTTTCAAAATCAGAATTTATTCTTTCTTTTCTTTTTTTTTTTTTTTTACTATTTTATAAATATATATTTGAATTCAAAGAATAATCCCAAATATTCTGGGTGGACCTGGGTCTAATTCCCACCCTTGTCTATGCCACTGCTTAAATCAAACAAATGACAAAAGCACACTTTTCAAGCAAAAGTAAAAAGAATCTTAGTTTTCTAAAACAGTGAAATACTAATAACATAATATAATACTACTACTACTTGTCATATGTTCACATAGTGTGATAGTGGACACCTGTGGGAACTATATTGATAAATGAGTTCAAATATCCACTACAAATGACACTAGGGCCAGCAATTGCAGAAATGGCTTAAAAAGTTTTGAGAAAAGTTTAGAATCGTTTGTTTCCAGATGCCACTTGGTCTAATATTTTCTTATGTATTGCAATTCATGCACATGTTTTAAGTGTGACTTAAGGTGTATAAATACTTTTCGAGGCCCATTGTATATGCATGCTTAGTGAGGAAGAAAGAGTATCGCTCTCTCTGAGTATGTGGTTATCAAACACTCACAGTAATGTAAGCCTGCACACAGCTCATTTGGTTTCCTGTAACTGGTCAATGAGGTTAACCTGCACACCTAGCATTAGAAGATCAGTCACTAAGGGAGGAATCAAACAACACAGTACTCAACAGAGTACAACATTTGCATACATATATAAAAACAAATACACATCATAAAAAATGGATTAAAGAATGAAGTAGGGTTGTAATCTAAACTAAATGTTAATTAGTTAATTAAAGTCACATAAGTTGTTAAAGAATAGTTTTATACCAATAGTTTGTAGCTCTTAAGATAGACATTGTTTAATTAGCCACCTATTAAATAAGAGTAGAGAATCAGAAAATATTTAAAAAATGAAAATGTATTTTCAAAAATGTAAATAAAATTAAAACTTATAGTTTTAGCAAAAATTTGAGTCATCTGTGTCTTTGATATTTCTATTTTGTTGTTTCTGTTCAGTACGCTTTCTGTACTGAAATGCTCTATTTAAGTAAAGAGAGAGAACTTGTGAAATAGTAATTAATTAATATTAATATGAATTTGCCTGGTGGGAAGTGTGCGTGAGTATGTTGGGAGGGCACTGATTATTTAGTGTGTTTCCTAAAAAAGTTCCCGCACAAAGTGAGATTACATCTAACTATATACAGTACATGTAAATATAGTATATATACAGTACATACATCTGTGATCAGGTGAACCCGGAAGGCTAATTCACCATGGGTTCCCCTCGCAAATTTCTTATGGGTTTTTATAATGGGAGTTTTCCATTTATGAGTAAAATAAGGTATGCGGTAAACTATACTTATAAACACTTGGACGTTTTGTTCGACAACATAAATTTCACACAGTATTTAAAAAATATATGCTGCTAACGAGTTGCTAAATAAGGACTACAAATACCACAAGCATGTGAGTGAAAATACCTGACAAAAACTGTATTAGGCATATTATCTAGCAACATACTAAAAAACAAACAAATCAAAATTCACGTTCAAATGTGAAACGTCCAAGTATCTTCAAGTAATATTTACCACAGACCCTATTACTCAAAAATCCAAAACGACTTCAAAATGCTAATTCTCATCCAGGTTTTTGGACTACAACATGTACCAAGACACACCAACCATGATTTGATTACTGTAAAATATTATTCTGAGACAGACATACAGACAAGCAAGCAAGCAAGCAAACAAACAAACAAACACAAGAGTGAGATAAGCTTACATCATTTTACATGATGACACTGTCACGTTACTTTAATTGAATTTAATTTTACTTTATTTGCATCTGACATTTTAAAAGTAGCGACTTTTAATTTGTACATCCTCGAACCGGAACTGATCTCGTCAAGCCTGCAAGAACATTCTGCAGAGTCTGTTGTAAAGGTGGACAGCTCCGTATACATACGTGTGTTGTCTGTAGACGTAAGTGTGGTTCTGTTCTTCCCACCGCAATATTCGTGCGTCTTTTCGGAATTGGTGGATTCTGGCATTGTCTTTGGGTTCTGGAGCGCATTTTAGTTCCCAAAGGAGATGTCTGCAGAGGAGGCGGATAAAACCAATTAACACTACTGATGCGGGAGGAGGAATGGCTGTACGGACCTGCGTGAAGTTGGCCCCCCACCCAACGCAAAACGTCGGCAAAATAGTCCCAAAAGTTTGTGCTGTAAACATAGAAGAATTTCTGTCAAGACTAATCATCACATAATTTGTTCAATAAACAATTATCTTTACTTCATTCACTGGTGTTTCCTGATTGAACGTTTTATTTATTTACATGGAGTATCATCTGCTATACTTCACTGCCACCACTAGGGTCAAGTGACACTTCTGTTCAAGATGCCCTTGTGGAAATTAGTGTAGATTTAGTAGTGAAAAAGTCGTTACTAAAATATATTTTTGGCCAATGTAAGTTGGACATTTTTGGACAATGTTTTAACACTGCCAGTTACAATAGTATTTGTTAACTTCAAAAATAATTGTACACCATTCAAGAGTGCTAAGATTGTCAATGTTTATTGAACAGAATACTCATTGCTAATACAAATACATGCTAAATACAGTTTTACATGTGACCATGTTAGTTTTTTGAATACATTGTGCATCTGGGGGTCAACATTACCATATTGGTCATAATATAAGATACATTATCTTTATATATTATTACTATATTATCCTTATATTCAGACCAATTCAGTAATGAAAACAAATTTATACTGAACATGACATTTTTTGAGTCAGGATTATTTAAGTGGGTAATTATGTTTTGCTTTTGCCAGATGTCCAAGAAACCAGCAGTTGACAGAGATTCCATTTTCACAGTCCTGTGTTCATCAAAAAATAAGTCCAAAATAGCATAGCTACTCCTAATCAGAGCATCTGGACAGAGCTTAGTAAGCAGCTAGAAAACAAGATCACTGCAATGGCTCTATACAATTTTGTTAAATTAAATACACAACATCTGGACTGCTTTAGGGTTTACTCAAGAAACAAATGGCAGGACTGATGACACTGATTTTGAGCCAGGGTCCCTTTCACCCAGACCAAAAGATTGCTGGACTTTTGATCTTGAATGTCTTGAAGATCAATCTGTCCTTTGAAAATCAAATTACAAATGTTTGTAGAACAGCATTCTTCCACCTAAGAAATATTGCTAAATTAAGGCAAATGCTCTCGGTTGCATTCATGACCTCAAGACTAGATTATTGTAATGCATTACTGGGAGGATGTCCAGCAAGATCAATAAAAATAAACTTCAATTGGTTAAAAATGCAGCAGCCAGAGTGCTGACGAGAACCAAGAAATATGATCATATTAGCCCCATTTTATCATCGTTACATTGGCTACCTGTTAAATTCCATATTAATTTTAAAATTCTATTAACTACGTACAAAGCTTTAAATGGTCTAGCTCCGCAGTACTTAAGTGATCTACCACGCTATATTCCAACACGTTCATTAAGATCGCAAAATTCTGGCCTGTTAATAGTTCCTAGAATATCAAAATCCACTAAAGGAGGTAGATCCTTTTCATATTTGGCACCTAAACTATGGAATAGTCTCCCAAACACTTTTCGAGATGCAGACACACTCTCTCAGTTTAAGTCTAGACTAAAGACTGATCTATTTAGCCAGGCATACACCTAATTTATCCTCCAACCCACAATTAGGCTGCTTTATTTGGGTCTGCCGGAACCAGAAACATTGATCATGATCTCTAACTCTGCAATAAATTGAATGGCATCTATGCTTACATCTTTTTATTTGTTTCCCTGTCTCAACCTCGGGACTCCTATCCTGAGGTCACCAGAACCGGCTGGATCCAGCACCATTCCTGCTTCATGTTGGACTCTGCTACATGTCGCAGAATGATGACGACTAAATGCAGCCGGTGTCAGCCAAACATCACTTCAGACATCATTAAATGCCAACTCCACCTGCATCACCTCGGTCTATTGATGGACTACGATCTTGAAATGGAATGCTTAGACTAACTATTACCAACAAAAGCCTTCATCAGCCAATTAACAAGGACAATTGCATCTATGTGAACTTCTGCAATTAATCAATATGGACTTCAAAGACTGTGGTCATTAATCTTACAGTTCAAACACAATCGATGTTTAAACACTGACCCTTAACCCTTACTTAGTTTAATAATTTTAAACCATGATTTTACACATACATAATTAATATTTACATTACATTCATAATGTTAGCCAGAGGGGAACTGGCCCCCACAGTGCGTCTGGTTTCTCCCAAGGTTATTTTTCTCCATTAATCAACATCTTATGGAGTTTTGTGTTCCTTGCCACAGTCGCCTACAGCTTGCTCACTGGGGTTATTAATACAATTATCATTTAATTATTCTTAAACACTATTAAAAATCGTATTTTATCTAAATTACACAATGATGTTTCATCGACATTATAGACATTACAGTCTTATCGTCTGTTAATGCTGATATTCTGTAAAGCTGCTTTGAAACGATGTGTGTTGTGAAAGGCACTATACAAATAAAATTGAATTGAAAAATTGGAATTGAATTGAATTGAATTGAAGTTCCATTTCAGAAATGGATTGAATTCATGCCTGAAACAGTTAAATACAACAAGTTCTCTAAAACACCAAAAAGGGAATACACAATTTTGAAGCCTGGCATCTGGACACATGTGATAAATAATCACATATTGCAAGAAGTGAAATGCCCCTGCACATTTGCCTTTAAAAGAGCCAAGGTCTATCCATCAGCCAAAGAGAAATACAGAAAATGTGACAGAGTGCGTGAAATGAACAGCCCAACGGTGCTCAAGTGTTTAATTAAAAACACTGATGACTCCCTGCACACTGGCTGTTCCAAGCGTGCAATGTCTGGTAACTTGCATGTGCAGATAGCCAAAGAACTGTGTGAGGGTAGAATGGAACCCCATGTATGGAGGGCATCAGAGGCAACAAAGCTGATGTATTTTGGAGATCCTGAGCCAAGTCATCTGCCTAATTTGGCCACCCTGCACAAAGCAAGAGAGAAATTATTTAGAATTAGGCGACAAGGATCCCATGGTTTCACTGCAGATGTTAAAATACAGTGCACCACACAGTGGTCGCATTAAAGACATTGGACTGAACAAGTTTTTCTGTCACTATTGGAGTCAAACACAAATGTATATGTACAAGTCATTCTCAAAGACATCTACTAACCCCACTGTGAGTTTTGATGCAACTGGCTCAGTAGTGAGGAAACTACAGAGACCAAATGGCAAGTCTGGCCATACAGTATATTCTTATATCAGGGCATTCTGGCAGGGGATGAGAGCTCAAGTGTCCCAGAGGTGCAAATGCAGTCAGAGAGACACAATGTTAATGCAATAACACATTGGCTGACAGAATGGATACGTGCAGGTACACCAACTCCAAAAGAGGTTGTGAGTGACTTTTCTCTGGCTTTGCTCGGAGCTCTGGTCAAGGCTTTTACTCCTCATCCTGATCTAAATACCTACGTCAATGAGTGTTATGGTGTCTTACTCGGTAAACAGTCAGCAAAAGTGCTACCTTGTTTGATCTGCCAGTGGGACTGCTTGAAGAAAAAACACAATCACATTAAAGATTTCTTTGTGAGGTCAATGGCATAGCTTCTCACATCACATTCCATGGACGATGCAAGAGAGCTACTATGCAGTATTACTGTTGTGGCTCTCAGTGAAGCAGAGGGCAATGACAGTTCTGGAGCCCCCCTCATATCAGAAAGGTGCAAGAAATACCTGAAAGCCAGAATTGCAGAAGAATGTGTCATAATTCCAGATGTAGAGGGTGAGGACCTGGAAATGGATCCATGTGACCAAACACAGACAGACCTACGACAGTGGGTAACAGACATATGAGAGGAGAGAAGGTCACTTGCCGTAGGTAATGGGGATCATGATAATATGCACTTCCTCCCTGAGATTATTCCCAATATAATCTGGCTAGCAAGTTACATACCACTCTGGACAGGGGTAATGATCCCTCACTTTCGAAGCACCAACATCACCGCAAGTTCAGCCAATGTTGAAGCAGATTTCAAAAACATCAAACGTGGCCTTTTCCAAGCATGAAAACTTGCCTATTCGGGTGGATGGATTCATTGCAACATGCAAATTTGTTCTGCAAAACAAAAAGGTGAGGAAAAAGGTGAAGCGGATGCAGCTGTTGTAACAGTGATCATCACAGGAGCCAATCCACTACCCACCACAACTTGCAGTGTAGATGGAAAACCAGAAATGGATGCTTCCTGTTCTGGGAAATCTGACAATGTCAGAAACATCCATCCAACATATGAAAACGCTGTTGAAAACTGGAGAGGCCTAGCGGTTCCACCCAAAAAGAGGAAGAGGAATTCATACCTCTCTCCTTGTCCTGAATTCCTCCATGCAGATCCATCTGTGAGGGGGAAAAGACTGAAAGTGGACCTGTTGAAAAACGTGCATGTGTTTCCTTCACAAAACAGTGCTCCTCACAGTATTGTGGTCTCAGCACACAAGTCACCCGGGAAGTTCCATATGTTTGTACTTCTGTTGCTGTACTGCAGGCTTCTGGCATGGCTCATCTTCAGGCCGCAGTGGAAGAAGGCCTTACCCTTCTGGAGTCCCCCTGCCTCAGGCCAATACAAAGTCTGTCACAGTGTCCCTCTGCATTTTTGTTATATGCCACACACCCTTGTTTTCCTACTCCTGTTTGGAGTAGTATCTGCTTTTCTGGAAGTCGTGCTTCTCAAGTCTATTATTCTGTGTGGTACATTATTTGTGTTAATGGATGTTTGATACTACACAGTAATTCAATTTCAAAAGTAAAATCATTTTGGCTTCTTAATTCATTGAGTCACAAGTTTCCACATATACACACACACACACAATATATATATATATATATTAGTACTAGTCAAAATTTTGTCAAAAGTTTGAAAACATTAAGATTTTTTAATGTTTCTGAAAGAAGTCTCTTCTGCTCACCATTCTGCTGCATTTTCAAGGCTTATTTGATTAAAAATGCAGTTGTTTTCTATCTGAATATATAGTAAACTGTAATTTATTCCTGTGATCAAAGCTGAATTTTCAGCATCATTACTTCAGTCTTCAGTGTCACATGATCCTTCAGAAATCATTCTAATATGCTGCTCAAGACCGTAGACTTTGTCAGTTCGAATAATAGTTTGAATAATAGTTCGGTAATTATGATAATTACTTAAACTTTATAATCCTTTATAGTCCTCAAAATTTATGAACGAAACTAAAACAGGGAGGAAAATTACAGGAAGCTATAGGTGTCTTTAAAGTCAAAAATATAAATTCTTATAATTTACTCACCCTCATGCCATACCAGATGTATATGGGATATTCTTTCATCTGAACACAAATGAAGATTTTTAGAAGAATTTTTCAGCTCTGTAGTAGGTCCATACCATGCAAATGAATGGGTGAAAATTGAAGCTCTAAAATCCACATATGGTCAACATAAAAGTACTCCAGATGACTCCACATCCAGATGACACAAATCCATATCTTCAGAAGTGACATGATAGGTGTGGGTGAGAAATAGATAAATATTTAAGCACTTTTTTACTATAAATTCTCCTCCCTACTTTGTTTCTTATTCACACTAGCACCATCTTTGATTTGAAATGGGAATGACAACGGATCGTGAGGAATATGCCGTTTAAATACAAACAACAACAACAATGGGCTGTGAGGGATATAGACTTACCATCTCTTCAATGGCATGAACGGAATAAAGCTGTATAAAAGCTCCATGATCACATCTGATTTTCTATAACTCATGTTGTCTGGAGTTCTTTAATGTTCTTGGAAAGATATTTGATCAATGTTTTGTCCGTGGAGTGATCCATGTAATTCTATCCCTCACAGATTTGTTTTCATTCCTATTAAAAATCAAAGATGGCACTAGTATGAATAAGGTCTGTTAATCTCCATTTTCACATTCTCCTTCTATTTTGGGGGATTCACATTCTTCATGCATATTACACCCAACTTGGGAAAGAGGAGAATTTATGATAAAAAATAATTAAAGGTGCACTAATTTTTAATACGTATTGGTAATTTTTTAATGTCTTAATAACTTACCTACACTGTAAACCTAACTGTTGTTTTTACAAAAAAAAAAATTTGCTGTGGTAATTCTGTAAAAAATACAGTTAAATGTAAACCACTTTACATAACAACCTGTACATTTTACAGTTTAAAATGGTTGTAAATAACATGCTGGCACTGTAAAAAAAAATGTACAGTAAAATAAATACAATTAATATGCCTTCTTACACTGTAAAAATCTGTTGTTTACTTTATGAGGTATTAGTTAATCATTTTAGTAAGTTCAGAAGGCCACATGATGATATTACATTCATCAGTAGTACCTCCTCCAGGAGCAATGACCAATACACATATGGAGAAAGCTCTCAAAATCACTCACACAAACACTAATCACCATCATGGTAACACATGTGACATTTAAATAAACTAATTTACATCAAATATAACACAGAACACCCCAGTGTACATAACTGATATTAAAAACATGAAGAAACATAACTATTCCCATAAAATATAATGACATGTAATGGGCCATGCAGGGAATTGTGGGAATGCCCGATTACTGTTTTTTACTGTAATTTTAACAATAATTTACTGTAAAAAAAGTGCATGTACTCTCTTGTTCTTTTCACCATTAATTATACAGGAAAATCGTTCTTTTTACATTTCAATGATTTAATTTTTACATCATTTTACATTTTATTGTAAAAACTACTGTATTGACTTTTAAAATATATTAAAAATTTTACTGTATATTTTACAGTTAATATTTGTTAATCAATTAACATTTTATTTCTGTAGTATTTTTACACTATTTTACTGTTAAAATTACTGACATTTTTTACATTGGATGCTGCATCATTCAAAGTGTTGTTTTCAGGTAACAATGCCATTGTAGATGTTCACTATGCACAGTAAACCAGGATTAATTTATTCAATGAATGAAAGTGTCCAATAACAGGGCAGTTACTGAGATTAAATGAGTAGTATTCAGCTGGTCATGTGATACTAACATGGCTGCCCCATGAGGCACCCCTGCCTGATGTAGAATAAATGTTACTGGTCATAAGATTACTGATAACTCTTCATCTTACATGAGTGGTCATGTAATTTTAATAATTATTTTAAATTGAGCCTCAGACAAGATGGAACACCTTTAAGATATAGAAAATTTGGGGCATAGTATCCAATTAATCAATTAGCCTGTCAAAAGCTAATTAAAGGCTTGAAATCATTTTCTGGAATTTTTCAAGCTGCTTAAAGGTACAGTTAACTTAGTATATGTAAACTTCTGACCCACTGGAATTGTGATACAATCAATTAAAAGTGAAACAATCTGTCTGTAAACATTTGTTGGAAAAGTGTTAAAGCAGATGTACTAAACAACTTGCCAAAACTATAGTTTGCTCATATGAAATCTGTGGAGTGGTTAAAAAATTAGTTTTAATGACTTCAAACTAAGTGTATGTAAACTTCTGACTTCAACTGTATATATTCATATTAATGGCACTATTTCT
The DNA here is from genome assembly GCF_025860055.1 of Xyrauchen texanus. Classification (NCBI taxonomy): domain Eukaryota; kingdom Metazoa; phylum Chordata; class Actinopteri; order Cypriniformes; family Catostomidae; genus Xyrauchen; species Xyrauchen texanus. Next base: position 39,903,069 of record NC_068286.1, read on the forward strand.
TTTGTTCATTTCTTTAGAAATAAACCTTTGTAAATGAGGGGGGAAAATACTGAGTGAACCTTTAAATATTTATCTGTTTCTCATACACACACCCATAGGTGTATTACAGACCGGGCCAGTGCCTAGGGCCCTTGACTACCAGGGACCTAGGGGCCCTGGGCTGCAAGGTCTACCAGCCCATCAACTTTGAAGACAAATGTTTATATACGCTTGAATATGTGGCCCCCACATCTGTCAGCTTATACAAGTTCCCCTCAATAAGGCCCTGTGAATATGAGGGCCCCCAGCCTGCTTATAGAACCCTTTTGCCTTCCTGTTTCTAATTACATTTATTTGACCCACTCTTTAAAAATTTGAAATTTTGTACTATTATTTAATACTTTAGGCTTTATAGGGTTAAGCTTTATGCTTTGTATGAAAAGTGCTGTCGAACAAAAATATTTATTATACTATTCATTGCTATAACTGCATTTCTCCCCAATATTACAAAGAAGATATTGATATTTTATATTGTGTGGTATAAAAGTACTGACCTAGAAACGTTACGTTTTTCGGACAAACTGTAATGTTGGTTTGACAAAACCTTGTCTGAATGTTTAAAGGCTTGAAGTTAGAATATTTTACAGGTCTTACAATAAGAAAGAAACAAAGAAAGCATCTTAAAGGGCTTGTGTGTAAGTTATGACCACTGAAGTTTTGAAATCATGAACATTCAAACTTGTAAGCTCATTTAAACATTCTGTTAATATAATCTACTTTAATGGATTTTGGCTTACATGATCCCTTCACAGGGATTTTCGATGGAAGAATAATAATGGCAGCCAAGGTGTATGGTCATTGCAAACCGAATTTACAATAAAATGACCAAATGACCGCTAGTTTTGTGCCTCACATCTTTCAGCCATTCGAAGCTCTCACAATGGAGGTAAATTCTCTGAATGAAAAAGGGTGTAGGGATAATCATTTCTGAATGGAACACACCCCATCATTCAGATGAGTTAGAAAAGATATAGCAGCACAAGCCAGAATTGCCTGAAATCTTTGCAAAGTTTCACCAAACCCCCAGTACATGCTGTAGGAGTCTATATGTTAAATTCTTTACATTTAAAGTGCTTGATGAAGTTAAAAATGTCACAATGTATTATTGCCCCTTTTAATATATGCATGTTTATGTATTTATTACACATTTTGTTACATTCTTGTTTTTGTATGCATAATTTGCAGTATTTACATTGAGTTTACATTATGTATAACAAAAGTTAAAATGCTACTGTCTCTTTAAGAACAGTGGCTGTTCAGCATACCTGTTTCGGTTGAGCGGTTTCTTTACCATGACCGTGCTGTATGTTTAAGTTAATCTGACAGTAAATAACAGAACAGCTATTAAAAGAGACTTAAATCAATGAAAACAGATTGCGTGGATCTCAACTTTGAAAGATAATTGGGCAAGGTTTCCTAAAAAAAAAATTGGCCCCAGGAGCCTAGCTAGTCATAATGCGCACCTGCACACACCTATCATTTTTGTGTCTGAACACATGGATTTAACCACTGGAATTTTATGGATTACTTTTATGCTCTCTTTATGTGGATTTTGGAGCTTCACAAATTTGGCACCATTGCATTGTGAGGAACCACAAATATGAAATTCTCTTTTAAAATCTGTATTTGTGTTTTGCAAATGAAAGAAAGTCACACATCTGGGATACCAGGAGGATGGGTAAATCACGAGGGGTGAACCATCCCTTTAAGATAACAAAGGAATTTATTTTTTTGTTATAAAGGTGGCAAGTTGCTTGAAAAAGACCCAAGCAACCTCCCAAAATGTGATTTCCATAATCTCGCGATGCAACCCGAGATAAACCCGCACGATATTTGCGGCGGATGTTGATGTTTTGATCCGGATTTCTGTCGTGATAACTGCGTTATAGCCAATATTACCGTAACGTGTGAGAAACGCGGTCTATCTCGGCGCTTCTCTAGCGAAGCATAGAGGCCGAGGCGGGGAGGCGATGATGGAGGACTTTGACGAGATTTACGAGGAGGAGGAAGAGGAAGAGGAGGACGAGGACAGGGCCGCGGAGGAGCAGCTGCTCAAATACGCTCCGGACCCGGTGGTAGTGCGCGGATCCGGACACGTCACTGTGTAAGACTCCCGGCGGCTCGTATTAATATATATTTGTTTAGATTATCAATCAATAAGTTTGTGAATCAAAGCCTCCAGAAGCTCAGTGCTTCTTTACAGACAGGAGACATGCTGGAGCCGGTGAACTGTATCATCTGAGTGAATACACAACAGCAAAGATAGTACAACTGGTGTGGTATAAGCTCTAAACCTTGTGAGTTTCCTACCTAGGCACCATTTTTTTTTTGTTTTACTTTAGATGAGCCTACTATGATCCAATATGCTGTCTAGGTAGGCAGATTACTAGATTGTGAGAGACAGACCTAATCTGACACATTTAATGTGTGAGTGTAAAATTAAATTGACATTTTTTTTGTTTTGTTGTTTTTGTCTCCCTTCAGGTTTGGATTAAGCAATAAATTTGAGTCGGAATTTCCCTCAGCCCTTACGGGAAAGGTGTGTAATTTGAATGCTTTTTCATCTCTAGGAAATGATAATCGTGATATTGTGTCATCTCTATTCACCTTCATATCATACTTGTGATTCCATATCAACCCTGTGTAATACAAAAGGAGTTAGTCCCTATTTAGCAGAATGTCCAGGCTGCTCTCTTCCATACAACAAAAGTGAATAGTATAGCCCAAAGTAGAGGTCAGCCGACAGTGGATTTTGCTGATACTGATATTTAAGGTAATGGGAAAGGCCGATAACCGATTAATTGGCTGATAGCTTTTACAAATTGATTCATATTTCTTATTCCTTCTTTACTATGACAAGGACAGTCAAAGAGTCAAAAATGAATAAAATCCTAGATGCATTTTAATGTTCAACCAAAATCCCACTAATAACTAGAAAAAAACTATATTTGGTGCTTACCGTGGGATTTTTAAGTACATACAAGCCAGAAATACATTGGGGATTTCTTATATAATCCATTATTAAATACATCTTATTTTGAAATTGCAAAATTATGAAAAAACTATTGTCAACTATCGGTATAGACCTTTGCCGATAACGATAGTTCCAAAAAGTATATATATCGGTCTACCTCTTGCCCAAAGTATATTTCGAAATGTGTACAAGACTCCGGACTATTTCTCTTCAGGTTTTTAGACCCATAAAGATGTCTTTAGATTCCTTCAGACTCGAGTTATACAAATGCTGGTATCTCCAGACCTCCTCACACATGCGCTCTTGACGTGCACATCCACTGTTGTCATTTTCAAACTTTTACCTGGATTACATCCTCTTCTAGCACATCTTTGTGACAACAGAGGCTCAAAAGGTGTGTGTTGCCACCTTTTGGACACATTAATTAGTGCAAATAATTCCAGGGACATGTGGACTCAAAGATGCATGCACGGTTCGAAATATTTGGCAGCACGCATTCAGTGCTCAAGTACTAAGCTGATGTTGAGAATTGTGTCACATGTCCTGTACATTGACGCTCAGTGTTCGTGTCTGACTGAAATATACTTTGGGCTTAACTGGGGCTGTCCAGAGCCAAAAAAAATTTATAAGTGCCATAAAAGCACCATAAGTGTAGTCTTGTGGCTATACTTGTGAAAAATCATACAGGTTTCCAAAAGTTTGGAATAAAGTTACAGATTTTGCTCTTATGGAAAGAAATTTGTTTTTTCATTCACCAAAGTGACATTCAACAGATCACAATGTATAGTCAGGACATTAATAACATGAAAAATTACTATTACAATTGGTTATTTTTATCACAAAATTCTTAAACTACAAAGAGTTCTCATCCAAAAATCCTCCACGTGCAGCAATGACAGCTATGCAGATCTTTGGCATTCTAGCAGTCAGTTTGTCCAGAAACTCAGGTGACATTTCAAACCACAATTCCTGTAGCACTTACACATTTCTTTCTGTCCTTGTTAGAGCCAGTTGTCCTTTGTCTAAGAAGACTGTAGTGTACACCTTTTTATGAAATCTTCAGTTTTTTTGGCAATGTCAAGCATTTGCCTTCATTCCTCAAAAAAATCTATTGACTGACAAGTTACTAATGAACGCTGTTACTTTCTTTTGCCATTTTTTACCTAGTATTGACCTTAAGACATGCCAGTCTATTGCATATTGTGGCAACTCAAAAACAAACACAAAGACAATGTTAAACTTTATTTAACAAACCAAATAGCTTTTAGCTGTGTTTGATATAATGGAAAGGGTTTTTTAGTACCATATTAGCAATTTAGCATGATTACTCATGGATAAATTGTTGGAGTGATGGCTGCTGGAAATGGAGCCTGTCTAGATTTGATCAAAAATGACTTTTTTCATCAGAAATGTCCTGACTATACTTTGTGATGAGTTGAATGCTACTTTGGTGAATTAAAGTACCAGTTTCCTTCCAAAACAGCAAATCTGTACATTATTCCAAACTTTTTCCCACCAGTATATATTTATTTATGCTACAGGAAGTGTGGGGTGAAATGTGAGTATCTGGACAAACTGACAGCTAGAATGCCAAAGATCTGTAAAGCTGTCATTGCTGTACATGGATGTTTTCATGAGAACTTGTTGAACTTTTAGTTTAATACGTTTTTGAATTTGTTATCAAATTATAAGAGTAATTATTCATGTTATTAATGTCCTGACTGTACATTGTGATCAGTTGAATGCCACTTTGGTGAATATAAGTACCAATTTCTTTCCATAAGAGCAAAATCTATACATTATTCCAAACTTTTGGCCACCTGTGTGTGTGTGTGTGTGTGTGTCTATATATATATATATATATATATATATATATACACACACACACACACACAGTACTGTGCAAAGTTTAGACACTTTAGACAAAATTTGGGATAGTGAGGATGTCTTCAAAAATAATGACATAAATACTTTGCATTTATCACTTAATGTCATACAAAGTGCAGTAAACAAAACAAAAATAAATCAATATTTGGTGTGACCACCTTTACCAGTAAAACAGTACAAAATCTCCTAGGTACACCTGGACAAATCTCCTAGGTACACTTTTCTTGGTTGTTGGCAGATAGGATGTTCCAAGCTTCTTGGAGAATTCAACACAGTTATTCTATCTATTTAGGCTGTCTCAGTTGCTTCTATCTCTTTATGTAATCTCAGACTGACACAATGTTCATTGGGGAGCTTTGTGGGTGCCATGACATCTGTTGCAGGGCTCCCTGTTCTTCTATTCTAATATATTCTATTTGCAAAAGTAATGTTTGGGAGTCTAACATTTATATTTCCTATTGACACACTAAAGCTAAAGATATAAATAACCATCTTAAGACAAATACTTGTGTGTGTGTGTGTGTGTGTGAAACCACCAAACGGGTATAAGGTCGTTAAAGATCAAAGAAATGTAATAGTGTTGCTTTTTTCCCCACTTCCATATATCAGATTTTCATGATTATTTGTATGATTGAATACTTATCGTATTTCAGCCTACTAACACAGGATATATATTTCTTTGTTTATTACAATACACATGAGTATTATATTCATAATATACAGATGACTACATATCAGGATGATTTTCTGCATATTATACAAGCTGTTTTTTACTTAAGGTGGCGTTGATGTTTCAGTGATTGACATGAAGTACATTTCACAATGCCATTTGATGACAAAGTAACATGGAAGTAAACTATAGCAAGTGTAACACATGACCAGTATAATTTGGATAAGTTAATTTGGGGGTACTACTGAAATGATTGTTGCATCACCTCTGTGATAAATGAAAAATGTTTTTTAATAAATAAAAATAATTATGTTTTGAGAATTTAACACTGTCTGGGCATTTTGTAGATCAATTTGTGGTAAATATCTTTAAAGACCTGAGGCATGTATTAATGTTTGGTGAAACACCTATTTATTTAAGGTTTAATTGGTAATCAATCATTGTACAAATTCAAATAGAAATGTCATGAAGTTATAATTCATAAATGTTCATTTACACTCGTATCTGAATGCACCTGAACTGCCTAATGTGTTTAACCTCCTATTAATGAAAGTGTTTATAAAGTGTTACCTATGGGTTAACCTGGAAGTGAATGTGTTTTTGATGGTCAGTTCAGTTGTTTTGATTTGCAACTCTTTCAATCTTTCATTGGTTCTCAATTGCTGCACACAAAGCAATTCAAAACTCAGAGATTCTAACATATTCTTGTCTAGGTAGCGCCAGAGGAGTTCAAAGCCAGCATAAATCGTGTGAACAGCTGTCTGAGGAAGGCTCTACCGGTGAATGTTCGCTGGCTGCTTTGTGGCTGTCTGTGCTGTTGCTGTACTCTGGGCTTTAGTCTGTGGCCGGTCATCTGTCTTAGCAAAAGGGTGAGTTTGTGAGAAGTTCATATTCACTTAACCTTAAAAAGGTGTTTGTATCCTGGGGGATACAAACATTTAAGACTCTTGGGAGGGAAGCAATGGGTGAGTCTGTCAAATATTGTGAAAATATTCAAAAGGGGGTTCTGCAAATACTGAGGACATGCGACTTTGTGTATGAAGTCTGACATTAATTCACAATCTTTATCTAAAAGGAATAAGGCAGCATTTTTAGCTGACCTCAAAGCAAATGCTCCTTATCTTTTAAATGTTATTTTCATGATGTCTAAAAGATATCAAATTAAATAAAGCATTTATTTTAGAAAAAAGACAACAAAAATAACAAACAAACATGGAAATGTATTACGTAGGCCCTAATGTGTTGGAAAATAGCAATGAATCAATGGTACCTGTATATTCTTCCTGTTTTTAGGGTTAAAGGAATGTTCAGTGTGAGTCAAGCTTTATCAACAGAATCAGAGACAAGCTGTTGATTACCACAGAAATGGATTTAGTCGTGTCCCTCAGTTTGTAGAAACTAACAACATGTACAGTAATGGACTGTTGGAAGTGGGTTAGGATGAAGTCTAAGGGACAAGAATTGCACTGTAACAAAATGTTATCCTGAAGACTTAAACATTATGCATAAAATATGTTAAAATGACACTCGATAAAATGATTACTAACCTGGTCTGTGAACATTTCCAATCCAGAGAACAGAACAGAAATCAGGAAGGTGAATGAAGGAGAAAAACAAAAAGGCATATCTGATGCTATCATCTATATATATAAAAAGAAAAAAAAAATTGATTTACTTTATTGTCCTTATTGCGATGCCAAAATATGGAGCAAATGCCACGTCCCGAAATCAATAGCTAATGCATAACCTAAAAATTTATCCGCTTAGAAAAGTAGTCCCTCCTCAAAAAGAAAGTTATTTAGACAATTTCCCAGCTCAATTAATACATATATTTGTTCAGAAAAATTATATAAAATGCTTTACCAAACATACAAGCTTCACATTGCTTGCTTTAATCTTCTGGAATGCCTTGCCACTTAGACTTCCATTGTCAGTGCATTACAGTAGGCTAAACATTTATTTATTTATTTTTTAAATAAGATGAGTTGAAATTATAACGTATATGTGGTATTCACGCTTATCTTATATTCAACCATTGTGATAACACTTTACAATAAGGTTCTATTTGTTTACATGTGCATGTCCGTGTGTCCGGCACTTATTAATCCTGGTTAATATTGATTTGAAAAAATGTTATTGTTCATTGATTAGTCATGTGAGTTCATAATGCATAAACTAATGTTAACATACAACATTTTGAAACTACTCTTAACCAAGATGAATAATTGTAATAATAATGTATATTAGACTGTTTAGTGTTACCAACATTTCTTTAGCAACCTTTTCTCCAGTAAGATCAGATCAGTGTAGTTTACATTTAAAAGCTCATTAATAACAGGCCCTCTTGAAGAATTATATTAATTATGTAATTTCTAAATGTATCTCTTTGACGTGTAGACACGCAGATCCTTAGAGAAGTTATTGGAGTGGGAAAACAGCAGATTGTATCACAAGGTATGTACATATTTGTATCGTTCTTGGGTGCTATTTGTCGTTCCATCCATAGCTGATTTTACTACCTTCTCGTGTCTCTTCCTTTCATTTAGCTGTGTTTGCATTGGAGGCTAAGCAAAAGAAAGTGTGAAACCAACAACATGATGGAATATGTAAGCCAACTACTAACACACACAAACACACAAGATCATTGTGGGGACTCTCCATAGACTTGCATGCATTTTATGGATTTTATACAGATCTAACGATAATTAAATACCTACCCTTAAACCTAACACTCACAGAAAACTTTTTGCATTATTAAATTGTCGAACAATATATAATTTAAGCCATTTCCCTCATGGCAACCGCTGGCTGGGCCCCACAATGTAGGTGATCTTAGGTTTTACTATACTTGTGGGGACATATCCTCGCAATGTAGGATAAACATGTACACACACACAAACAGGACATCTCATAGACTTAGCTGGCTAAAGATATATTCTATCACCTATCTCTAATCCTTACCCTAAACCTAACCCTCACAGAAACTTGTTGACTTCATTAGATTTAAATATAAACATAACTTAGGTGATTTATGAGCCTTTTACCAGTAAGGACCAGCTAAAATGTCCACACAAATGGGTTCTCTAGCACTTTCACTATACTTGTGAGGACATTTTCAAATATTTGGCACTCACAAGTAAAGTAAAACCTGTACACACGCACAGCCAAAGCTAGTTGGGCAGTAACATAGTTCATAGTTCCAAAAAGACTAAATGTGACATAAGTTGAAGTGTGAAATTTCTGCACCACTAAAGGCATTAAACAAATTTGCAAACATAATTGTTGTTTTCATTGGGAAACCCACAAAGGCCATATTATAAGTTGTGATCTTAAAGTCAACATGACATTTACTTGACACTTGTTTAGTCTTATTGTGAATGATTAATCGATACACATTATACCAGAGAAGAAAAAAAAAGTTTAATTTGTGTAGTCTTTCATCAAAATATAAAAACTTGCTCCACCTCTGAAATGACTTTCCTTTTCGGCTGACATCACCAGGATCTCCAGTGGATTAAATCAAGTCCCAGCCTATGTTTTTGGAGTGGTGGTGGCGTAGTGTGCTAAATCACATAACTGTTAATCAGAAGGTCGCTGGTTCAATCCCCATGGCCACCACCATTGTGACACTTAACTTCAGGTTGCTCCGGGGGGATTGTCCCTGTAATAAGTGCACTGTAAGTCGCTTTGGATAAACGCATCTGCTAAATGCATAAATGTAAATGTTTTTCTTGGTAAATATTATGTTTTACTACATTACAGAGAAGCATAATAGCCGCGTCTTGTTGACTTTCCAAAAACAAGATACAAATAATAATTGCATCCATGTTTGAAAACAATCATTATTTTTGCTATTACTTTTGTTTTTGATATGGGTTGTCGTGATACCAGAATTTCAGTCTGTACCAATACTGGTAATATTTTACAATTCACGATCCCACAGCAAGAATAGGTAATATGCTAATGCACATACTTTTTAGCCTATTCGAAAAGTTACATAATTAATTATCAGTTATGTAAACATTGCTTCTAAAAAATGTTTTTTAGGTTATTACACATAAACAGCTAAAACTAAAAATGTACTAAGTAAAAAGTTAACTAAGAAAATCAAATAAAACAATTAAGAACATTTGATTGTTTTCTTTTTAATATAGGGGTGTTTTAATTGTTGTTTTTATTAATATGCTATTAACCACATAGTAGACAGCCAACGCAAGGTCTAATGCTCAGATCAATCCTGATTCCAATACCGCAGCAGCTGCCTTTCCGAATTTCCCACGGGGTGTGAGCACTCTTCTTCTGAGCACCGGCCCTGACATGACAATCATCAGCATTTTGATGTAAAATAAATAACAGAGCACGAGCTCAAACAAGCGTGTGAGCATTTGAAAGCAGCCATGTGTCAAACAGCGCACCTGTACCAAATTGAGTTAGTACTTGGTACTACTAGTACTGCAGAAACACCGGTATCGTTAAATCATTATTTTAGTATCGACTTAGTCCCTAGTTTCTGATAGAGGCTCCAGAAATTACACACTTCAGCAACTTTTCATACTTTCTCTCCCCATGTACAGGTCATCCAAATAGAGTTTCTACCCAAGATTCCCATCTTCAGGCCGGATTAGCAGCGGGCCAGAGCGCAAGCCTCCGGCGTGGTCTTCCTGAGGTGCCTTTATCCGGTACTGTCATGGTTTTATCACGTGGCCTCATCCCCTTCCCTTTACACACTGAGCAAGAGACTCACTTCACATCTAAGGGCCACTAACAGCACTTCTCACTGAGAAAGCACTGTTTACAACCCATACACATTTGCACAGACTAGCGCACATGTCTGTGCTCTTCTGGTTTCGTGCATGCATGAATACACACTGAGGAACCTTTACTATCACATGATTACACAATACCTGCGAGGAGGCCATGGAAAGAAAGCTCCAATCCGGACCGTCTACTCTTAATCACACAATCTGCACACAAGCTAAGTGACATCCTGTTGCCAACAACCTCTTGAATCACTGTAGAATGGACCAGGACATCCTGAGGAAGGGGCAACTGCGTGGAATAATCTGTAGAATTTAACACGGTTACTGTATTTGTTAAAAGATGGATTTTTTTTTACGTATAAGGAACGGTTGAGGTCAACCCAGGATCAGATAGCTGAGAGCCAAAAGGACACGATCACTGCACAATGAATAGATTTCCCATCTCTCCTTATCACAAATGATCATATTCAAAGACAATCAAACGTTGACTGTGCCACGCACCGACTGGACTCCGATGGGACTTTAGCGAGTCTAGTTCAACTCCCGGACCTGATTTGGTCCAGGTGCACCAATGGGCAGTGATTCAGCACAGAATTATTAATTTTGCTGTTCTCCTTTTCTTTTTTTTAAACCTTTTGTTTACTTGCTCAGTTTTAAAAGATGAGCAGCAAACGTTTGTCTCTTGATTTGTGTGCGTGGGTGATTGTTTCTGTCTGTCCCTATGACGTGTTGTTTGTCATTTGCTCAAATGGAAGACAAATAAGCACTTCTAAATCGGTTTGGTCATGTTGAAAACGTTTAATGCATTATATCATCAATTATTCTGGGACAAACTGAAAAATTATTTCTGTTGCCATTTTTTAAATGTAAACCCACATTTGTCGGAGCTTCACCAGGGCAGAAAGATGCATCTTAAGTTTTTTTTTTACCATCTGTGTTTTAATCCTGGGTATAATCCTAGGTAAGAATATTTTTTGTGAAGACTGTTTAGGCTGAGCAAGCCTTTGTTGCTAGTGCAGGCCTTTTTTCTTAGTGAACTATACTTGTGTAAATGTATCCAATGTAGGTTTATAACTCCGTAATGTCCCATAACTCTCAAGAAATTTGGTCCTATTAGATCTTAAAACACAAAATGCACGAAGAGTGCGTGTTTCTATCACTTAAATTACGAAGCCCTTCTATTTCTTGTCTGATGTCACCCCAAATCCCAGGGACATCATCTTTATTTTTCAAACATTATTTCTGTGTATTTATGTACAATGTATGTACAGAAATAAAATATGCACAACTTGACTTTTATGACAGCCTGCATTTGTTCATTAAAATTTATTTTTTGTGTATGACCAAATTAAAATATTTAATAGTTAGATTAGATTCAATGCACAATTAGTGAACTAATGCATGTTTTTAAAATCTCAACATCCATTTTGTTTTACCATATAGTTGAACAAGTGAATTCGATATTTTTGTAAATCAAACTTAATTAACAGTTGCATCTTTAACTCATGAAGTCAATGACAGGATGTCTCTCAGACATACAGTTAAGCATCTGTATTTTAGAAGACATCAGTTTCAACAGCACAAACAGAAACATTTTTGACAGATGAACGTGCAGTCAGCGATTCTAGACGAGAGCAGTTTATCAAGGTACTTCTCACTCCTCCCATGTGTCTCCATATATATTCTTCTTCCCTGTTTACCAGAGAAAGTCAGAAAGAAAATGTATTTATGGCACCCTCTTTTAATATTACTATCAGGGAAATTATATTCTGAACCATTGAATCGACTCATTGTCATTTCATTGACAGACATGATAAGTGTATTAACAAGTGAGTTTTGGAAGATTGTTTTTAAAAGTCTTACCTCTGTTTGTTGGGGCGATCACAGTTTCCGGCTTCAGCTGTGTGTCTTCTTTGGGAGTCTTTGTGACTTCATAGTTTTCCCTGTTCTTACTCCGCAGTTCTTCATACAGCAAGGGCTTCTTCTGTGCGTCGTCCTCAATGTAAGATGGTTCTGCTGGATTTAAATATATAGTTCACCCAAAAATAACATTCTCATCATTTACTCACCCTCATGCCATCCCAAATGTGTATGACTTTCTTTCTTCTGCAGAACACAAATTATGATTTTTACAAGAAAATTTCAGCTCTGTAGGTCCAAAAAATGCAAGTGAACTGGTGCAAAATTGTAATGCTCCAAAAAGCACAAAGGCATCATAAAAGTAATCCATAAAACTCCAGTATTTTAAACCATGTCTTCAGAAGTGATATTATTGGTGTGGTTGAGAAATGGATCAATATTTAAGTCCTCTTTTGCTAGAAATTCTTCTCCCTGCCCAGTTGGGGGCGATATGCATGAAGAATGTGAATCGCCACAAAAAAAAGTGATCTGTTTCTCACCCACACCTATCATATTGCTTCTGAAAACACTGATTTAACCACTGGAGTCTTATAGACTGCTTTTATGCTGATTTATGTGATTTTTTCGAGTTTCAAAATGTAGGCACCCATTCACTTACATTGTATGGACTAAAAGAGCTGAGAAATTCTTCTAAAAAAATTCTTCATTTGAGTTCAGCAGATGAAAGTCACACATCTGGGATGGCATAAGGGTGAGTAATTGATGAGATCATTTCTGGGTGAACTATCCCTTTAAGTAGTTTTTAATACCAATGTATAGTTCAAGTAAATCTTTGTTCAGTTCCTATTCATAGTTATGCTTTATGTTCCTCCCTTTCTCTATATTTATATAAAACCTATGAAAGTGCAAATACTGATACATTTGTGTAGACACAGGTTTTGACATGATAACCAACAAGAATCAATATCCTGCACTGGGTTATATGATATGTTGCCTTACGATATAGCAAGCTCTATGTAAACAGATAAAGGCGTTTATTTACCTAGAAGCTGGGTGTCATACTGGGATGGTGAAGTCATAGGGTCACTGTAAGTGAAATCTCTGGTTAAAGAGAACGACTGATCTTTCCGATCATCAAGCTGAAAGGCCGGCTCAAAATCTGCTTTTTTTGGATCACTCAACTCCGAATTCTCATGGGTAAACCTGAGACAATACAAACCGGGGCAGAAATTTACTTTTCCCATTAAAGGGACAGTTCAACCAAAATTGTAAAGTTACTCACCCTCATGCCATTCCAGATATGAATGAATTTCTTTCTTCTGCTGAACACAAATTAAGATTTTTAAAATAATATTTTACCTCTGTTGGCCCTCGCAATGCAAGTGAATGGTGACCAGAACTCAGATGGTCCAAAAATGACATTCAGGCATAAAAGTCCTTTTTCACTATAAATCTCCACCTTTGATCAGCCCAAGCAGTAGGTGGCTGAATGTGAAAGTGTAGATTTACAATGAAAAAGGACTTGAATACTGATCTTTTTCTCAACTGCACCAATCATATCACTTTAGAAGATATGGATTTAACCACTGGAGTCTAATGGATTACTTATATAAAACCTTTTGAGCCTTTAAAGTTCTGATCACAATTCACTTGCATTGAATGGATCAACAGAGCTGAAATTTTCTTTTAAAAATCTTAATTTGTGTTTTTTTACAGAAGAAAGTCATTCACATTTGGGGTATCATAAGGGTGAGTAAATTATGAGGGAATTTTCATTTTTGGGTGAACTATCACTTTAAAAGGCAATTTTTTAAAATTAAGTATAAAAATACCATTCAAAAATATTTGTTATTCAATTTCAATGTATTAATACTTCATCAAAGCAATGTTTTAAAAAATTACATTTATAAATATTTATATATATATATTTAAATAATTGTATTTGATTAAAGATTACTCAATTCAATTTGGAATGATGGAATTTTGTTATGAAATTAAAATGTATTTAAAAAATAAATTGAGTGTGCAATGTCATCTTTTTGTGTGACATTTTATTAAATGTACTTAATTTATATTATAACATTAAAGTAACAAATTTCAACATGAATAACAAGACTTTAGTTCCTCTAACCCATACATTTAATCAACATCAACATGATGTTGTACTTTATAAAATAATATGTATATTGTATGCTTAAATAGAAAAAAAGAAATCATTATGGGGTAATTTTTACCAACATATTTAGAATTTTGCATGCATCTTTATTACTTTCAGTGGCATTTTTGCCCAGAGCCCCTTTTCCTTTTTAACCCTGACAGAAACAGAGAATAGAAATATGAAAATGTGGGCCAAATCTCATTTAGTGTTTAGGTGTTTTCACATAAAAAAAATTTAAAAAATGCATTTTGGTATAGCGGTAGGCCACCATTTTGATTCTTTTAATGAAGTTACAGTATTAGAAATCAAATGATTTTTTTGATGAAGCAGATCAGGGGCCCAAATATTCTAGGACACAAATATAAAAAAGAGAGAAGGAGCATTAGGCATCTGTTTTACTAAGATAAGAATAAAAACCTTATCTTGGGCAAACCCTTTTTTAGGGTTATAATAGTTAATCACAAAAGTACCATTGGCTAAACCTATACAAATATCAGTCATTTATAAGTGGGTTGTGCTCACATTGGTGGTTGGTGGCGCTGTCTCTGTCTCATTGCCTCCCCCAATGGAGAATTCTCCAGGCTCATAAACTTCTCCTGACATGTCTTCATATATGACATCTTCCCTCCGAGGTACCCACAAACACCAGCAACTAACACACACACACACACACACATATATTTAGTGTTTAGTCAAACAATAAACAATCACATATTTACAGTATTATAAGTATTACTCACAGCCTACTTTGGGCAGAGAGCCGAATCTACCGGAGCCTGTAAGTGCACCTAAATAAAATAACAAAACATTTAGATTATACCATTTTCATTTGATATAATATTGAATAGATAACTAAAAGAACATCATTGAGATTATTCAGCATTTAACGACCAAACATCATACAGGGACCCCAAAATGTATTTGGAAAATGAAGCTACACTTAAAGAGTATTTTCAATGGCATTGCATTAAATAATAAATTAATCTGCAAAACAATTATGTTCGACCAACTGTCAGAGCTAATTTCACTTTTATTAGATGTGTTTTGCAATTTCTTCCTTAGTTCATCACATTGCATGTGCTTGGAATAGCATACTATTATATAACTCTACAATTTCTGGAGTACATAGTATGTATATTTTTGTTGTATAAGTTTTCTGTATGCATGAAATATGAGCCATATTGTTTGCCAAAATGTGCAGAATATTACAGAGCACAATGTACGATACTGTATCCATCAATGCAATGATAGGTGTGGGTGAGAAACAGATCAATATTTAAATCCTTTTTCTATAAATTCTCCTCTATACCCAGCAGGAGGCGATATGCAAAAAAGAATGTGAATCGGCAAAAACGCAACAATCGAAAGTGGGGATTTATAGTAAAAAAGGGCTTAAATATTTACCTGTTTCTCAACCAAAACTTATCATATTGCTTCTGAAGATATGGAATTAAACACTGGAGTCATATGGATTACATTTATGCTGCATTTATGAGCTTTGTAATTTTGGTACCCATCAGTGTTGGGTAAGTTACTCTAAAAAGTAATTAATTACTAACTACAAATTACATCTTCTACAGTGTAATTAGGTTACTGTACTAATTACTCTGTCAGAAAAGTAATTGCATTACTTATTAATAATTACTTTCTAAAACCCTTATCAACCTCAACCAGATGAAAAATACAAGGATAGATATAAAACAATACTTTTAATTCTTTCAAAAATAAATCATATAAAATCAAATACATTTTTCATGAACTGGCCACAGAATTTAAGGTGGCAGCGTTAAATTAGAAAAAATATATTTTAACATTAGACATTACATTTTTATTTTAAATTCACTATTGTTTCATATAGAATTGTTCTATAGTTTATAAAGTATTTAAACACATTTAAATCAGAAATGACTGTAATTCAATTACTGAAAAATTAAGAGTAATTCCTTACTTTACTTTTTCAATGAAAAGGTAATTTAATTACAGTAATGAATTACTTTGTAATGCATTACACCCAACACTGATACCCATTCACTTGCATAATATGGACCTACACAGCTGAAATATTCTTCTAAAAATGTTTGTGTTCAACAGAAGAAAGAAAGTCATACATGTCTTGGATGGCATGAGAGTAAATTATTTTTGGGAGAACTATTCCTTAAAATGGCCAAATACTTTTTGCATCTATCTGTATACAACATTTAAAAAACAAACAAAAAAAAAAAAACTCACCTCTAGATATAAGAAACTGAGTGAGAGCCATGCCAATGACAGATATAGGGAGAGCTGTATTTGAGTAAAGAGAGATAGATAAACTTAATTAATGACATCAATAAAACCACAAGTTGAACAAATTGTATGTCCACTTACATCTGTACCAGAAGCTTTCCTGGTTGCACTCTCTGAACACCCTCCTCTCCTCCTCTGTGGGGATGTAGTCAATTCCAATGGGACCCTACAAGCACACATTATAAGTACTGTGGAAAATTGATATATACCATGGTACTGAATGACTACGATACAAGTACCACGGTAAATACATGGTAATCAAAGGTACTTCAGGGAATACCATGATGAATGTCCCAAAAGCCATAATACTATTTCCAAACACATGGTATTACTGCCATAATGTATAGGGTTAAGACAAATCAGATCACCCATTCAGTCAAATAAACGGGTCTCTTTATGTTATAGTGGACAGCAACAGTATTCAGGATTAGACTGGTCTAATCTAGCTGGCAACATCATGCAATCCTTTGTTTTATTAGACGTTTTTCGTTACCAAACACACCAAGGATGCCTGTCCTGGCTGTTCAGATTTCGTGAAACCCTCTGGTGACTGACGAGACATTGTGCTTCCGATATCTCTGGTATCTTTAGCTGTAGCACTAGAGCACCGGTTTTCCTCCAGACACCTTTACAAATGTCAAATACACCAGAACAGTCTTCTTCGACCGTGTTAATGGTGATCTGCTGCTCTATTACTGCCACCCTCAGGTGTAACATAGAATAACATTAGAAGACCCAATCTCTATACCTCTGCTTATTGTTCTTAAATTGGTGGTCGCTGGTTTAGGTCTAAATTATCATACTCTTTAAAACATATGCTATATGTTTACATGTGCTATATATAACATTTTTGTGTAACGTGATGAAGTGCAAGTGTAAAGAGTGAAAGTGAGTTCGTGCATGATTAAAAAATTCACTGTCCCGCATGCCACTGGTTATCAATGATTGTTTTATTATTCAATATAGGAGGACTAGTTTAGCCTGATTAGGAGATAGGCAATGCATTATTCCGCTAGGGTTTAGGGGTGTGCCCAATCGCTGATTCAATGTGGGTTGACAAAACAAAACATCAATGTGGTTCCACAATAGACGCATGTAATTTAAAGTTCCCAAACTCACTCTTAGTCTTAATGACGGTGATTTTCATTTTTATGAAATTGGATCCAACGTTTATCCATTATATAATGGCTATACACTGATACAGGCTATACCTTGATCCAAAACGTTGTAGAAAAACTTTAAACAAAACTTTAAATTAAAATACCAAATCACCGAAAAATAGCATTTGGAATCTTTGATATGCAAATTACCTATTACATGAAGCCTATATCAAATTAATAATTAATTTACTGAATTTACTGAATGGAAAACTAAACACTAATGCTTTTATGTTCACACTCTCACTGGTATAATTTATGAGGAAGAACAAAAACACGTGTTTGTAGTATTTTATAAACTTCAAATTAAAAGAAAAAAAAAATAGACGCTTTGATACATCTTCATTGCAACAAAGAAAGAGGAGTAACAACTCAATCGAGTAGTGACAGTGGCTTCTCAAAAGCACTCACATAGAAAATATCTTCACATTTTAAATTCGCAATCAGGCGCATCAAATATATCAATACTAACTTAATTAAAGATGCACTCAGTAAATCTTATCTAGTACACTTTTTGTCCAATTCTGCAAATATCTACTCACAGTCTGCTAGCTCTCCATTCTTTGGGTGGGCTGAAAAAAAAAGTAATATTTGTACTAGGGCTGTCGATTTAACACGTTAATTCTGTGCGATTAATTTGACAAAAAATAACGCGTTAAAACAATTAACGCATTTACTCGCAATGCCCTCCTGGACCATAATAAGGAAGAGTCCTGAGCACTGATCTATATATATAGAGAGAGAGAGAGAGAGAGAGAGAGAGGAGAGAGAGAGAGAGAGAGAGAGAGAGAGAGATCAGTGGTCCTGAGAAACGCAAGCTTGTAGTACCACCTGTTTACTCCAGAGGGCAGTAAGAGAAATTTCAGCTGTGTGAGCAACACGCAGTTTATACAGTGAAGAAAACACTTTCTTGCGTTCAAAACACTTGAAGGAGCGCATACGACAAAGATTTGGAATTTAAACTAGAAATTGTGTATTTTGTGATGAGGTAGAAACCACTGATCATTTATTTTTTCATTGTATGTATGTAGAGGCTTTATGGCTTGACATTCATGAGTGGCTCTTCCCAAAGGTTCCTCTTCTTTCAGATTTCTCTCAGAAGGACATTGTCTTTGGACTTGTTATGAACAGTTACAAAGATGATTTTCTGGTTAATGACATTATTATTTTTGGAAAATTTTATATACACAAATCGAAATATTTGAAATTGAAACCCAGGTTTTCTGCATTTCACAATGCATTTCTTTCTTACACAAAGGCCCTGCAAATGATGAAAAGTAAATATGCACAAAAACTTTTTGAAATAATTGAAGAATATGATTTAAAAAACAAACCCTAGCTTTTTATTTAAATTTTTTTTTTGTTTTATTTTGTTTTTTTGTTTTCTGTAATGCAATTTTGCACCTGATTTCATTGTTATATTGCAATGATATATGATTGTTGCCATGCTGTTTGTATATGCTATAGTTCAATAAAAAAAAAAAAAATAAAAAAAAACTTGAAGGAGCGCAAATGCGAACTAAGGGATCTCAAGATGTGTTTAAAAATTGAGTATTAAACTATATTTAACTTGAAACAGTGACCTAAACATTTTATGTTCATGATGCAATGCACTCGAGACACTACACAAGCATGTCTGATGCTGGATTGAGATTGAGAATATGGAAATTACCCATAAATATTTAATCTTGAATAAAATCAAAGAAATTTCCTTCAAACTTATTTATAAGTACTACCTCACTAATTATTTTCTTGTAGAGAGATTGAATTGTGGTGTCAATATATTCTGTACATTTTGTGGTCTTTCATTTATTTTGGAGTTGTCCATACTCGACTTGTTTTGTCTGATTTCTGCAATTTCTGCAAAAAGATTGTTAGAGATCATATTATTCCCAGCTTTCAACTTTGTTTTGAAAATGTTTTATTAGTTTTTTTTAGCTATGACATGTTTCTTCATAAGGAATATTATTTGATTAATGTTCTGCTTTTGTTGGCAAAGTTTAGTATTCATAAATCTAAGTATGGTGGTTATAAACCATTAGTTTTATCAATATTTAGAGGTTCAGCAATACCTAAGAACAATTTCCAATTTGAGTAACAAGAAAGCTGTAAAGTGTATTGAAATATGTAAACAATGTCATATGTTTATTTAAACGGCTTATTTATTTATTTATTTACCTTTTTGTCTCTAGATGTAAAAGTTTTGAAAACATTAATAAAAAAAAAAATTCTGACGCAGGTGTACATTGACGGGTGCTTAAACAAGCTCTCATAATAAATCTCGAACTGATTGACAAATTCACTTGTGAAATGGATTGCCGTGAACTGTGTGCCAATGATTGGATTATGATCAATAATATGGTAGTAAACAATACATTGTATTCTAAAGCTGCTTTTTGTATTGTCTTGATACTCTCTTGATAAGAACTCTTCTGCCACAAGAAAGTAATGCATTTTTATTATCTGAATATTTTTTATTATATATATATATATATATATATATATATATATATATATATATAATTTTTAAATATTTAAAGAGAACTATGTATAATTATATATTGATATAAATATGTATAATCTTTATATATTGAATTATTGTTATATGATGGGCTTTCTCAACAAATATTAGTATATGCGATTAATCACGATTAATTAATCGGGACACCATGTAATTAATTCGATTAAAAATGTTAGCCCTAATATATATATATATGGGAATTTTATGGATATATGCATCTTTCAGATCAATTTGAGGAGTGTCTATTGTTTGCATATTACACATTTTATCGTAAGTGTGTCATGCAGTTTGGGACTCATGTGATGCTCATGTTCTACCCGCTCCATACGGGTCTTGAACCGGCGTCTCCGGCAAAGGAGGCGGGTGTCAGGTCCTCTGTCAGATCCTTATAATGCAAGTAAACTGGTGCCAGCATTTTGAAGGTTCAAAAGTCACATTTAGGCAATAGAAATCTAATCCATGCGACCCCAGTCGATCAATGAATGTCTTCTGAAGCAAATCAGAAAATAAATAAATTGATAATTAAAAATGAAACTTTTAAAAAGCATTTCCAAGCAGTTGACGCACTACGTAGCTGTTGCGTGATGTAAGCGTGTTGGTAGGTTCATGCAAGAATTTGGAAGCGGCTCTTATTTACAACAGAATAATGAACGTCATGCGAGAGTTCGGCCATTTCAAACAGCATCAGTGCCCAGGAAGGAAGCACCAATTTACAGTTAAATCGTTTTAATTATCTACTTGTTTCTTACATAAACCTATCAATTAGCTTCAGAAGACATTCATTGATTGACTGGAGTCGTGTGGATTACTTTTATGATGCCTAAATGTGACATTTGGACCATCAAATTGCTGTCACCCATTTACTTGGATTGTAAGGACCTGACAGAGCTCTACAGTATCTTCTTCTAAAAAAATCTTTATTTGTGTTCTGCTTAAGAAAGACAGTCATACACATCTGGGATGGCATCAGGATAAGTGAATAATGAGAGAGTTTTCATTTTTGGGTAAACTATGCTTTTAACAACTCTGCTCCTTTCTAGTAAAACCTAGAAGTTGGAAGTTGACTATATTAAGATGGTTGTATTCTTTTTGATCTCAGGTACTGGCATCATAAGAATTGAAAGGGTATATCCTCTTTCCTTGGGATCCAATATTGGCACAACTACTACAGCAATACTAGCAGCCATGGCCAGTCCTGGGTAAACACTGGCAAATTCATTACAGGTTAACATGACATGTTAATTTAGGAAAAGGTTCTGTATATAGAGTATAAACACACTACCACTACCCAGTCCATAACTTCACAATGTAACTTTTTATCTCCATTAGATAGCCCTGGTTCATCTCTTCTTCAACATCTCTGGGACTTGCTGTGGTACCCAATCCCCTTTACATGTGTCCCAATTCGCATAGCAAAGGCTCTTGTTGGTATAGCAGCCCTTTACTGGTGGTTTGCTGGCTTTTACATCATCCTCTGCTTCTTTGCTTTCCCTCTACTGGTCTTCATCCTCTCTATGGCTGGTTGGCAGGTCCTTGTGGGTGTACTTGTACTTGTAAAGAATCACAAACCACAGTGGCTTGCTTCTTGTCTCTGGTCTTGGGACTTCCTCCCCCTATGGTCCACTCTCTTAAACCCTGGGACAAAGTGGTTGTAATGATGACCGCTCACTGCTGCTGTTGTTGTTGCAAGTGCTGCAATGTTGCTGAAGATGATGAGGAAATGGGAAAACATGAAAATATGGATCATGAAATAGAGATGTATGACAATCCGACAATTACTGTTAAACTCAAGGAGGAGAAGAAAACATTGGATAACTCTGATATCCTTAGGGGAACCTATTTATAAAGTAAAACGCAGCATTATATGTTATTACTATGCTATTATGTATGTATTATACTGTAATTATGCATCTATAAAATATTAAACTGGATTTGGATTTTGATACCTGACCTTGACTGCATATCAGAGAACTTCAGAAAATGAAAAAAAGAGGAAAAGTCATAGTTTTATTTCACTGTGTATTTTAAAGCCTTACATTTATTTTGCTTCTTGTCTTAGTCAATTTGTTTATATAAGATTCTATTATATATGGGACATTGTAAATGTTATTGTTTAATATAAAATCTTATGTTACATATTCTGAGAGTTTCTGCATTCTGCAATTGTTCTTTTACTTGCTTTTATGTGAAAGGCATAAATAGAAAAGGTCAACTATTACAAAAAAGTTGTATCAGAAAAAAAATCTGAATTTAAATGTGAAATGTGCATCATCCTTCATATTTCTTAGTTTCCCTTTATTTATCTGAGTAAACTTCATCAAGGGGATGCAGTACAAAAAATATTTACAACATGTTTTTTGTACACAACATAAAGAAAAAGTATTCAAAATTGAACTGAACAAATATGCCACTCTGCTTGAAAAATAAAATACAATTCTTATTTACAACAATTATTACAACAATAAGAAGAATCATAACAAGGTCCTTTTTACACAACATACATAATAATTATTTTAAATACAATCGTACAAGTCTGAACTCAAAAAAGTAAAGAAAACAAAATATGTAACAAAGATGGCAAAGGAGTCCTCGTGTGGCCTCTACTTTTTAAAATTTGTCTAGCAAAATCTTGAAGCAGATGCTAGAAACAAGTTAATATTATTTATAAAATACTTTTCAGACCAGTTAGTTAATGTATAAATAAAAATCTAGAGGTCGACTGGATTTGGCCAATACCAATAACTAAGGTGGTGGGAAAAGCTGATAACCAGTTTATCAGCCAATGACATTGTATGAAATTGATTTACAGAATGTCCAAAAACATTGTATTCTAAATGAACAAAATCCCAGATGCAGTTTAATGTTCAACAAAAATCCCCAAAATAACCAGGAAAAATTCAGATTTGGTGCACAACTCAGGACTTTTAACAATAAACAAGCCCGAAACACACTGGGGACTCTTAGTTTGAAATGATTAATGAATAAACGATCGGCAACTATCAGCATAGATTTTTGCCGATAAAGATAGTTCCATAAAGCAACCATTAGCAATAACCATATTAAAAACCAGGAACTGTTTCTAAGGCCTCATTTTTACTAAAGTTGTTGTGAAATGTACAGTAAGGGTGGAGATGTGGAGGTGGAGGGATGGTGTACTTTTAGCAGTTTGCTTAGTTTTATACTTACATTTTTCAAATTTGCAGTGGTCCTAGATTTTTTAATGTTATGAGAATTTCACCAGTGGGGCCCTCTTATATATATATATATATATATATATATATATATATATATATATATATATAGCCCCTAAACTGATTTGTGCCGGCAACACTCCCCCTCAATGCCATCTCTTCCTATGATTCTTCTTCTCAGACCCTCGTATTGGTTATATCTCTTCTCTTCTTAATGTCTCAAACAAGTGTATGGCAAGTGGGTAGATTTAAGATCATGACATCATGATTGCCCCAACTTGTCCTAACCTTTGCCAACTTGTTTATGATGCCCCACTATTTAAAGGTGGTGAAAGAGGATGTTGCAATGGTTAATAAATTGATAATACCTGATATAAAGTGAGCAGTGGCATAGCTGGATGGAGATGAAATTAGGTGAGGGGGTTTTGCTTTTGTCCATATCTTTATGGTGCCATGCACATGTTATCCAGCATGCTTTAAAATTGCACTGTCAGAGGAATTTATATGACAAACTGCTATGAGAACCATGTTGTGTCCCTTTTGTGATTTCCTCAATGATAAAGATCACTAATGAATAAGTAGACTTGTTTGAATGGACTGTTGTGTGACATTTTATTTTATTTTATATTATTTCTATAAAAATAGGTTCCTATTCCAGTTAAGGTGATTTTAAAGTTTCTGCAGGTATTTGCAAAGATTATAAACATCCTATCAGACAAATAATGTTTTTAAGTGCTAATAAGTTCTGAAATTATAATGATGTTATTTTAACAAAGTTTTGATTTAAAGAGTACTGTAGTTCAATACTTAACAGAAGGGAAAAATGTGATAGTGAAACAGTGGAAGACGTTAAGACTTTAATTATAGTACTTTATCAACTAGAATCTAAAGAATGTGGAGAGAATAAAGACAAAGTACTAGCTTTCATTTTCATATATTTTGTTTACATCAAAATGTGCATATTCACAAACAGGGTAAAGTGAAGTTGAGGTGGGTTCAGGTAAAAAAAAGCAAAACATAAAAGTGAAATAAAGTTATAAGAGTTTTGTGATGTGCTTGGAAAACCATCGCCATTAACACATAGCAAAAAGTTAACATCAGCTATTCATCATTAAACTCATTTTACACATTCTGTAAAAAACACGTTGTTTCACTCTGAAAAACCCCAAAAATGTAACTTTACTTTATTCAAGTAAAACATTATTTAACATCCCTGAATCAACCTGAACACATAAGGTTACACCAACAAAACTACTTTTGAGGGTTAGATCAGGTATACATAGCTCCTTGTGGTAAAAATCAGTTGGTTATCACCATTTTGTTTTTTACAGTGCCTATGAATAAGAGGGAATGGCACCCGTTTTGTAGAATGAACCATATATATTTATATATTAATTTATAATATGAAATATATTTAGAGGGCTTGGGTTTAACAAGGTCAATATGTGAACCACCATAAGAGTTTTATCCTATGATCTCTTATCTTGGTTAATTTCCACTGAGTTTAGTAATAGCAAGCCTTACACAACATATCAATAACAGCGCCTCCCCTAGAATAACTTTGATTAAAGCTTGGTCTAAGGAAATCTGGTGAAAGTAAAGGATTTGAAACTCAGGAATTGTTGTTGCTGCATATTCACCCTCGTTCCTTGAGAACCTTAGGTGAAGTAGCTTTTCGACAAGTAGTTTTGGTTCCAACCATTATGCCACTCTCATTCCAATGAACATGGGGCTTGTCATATATTTGAAGTGTTTGAACACACAAAGTTTTTTCTCAGGAATTATGAAGAGAGAGCTTGTTATTCAGACATTTGATATCCTGTTGAACTGACTGCAAACTTTATACAATTACAGTGTCATGTTTGTCATCATCCTTTTGTGTTCTGAGACTTATGTTGAAGATTTTTCCCCGAACTACATTTCCCATCATGCACCTTCCAGACATCCTCATCTCACACACCGGTTCCCCATTCCCTCTATTGTTGTTCCCAGCTGTTCATTGTAATGTCTTTAGTCCCCATGTGTATAGACCTATTGTTCTCCTTCCTCTTGTCCATTCTTGTTTGTATGGTTGTGAGTTTACAAGTTATGTTATTTCTCCAGACTACTGCTGTGACTTATAGTTTTCTTTCTTAGTGAAGCATTTCTTATTCATCATCTCTTGTTTTCTTTGTAAATAAATCTACTGCATTCCCTAAACTGAAGCGTAGTTTGTAGCAATCATATATATATATGATTGCTACAAACTATGTCACGCTTCAGTTTTGGGAAGAGTATGTATATATACGTACATACATGCCCCACCCACTTTAAACAATTAATTTCATTCTTAGATGTTTAGTATAAATTAAGTGGAACCTTTTTGGAGCAATCACTAAAATTGAATGGGAGAAAAATTTATTATTTTTAGCTGCCCTAGAGATGTTACACAATCAGGGCTATCCATCTGAATTACGAGCTTCACAATTTAAAACATGTCTGCAGACCAAATAAAATAAAAATAATTGCAAAGTAAAATAAAAATACCTAAACAGTACACTCTTAAAAATAAAGGTTCTTTATTGGCATGCATGGTTCCAAGAAGAATCTTTAACATCCAAGGAACGTTCCCATTGCACAAAATGTTCTTTGCAATGGTAAAAGGTTCTATAGATTATAAAATGGTTCTTTAAAAAATTGTTATTTCACTGAAAGGTTATTTGGGGAAACAAAAATTGTTATTTTATAGCATTGCTGCGAAAACCCCTTCATGGAACCTTAATTTTAAAGAGTGCAGCTTTAACTCAAAGAAGTGCAGGAATATGACTCTAAACAGAGACTACAAATTGGTGAAATAAACCTCAACTAAAGTCCTGACCACTTATACGTCACGGTGAACACTGTCATGCCATAGAGACAGGTAGGGCACACTGACAGACCCAAGGAAGACAGGCTGTGCATTGATTTAAGTGGAAATAGAACTTCACTTCTTGACATTATGTCCTAATTAAGGACCATTCCTGCTAGGTGAAACTCCAGCAAATTCGAATCTGACTGCTCATCACACTCTCACAGCAAAATCGTAAGGATTCATATGACTTTTCTAAATTTGGCTAATTTGTATGAAATAGTATGACTGCACTCGTGTGAATTTTTATGACTTTCACTGTAGCCAATGACGTTGCTAGACATCGTTTTCATCTAATACATGACAATTACTTTATTCTGTCACACACAACGGCTTCCTATCGTGTTTTACACACTCTACTGATCAGTTAGGTTTAGGTAAGGGGTATGAGTAAGGGCATAATATTGAAAAGCATGTCCTTGACACCTCACGATTCCTCATTACTTATCCGGGCATTTGAACTAAATGAAATCGCATGAATTCATACAAACTAAATCGTACTAAATCATATGAAATAGCCAACTCGTAAAATATGTATGAATTTTCATGAGATCGGATTGAGTTTTTTTTTCAGTTGAGCATAAATTAAGTTTAACTACATATCCACTGACTTTTAAACATAAAATGTTTATTTTATATAAGAAATTTAAAATGTCCTGTAGATTTATCCGTACTGTGTTTACTATAATGTACTCAATCCCTGAACTCATAACTTATTATTATGTTCAAGTAATGAAGGAATAGGAATATAATCATTAGGTAAGTAATCACTGATTAAACAGGAATATTCGTGTCCTATAGTACACTTATTACAGGTTCATTCCCTCTTGGAGTAACCTGTGGTTAAGTGCATTGTTCAAAGGCACAATGTTGATGGCTCATGGTTAACTATTGTGGGGATCAAAATAGCAACCTACTATTAATGATCCATAAACTTACTACATTACTTTTGCATCACATGGCCATTGGTTGGGTGCAAAACAAGTTGTGACAAGTACAGTGCATGCCAAGGGACAAAAGATATTCGATTGTTTTTAAACATTTTTGCGTTTGCTCAACATTGCAGAATTGAGTTAAATGCACTAATGTAACACTTTACAATAAGGTTCCATTTGTTCATTGGTAAACATGAACTAACAATGAACAATTATTTTACAGCATTTACAAACCTTGGTTAATAGTAATTTCAACATACTCCTACATTGTTCAATTCAAAAGTTGTATATACATTTGTTAATACAGTATGAACTGACATGAACTAATAATGAACAATTATATTTTTACAAAGTAACATTGCGAATGCCGGAAAAATGTGTTGTTCATTGTTAGTTCATGTTAACTAATGTTGTTAACCAATGTTAATAAATGGAACCTTATTGTAAAGTGTTACCAGTAAAACAAAGCAACTCAGTTTCACCATGAAACATGTATTTGACAAATAGGTTCAATGACATTTTTGTATTCATTTATAATGTATAACACTTGTATCTATTAATACAACTATATGTATTTATATGAAACAATCAATAGTTATTTCCTTTTTTTTTTAACTTGTTAGGGTTTCAATATCTTTTGACCAATGAATTTCCATGATTTTTTTAATGACTTTTGCAGTTGTTTGTGATTTTAATTAAATTTAATGAGATTGTAGAAATTGTAGTCACATAGAAATGCTGCTATGTCAGACAGTTTACTATGTAGCCGAATAAGAAGATGCAGGCCTGGAAACAGAGCTGTAGCAAGGTAATCTGGACCCCCTGACTGTATATTGCTCTGGGCCCCGTTCCTATTAGAAAATACAGTTTAGAATTTGTTGTGGGTCCCCCTGGACATTTACAACCACTAGCTATGGCCCTGCTTGGAAATCACAGTGGGAACCCAGTGTTCATAATGTTACTAATATGAATACTCTGAAGCTTCATTTGATATATCTACACAATCTGTTTGCTTTAGCTACACAGTAAAGTGATCTGTTTGATGTAGCACCATTTCCACAGTGAAGCAATGCTACCATCTGGTGATACCAAGACACTTTACAGTGCACTAGGCAGTTCCATAAATTCTGTTTAATCATGTAATGTTTAGGTTGTCAAGTGCTCTCACTAAGATTGTTGGAATTTATACAGTGGAAAGGGGCGAACACCAACAATTTTCTCACATTGAAGACTTCAATCAAGACTTTTAATAATAACATTCGTTTGGCATCTTTGGTTTTAAACTGCTCCCCGTCAGATCCCCATTTCCTGGAGTTAGCGCATTAGTTCCCCAGCTTCCTACCTACTAGAAATGTTTTCTCACGGCCCGCTCGAAAGGTGCGGTCTCTCTCTTCCCATCGTGAGAACTTTCACACGCGCCTGGCACTCGTCCGCAACACACTCTCGCGATAACAACAAAAATAACTGATCCCATAAGCTTCATATGCAAGCTTACAGGAAGTCTCGCGTGACTTGAGAACTTTCCCACGCTTGTGCACCCCCCTCCCCCCATCCGCGTCGCTCCGCCGGCCCCTCCCCCTCCCCATCAGTCCAGTCTGTTGTTGTGCGGTGTGGAATCTCGCGATTGTTGGCGTTATTAGAAGAGAGTTGGTGAAGATGGCGCCTGTTGTGACAGGGTAAGCAGCGAAATTACCAACGGAGGGGACATGGAAAAGTTGGAGTTATAACAAATTTCGCCTGTTTAATTGAAATAACTCGCTTCAATTTATTTTTCTACACCCCTGGCGGTCTGTCTGAGCACTGGCCGGTCGTTTCGCCGTACTTTTGTCCTGTTTTGTGAGCTTTTTAGCGTTGGCTCTTTTATTCAAGTAGCCACTTAGCTTTTAGTTAGCTTTTAGATTTTTTTTTTAGCAGTTTAAAAAAAATCGTCAATCTAATGATTAACCGTACACACAGTAAAACTTAAGAAATTATCTGTTTAGAAACTTCAACGTACTTTAGTATTAAAAAGCAAAACAATTAAGCCAGACTCGCGAGTTGGTGCACAAGAGAAAACAGTTTAGCAAATGTTAGCCAACAAAGTTAGCCAATCTAGTCTAGTACCATGACTGAGACTGAGGTTTCAGGAGAATTCCGACTTCTCTATTTTTTTTCATGTCAGGCATCCTTAGTAAAGCTATGCTAACTCTAAAAATGTTCTTAAAGTGCATTTGTTGTTGCTCGTCACAAATATGTGAAATATTAGTGTCTCTCTCTCTCTCTCTCTCTCTCTTTTTTAATCCTCTTTTCTCCACAATTTGGAATGCCCAATTTCCACTACTTAGTAGGTACTTAGTAGGTACGGTTACTCAGACCCCGCTTCTGGGACATTCAATCCATGCATCCTATCACGTGGCTCGTTGTGCATGACACCACGGAGACTCACAGCATGCGGAGCCTCATGCTGCTCTATGCGGTTTGCGTACAACTTCCCACGCGCCCCATTGAGAGCGAGAACCACAAATCGCGACCAGGAGGAGGTTACCCCATATGACTCTACCCTCCCTAGCAACTTGTCCAATTTGGTTGCTTAGGAGACCTGGCTGAGTCACTCAGCACACCCTGGATTCAAACTTGCTACTCCGGGGTTGTTAGTCATATTAGTGATTTCAACTTTTTGGGGGGTCTGTTCTTTGGCGAGTCTCAAGGCCTAGTAAACTGCCTGCGTAGACAGCATTTTGGGGCATGCTTGAATGAACATATGATGTTGAAAAAATGCTGTCTTTGTGTGCAGCTTTCTAAGTGTTGAGTTATAGCCAAAGAAAAACTTGATTGGATTGTTTGTAGTAGATCCCCAGCAGTAGTTAAGTAAAGTAAATCAACAGTAAGGCTTGAATTTGTAATACCACTGTATGTTGCATTTTGTTTTTTGCAGGAAATTCGGGGAGCTCCCTCAGCCAAAGCGTTTAACGAGGTAAATGCACTGTAAACTTGTATAGCTTACATACTGTAGCATATATGTATAGTTGTGATCGTATGTTTATTTGGAAAATGCATAAATTAACCTGGTGTGATTTTACAGAGAGGCGATGCGCAATTACTTGAAAGAGAGAGGAGATCAGACAGTGCTCATACTGCATGCAAAAGTCGCACAGAAATCGTACGGCAATGAAAAAAGGTGAGAAAGTGTTGAAATTCACCTGTCAATGTTTTAAGGTTGGAATATGATTAGCTGTTGATGTTGTATTTTAGACTGTTACTAAAGACAACATGAAATCAAAATAGACCCTTTTACTTCCTCAATGCTTGTTCTTGGTCTTTTTTTTTCTCTCATTGAGTATTCTGTTTCACTCAACATGCATCACATTACATGGGTAAAGTGGGTTGCAAATGCCTGTTTATGTTGACTGTAAATCAAGTTTTGGTCAGACCCAATTTCTTTCTTAATCAGTTTCGTTCTTTAATCAGTTTAAATTTGCTTTGATTCTGCATTAGATTCTTCTGTCCTCCACCTTGTGTGTACCTGATGGGTTGTGGCTGGAAGAAAAAGAAGGAACAGATGGAGAGAGAGGGCTGCTCAGAGCAGGAGTCTCAGCCTTGTGCCTTTATCGGTATTGGAAACAGTGAACAAGAGATGCAGCAGCTCAACTTAGAGGGCAAGGTGCTTTACGGGTTCAAATTTACATATGTTGTAACTGCCTTCCTAAAAATGAATTGGAAACCATGTTTGAAAGAACACTGCATATCCTGTCATCTTTATCCCTGTCTATTTTGCTTCTTCAGAATTTTTGCACAGCAAAAACATTATACATTTCTGACTCGGACAAACGAAAGCACTTCATGCTGTCGGTGAAGATGTTCTATGGGAATAGCGCAGATATTGGAGTCTTCCTCAGCAAACGCATCAAGGTCATCTCCAAACCTTCCAAAAAGAAACAGTCGCTGAAGAATGCAGACCGTGAGTCAAATTAATTTCAGTTGCTATAGGTCTGTTGTAAAGTACTATTTTTTTAGAGTATGAAGTCTTTTATGTATTTTAAATGTACCATTTAGTTCGAAAAATTCTAATGGGTTGTAGTTTAAAGCAGATACATTCTAAGATGCATTACCATTATGTTCAAAGCTATGCAGTATATACGGTACATTATATTGGGATGACCTACATTGTTTGGCGTTTCTCAATTTCATCTTCATTTTGATTCTCTCATGTAGTGTGCATAGCTTCTGGGACGAAAGTGGCTCTTTTTAACCGCTTGCGGTCTCAGACTGTCAGTACACGGTACCTTCACGTGGAGGGAGGAAACTTTCACGCCAGCTCACAACAGTGGGGTGCTTTCTACATTCATCTATGTAAGTCAGTCACCCAACAAGTCTATTAAAGGGGTCATGAGGAAAAAAAAAATCCTAGATCTTTTAACATAAGAGGTCATTGTACCATAAAACCATACTGTAAGTTTCAGAACTCAAAACTTCCACCTCACTGCAAAAGAGAGTATTTGTTGAAACCAAGCTGCCAAAAGGACTCAAACTGTAATAAACATTTGCATCTGTCCACCTCAGTATACAATAACACATCGATGCCTACTTATCACTTGATAAGTGAGATGGCGAGGAGAGAGATGGTCAGTCAAGAGCATGGAGCCAATCACAACAGTGGGCATTTACTGTCAAGTTTTAAAAGAGAAGCAGCACCAAAACCTAGCGTTTCTGACAGAGGGTCAGAATGAGTGTGGAAAAGGATCATGTTTTACAAATATATGACTTTGTTCAAAACATTTTTTACTAATTGTATAAATGATCTGCATGGAACATATTAAAATAATAAAGGCATGTCATGACCCTTTTAAACACATTATATGCCAAATCCATAACAACACCAGGGCTCAATGTTGAGCTTTTCCAGGTACTGGTTCTTCAGAACATAAATAACTGATAGTTTAGTACATCAGTTAAACATTGCTCATGTTTTTTCTACAGTCTTTTTGTTACATAGTGATTAAAGTAATTGAGATTTTGTTCACCCTAGTGGATGATGAAGAGTCAGAGGGAGAAGAGTTTACAGTCAGAGACGGTTACGTCCATTACGGTCAGACGGTAAAGCTGGTGTGCTCGGTTACCGGCATGGCTCTACCGCGACTGGTAAGCCACCTAACATTCATCCTGACAAAACAGAGTGACTGAGGATGTACATGATTAAAAGGCAACACATGTTGGTCTGGGGTGAGTGAGTGGTACAATGAAGGGATGATGTATTGTTGTGTTTCCTCTAATTTTAGAGCATACATTTTCTTTTATGCAAACAATCATAGATAATTCGTAAGGTGGACAAGCAGACGGCGCTAATGGATGCTAATGATCCTGTGTCCCAACTACATAAATGTGCCTTCTATCTTAAAGACACAGAGAGGATGTACCTCTGCCTTTCACAGGAGAGGATAATACAGTTCCAGGTAAACTTTCGTATGCTTATAGAAAAGTTGTTATATTAGTTTTGATCAGTCCTTGTAAGCTTGTCTTTTAAATAAAATGTAATACATTAAATTATAACATGATAATTGTGACATTACTTTTGCAATATAAACAATTGAAATATTTTCCTCCTAACTCTAAACCTCTCCCAGGCCACACCCTGTCCCAAAGAAACGAACAAAGAAATGATCAATGATGGGGCGTCATGGACAATCATCAGCACAGACAAAGCAGAGTACACTTTCTATGAGGGGATGGGCCCTGTACCCTCACCTGTCACACCTGTGCCTGTTGTTGAGAGTTTACAGGTAATGCACACAGACACTCGACTTTAAAGGTGCTGTAAGATGTTATTTTTATTGGAAATGCTGTTTTTCATGGGATGATGTCTTTAAGAAAGCACCAATTGCTTGAAAAATCAATTTTTGACAAACTATCAACAAATCTGAACCCTGAATGTTGTAGCTGAATGGAGGAGGAGATGTTGCCATGCTGGAGCTGACAGGCCAGAACTTCACGCCTAACCTCAGAGTCTGGTTTGGAGATGTGGAAGCTGACACTATGTACAGGTGACACAAACACACCAAACATTTTAAAGGTGCACAATTTTAAAATAATGTAAACTCATGCCACGGACATGACTCCAGATCTCTGTAACCTTATAAAAGCTCTTTTGTTCAACATGGAGAAGGTCCCCTCATGGGTGCTGGCATGATGATAACATGGTCAATCGAATACTGCTTGCTTAATCTCAGTAACCACCCTTTGATTAAGACACTTTTACTCATGGATTAAATTAACCATGGCAAACTGTAAATAGTGAATTTCTATAATGACATTGGTAACTGAATATTTTTGAGTTTGATTGACGCTTTATCCATAAACACTAACCCTAGATGTTAGTGTTAGTCCAAGATTATTTGCATAAAAAATTACTAAGTTCACCTTCAACAAACAGAAATAAAAATAAATGGACATAAAAGTTTTATTTGTGTTGAAACATATTATGTGAGAAGAAAGAGACTGCAGTGCAGAGTGAAATATAAGAGGCAAGAAACTAGCACATCAATGTGGGAAATCCCTGCCTGGGCAGTGGTCAATTTAACTGTTCATGTACAAACATATTTGAGAGCAGAAGGCTGTGTTTGACTTGTCAGAATCAACAGGGTTCCCATGGTCATGGTAAACCTGGAAGTATCAGGTAATTAAAAAAAAAAAATTCCAGGCATGGAAAAGTGACGGAAATTAGCAAAATAATAAAAGTAATTGAATCAGAGATTGCATCTGCTCTTTGCTGCCTGCCTCACTGGACTCACTGCAGTTTGCATACCGCAACAACCGCTCCACTGATGATGCCATTGCATCTACACTACACACTACTCTCTCCCACCTTAAAAAAAGGGACACATATGTGAGAATACTGTTTGTAGACTACAGCTCTGCATTCAACACCATAGTACCCTCCAAGCTTGATAAGAAACTCTGGGCTCTGGGCTTATACAGCTCGCTGTGCAGCTGGATCCTGGACTTCCTGTCAAGCAGATGCCAGATGGTTAGAATGAGCAGCAACATCTCATCACTGACCCTCAACGGCTGTATTCTAAACCCACTCTTGTATTCCCTGTACACACATATGACTGTGTGGCAACACATAGCTCCAATACCATCATTAAGTTTGCTGGTGATACAACGGTGGTAGGTCTGATCACTGACAATGATGAAAGAGAGGAGGTGCCCACAACCTCTCCCTCAGCGTCAGCAAGACCAAGGAGCTTGTGGTGGTCTTGGAGAAAAGACAGAGAGCACAGCCCCATCACTATCAATGGAGCACCGGTGGAGAGAACTCACTGAGGAACTCGCATGGTCCGTCCACACTGAGGCTGTTGTGAAGAAGGCTCACTAGCGCCTCTTCTTCCTGAGATGGCTGAGGAAGTTTTGAATGAACAACCACATCCTCACACGGTTCTACACCAGCGCTGTAGAGAGCATCCTGACTGGCTGCATCACTGCCTGGTGCGGCAACTGCACCCCCCTCAACCGCAAAGCCCTGCAAAGGGTGGTGCGAAATGACAGACACATAATTGGAGGTGAGATTCCCTCCAGGACATCTATACCAGGCAGTGTGTGAAAAAAGCTTGGAGGATCATTAGAGAATCCAGCCACCTGAGCCATGGGCTGATCTCACTTCTACCATCAGGTAGGCAGTATCGCAGCATCAGGATCTGCATCAGCCGACTCATGACAGCTTCTTCCCCCAACCAATCAGACATTTGAACTCTTGATCGCTCATGATACATATATCAGCACTGCACTTTATTAGCCTCAGCCTGGACTCACATTTTATACTTCTCTTAACACACTGGAACTGACTGTCAACCAAGAGCTGAATTTCAACACAACACTTCATACAGTGGGGGTACAGTGTATTTTTATTGTATGCAGTCTTCTTATTTTGTGTATAATGTATATTCTATATTATAATTTTTTGTATACAGCCTTATTGTGTATACTGTATTTTGTATGTTATTAGGTGTATATTGTGTTATGTAACAGATTTTATTGTCATAATGCAATGTTGCTTGGAACCGCACCCAAGATTTTCACCCACTGTTACACTTGTGTATATGGTTGAGTGATAATAAAGGAATTTGATTTGAGTGTGAGAGCGAAAGCAACTAATTACAGGTAGAAATAACCACAATGTAAATTTTACAGGTTTTTTTTTTTCATTTTAAAATATAACTTGTGAAAACATACCGAACCATGAAGAAACTATTTTAGCCCGTTTCAGAACCAATCAAGCAAGCTACAAGCCTGAAAACGGCCTAAATCGCAATTGTATATGCTCACGCGGTACTCCTATTGTTATTTTGACAAGTTCCATGTGACAGGGAATCAGAGGGAGAGATTTGCAGTGAGTTGGTTTGTTTGTCACCCTTGCACCATTTTGTATCGGGAAGTGTGTCATACTGGCGACTGAGAGAGTGAGATCCCAGCAAATCAGTCTGCATGTGTGATACCCTCGGCCAAAATAGTGTTGTTTGGAGTCTGCTAGTGTATCACCAGATTTAGTGAATCAATCTGAATTAGGGCTGGGCGATAGGACGATGTTATTGTATATCGATGATGTCTTAAAAATATCCTGATGCCGATTGTGACACTCAATTGACAAGACGATGATCGACGATATCAAGAAATGGCAAAACCATGAATCTGGCAAGTCAGCAAATATATTAAACGGTAGTCCATGGTGTGAAACTAGCACCCGCAAAATGCAACGAGGCTGAATCCAGTTCGCAAGCTCCTTGTCCAAATGTATTTCATGTGCAGGTAATTTTGCTCATCTACCCGCAACGAGCAGGCGACCTGTAAGATGTCTCTGAGTGACACGACAAGAAATGCTGTCAATCACAAAGACATTTGCTTGAAGAAACGCACATTATATTTTTAAGAACAGACAAAAGAAAAGCCGTCAATGCTTGTGTCTGATTCGCTGTTTGTCATGTGGAGCACACGCATGTAAAGACTTATCACTTTTTTTTTTATTAAGAATAAGTTTCAACGCATTTGGGAGCATTATTTTTTGGAACACAAGGGAGTTTATTAGGCTTTATTATTATTATGATACTCATTATCTTTACATTTATAATTGTCTTTGGTTCTTAATATGTAGGCTATTAGTAATTTTCCACGTGTTGTTGACTGATGCTTGTGTGTGGGAAATAAAGCTGTTGGGGATGGTTAATGTTTGGATTTCGGGAGGTGGTTAAATATGATTTTTTTAATCTTTTGTATTTTATTGCTTTTTTCATTTAGTTTAAAGTACAATTTTAATTTAGAAATGTCTTTTATGTTTTTCGTGTTTCAATTAATTAAATTTTTAAAGCAAAACTCGACCCTCGGCAGGGCGGTCTAAATATCCCGTATATCGGGATATTTTTTTTGGTGATTATCGAAAAAAATATTTTTGACATATTGCCCAACACTAGTCTAAATTTCATTAAAAAAAAATCAGTCTCCAAAGAAATCTCAAATGACTACAACATTTATGGAAATTAATTGGTCAAAAAGGGTGAAAACCCTGAATCAAGTATTCCAGAGAGTCATGTATTAATGTTTTGAACCAATTGGTCTTTCAAAGTGGTCTAATTGTGTTGGGAGTGTACAAGTGGATTTTATATTCTATGTAAATGTAATGTTTCTGGCAGGTGTGGCGAGAGCGTGCTCTGTGTGGTCCCTGACATCTCGGCATTCCGTGAGGGGTGGCGTTGGGTTCGTCAGCCAGTGCAGGTTCCCGTAACTTTGGTCCGTAATGACGGCATCATCTACTCCACGGCTTTAACATTTACCTACACACCAGAGCCAGGACCACGCCCTCACTGCAGCGCCGCTGGTGCCATACTGCGCACCAACAGCAACTCCTCACCATCATCTTCATCCTCCAGCCTACTGCTTCAGACAGCCATCGACAGCCAGGCAGGATATGCAGCTGGGAGCGTGACTTCCTCTTCCTCGGCTATGTCTGTTTCCTAACCTGGGGATCTTCAGGTTTGGTTGCGTGAGTGTGTGTGTGTGTGTGTGTGTGTGTGTAAGTGAGCCTGCTTAAGAGATGGTGGTTTCGTCAGCTCTTAGACTCTCCTGCAACAATTCATGGGATAAGGATCTCAAATCATGGAAAATGGTGCCACAGAGAGAGACGCAAAAGAGAGAGATAAGACTTCACAAAAGACTGGACAGAATAAATGAAGATGTCTCTCTTCTGTTCTCTCTCTGTCTTTCTTTATTGCGGTTCTTTTTCTATCTGTTTCCTCTCGTTTGAGGATTCGGCAACAGAATTGATGCGTGCCATGGATCAAGATGACACAGGATCAATGCATTAGCCTTAAATGAAAACAAAAAAACAATCAGTCGCAGAAGACACTTTCTCTTCAGATCAAAGCCTCTTCTGTATGTAAGCTTTGAGAGATTTTGTTTTCTACTAAAAGGCTCAATGCACTGTTTTTCCAGGCTTGAAGAAGAGTTATCATAGTAATATAGTTTTTACGGACCAAGAATTATTATTATTATTTTCTTTTTAATTGATATGTAATTTTATAAGCTTTAGCTAAGGTACATTTTTCACCTTTTTCAGTTTTATAACATATAGTAAACTTTTGTTACCAAATAGTTTTGTATATTTCTTGTGAGCGTTTGGGCTCAGAAGGAAAAGGTTCATGCCTTTTGAAAGGTTGAACTCATAGCTGCCTTTTGCTTGTCTTGGCAAATGCCTTATATCTTCTGGAGTTTTACCTGACCTTTTTTCTCTTTTGTAATAACATTTGTATGTCATGTATTTTGGTCTTATTTTTCCCCCACTAAACTCTGAGGTGTATACAATATTGATGCCGTTTTTGCGTATTTGGGAGACAGTGGCTCTTCTTGATTGTTTTTTTGGTTTTTTACTTTCTCATATGAAGTCCTTAACACAAAAGCTTTAACTGACTTTGCCAGTTGGCCTTACATGCCATATCTTACTCCTCAGAAACAAACTGCCACTGACCTCTGGTCCTTTTTCTTTGGCTATAGATGTTCAAGCTGCCAACACAATGGCAGCAATTTCTAATTTAGATATATAATCACTCAAAGCCTTTGGTGGGGAAGATCAGTATTGATCTGGTTTGCAAATCATTCAATGCCATGTCTTTTATTTATAATATCAAACTGAAAGCAACATGTAGGCAAAATGCTGCTTTGTAGTCATTTGGATCATATCATGAGGAAAAGAGGTTTTGGGTGATGGACCCTTGATGCTATAACAACAAAAAAACAATTATTTCCCTGTGAGGGAACTGATCTTGCACCCTGG
The DNA here is from genome assembly GCF_025860055.1 of Xyrauchen texanus. Classification (NCBI taxonomy): domain Eukaryota; kingdom Metazoa; phylum Chordata; class Actinopteri; order Cypriniformes; family Catostomidae; genus Xyrauchen; species Xyrauchen texanus. The sequence continues at coordinate 39,941,687 of NC_068286.1, forward strand.
AATAATGTTGAGATTGTTTATGCATTTTAAAGCCCCTCACCCCCCAACAAAAAAGTAATTCTAAAGAAATTAATATTAAAAAGTGTTTTTATTGCCTAAGAATGCCATCTTCTTGCACATTGTCATTGTATGCAACATAGGGATGCCGGTTTGAATATTGGTGTCGCAGTGTGAACATGAAACGTTTGCGAATTTTAAAGTGAGTGCTGAAACCATATAGAAAACAAGTAGAAGTAGGAGTGCTGCAAGTATAGCCATTACTGGTTTTGCCAGTCTAGGAATGAATGGAAAACAAGAAAAAGCACTTGTTGCATTGCAGCGCAAAGATGTTTGAGGGTGGTTTGTAGATCACAGATTCTTATCCAACCATTCATGTGTGACAGCCCAAACTGCTACAAACAAACGCTTTCTTTTTAAAATGGTTAAGGTGTTTCATTGTGATGTCATGTCACATCTTCAGTTTTTGATGTGCTTTTTTTCTCTTTTATTTTATTTTTTTTAACAGATTTACGCTTTATTAATATTTAGTACCAAAGTTCACTTTTTTTAATAGCTGTAGTCTAAAGCAAACCTTAAACCAGGCCTTAAACCACTACTTCAAGTAATTACTGGAACTGATGGTTTATAACACTAAAAATTATATCCTTTTGTAAAGAGGGGAAGAACATTAGTTTCTGCCTTTTTAAGGATAGATCACAGACCACGTGGAAATCTCAAGAGTCCGCTCTTTGTTTTTTGTTTTTTTTGTTTTTCCCCCAAGTCTGTTTAGACTCCATATGCATCATCATAATTTTGTAAGGGGAACTTGTACAATAACATGCTCTTGATTTTGCTTTCAATTGGAATGGGCTGTATTTTGTTTCTTTTGTAATTATAAAGGAACAGCAAAGGTTGTTCCTCTGTGATTTTTGTTTTCCAGTTGTATCATGAATAATATTGGTATAAGATTCTAAGTCAAAATAATATTATATCTAAACATTAATATTCTATGTTATTAAAATTGTTATATTAATGTTTAAATATTAATATTAAATATTTCTTCTTTGATTGAGGGACATTTTTATTTGTTGCATTTTTGGAAAGAAGCCTTTGGTTAAAGGTCTGCATTAGAAATGGTCACTTATGTAAGACATAAAAGCTAAAACCATGCATGCACAAAGCCTTTACCTAGTATCTATTGTGAGCTGTTTTCAATCCATTCCTCAATCAGGGAAAAATATTAAACTATCATTTGCAAGCACAGAAATGGAAACTGACATATCTAAAGTTCAAATTGTGTAGTCACACATTACCTTTCTATGTGTTTTCAGTGTTATTTCCTCTTCCTCCTCCAGTTGTCTTCCAGAATATTCTGAACACAGAGGACTGGCTAATTGGTTGATTTTAATACTAACCGTGTTGAGTTTCATCATCTCTGTTATGTAAGTTGGATAGTTTCCTGTCATCTGTGCCTCTTTACTTCCACTGAGCAGAAACTAGTGAATTTAGATCACTTTCCTTTGTCAGTTTTGTCTATAGAAAAGGTGAGTTGGTATGCTTTCTCAACCATTACAATTAATTGTTTTACATTTGGATGTTAACCAGCCATTGCAAAGTGTCTGCGAGCCGTTTTGGTTTTGAGTGCATGCTGTCTAGCAGATTTGAACTGTATTGGTGCTGTTTAGCTCTTAAAGGGCCAGTGTGTCTGTTTCTTTTGAAATGGATCACTAAACACAGTAATAGATGCAAAAAGTGTAATATGAGTGCAATGAGAAATAGAAAACCTATTGTTCTAGAAATTGTAGATCAAACAGAATATGAGAATTCTAAAAATATTAGGCTGAAATTGATAACATCTTTAAACAATGCAGAAAATTGTTCTGCCCGTGGTAAATCCATTAAAGATGTGCTCTACATGCATATTAATTATATTATTACTATGTATAATTTATATCAAATCTTTCAACAAATGGTTTATTGAGTAGTATGTTGTTATATGTTGCATGTTTAATCCAGTGAGTGGCATATTATCATGCTGGAAATATATTGGGCGGATTAGGGTCGGATGTTCCAGTGGATAAACTGTGCTGCCTCTTTAAAGGAATATTTCAGGTTAATTTCAAGTTATGCTGAATTGACAGTATTTTTGCATAATGTTGATTACCACAAAACTTAATTTAGACTTATACCTCTTTTCCTAAAAAAATGAGACACTCAATGGAAGTGAATGGGACAAATCTGTAAACATTAAAATACTGTTTAAAAATTATAGCTACAAGATATAAACAATGTGCATGTTAATGTTGTTATAGTGTGATCAAATTATTTAATATATAGAGGCATACATATGATGATGATGAAGAGAGTTTGCTTTGAATTACAATGACAGACACCTGTCACTTGTGCATGCTCCAAGAGCCAAACGTTTCCCCCAACCCACGGCCCAGTTTTTATTTTTAGACCATATGGGTGGTAGAGGTGTAACTTGAAGCCTTCTTTCTGTTGCTGTTTCAGAGTATGTGAGTCCTCAATTAATTATGTAAATACGATAGGGCTCAAAATGTGATCCTGAGGTCAAGGATTGTGTGTAGATGTATGTAGAAGTGAGAATGTGTGTAGCCATAAAAATAAACATTAAACGAGTTTTAACCGTTTTCCGCCGGCAGAATGGTTAATATAATTTAGCCTCAACAGAAGCGCGTCGTAATTCTGCAGTATCCAAGTGAAGTCAAATTTATTTGCACTTTTAACAACAGGAGGTGTTTCAACGCAGCTGTATACGTAATTATGGTGTAAAAGAAAATTAACTGATATAATGGCAATATTAGTTATGTTTAGTAGCGTATAAAGTGATTTTACAAAGCGTGTTCTTTCCCACGCTAGTTCAGTGGTGCGTGATTAGAGCGCCCTCTATCTGAAAATGCGTAACGGCTTCGGCTTCTGATTCAGTAGGCACGGCTTATTAATATTAATGAAGTTACGCTTTTTTAAAGTGTACGTTACCTAAACGTAATCTTATTATTATTCATGTAACGTGTATAGCAACGTCTTCCACTCAACAAATCAGATTAGCTGAACGTCGCTCAAGCTAATTAATATTTATTACTCAGGCTCCACCCAGGTTGGATTTGTAATTTGCATTTGGCACTGGAAAAGCAGACGCACGCAAAATGCTGAGGAAAAAGTTTGTTGACATTTAGTGCGTAGAACACTTATCGACACTTTATCCGGGCTTATTCTAAGATAGAAGAAGAGACCGTATCGCAAAAGCAGCTTTACTTCTTTGATAAGCAATTGTTCTTCATTTTATGGATTGTATTTCAACTTTTCCCGAAGGATTTCTGGATTTTAAATGTCATCGTATTTTTTGTAACGATTTCTTTTTCTTAAATTTGTGATTTTAAAATAATTGTATTTATTTAATACGTTTGTTTGCCCTAAGCTTTCGCATTTATTATAGGAAGTCGTCTTTGAGAACTTAACAGAAACATACATTTCTTTGGGACGCTCTATAGTTTTAATCGCCATAATGCCGTTTATAATTCTTTGGAGCTTTACATAAACACCGGTTATTTTTAATTTAATGTATTTATTAATTTATTTCTTTATTTGTTTGTTTGTTTCATTTTTTTATTTCTGAAATAGATACTCTTATTATTCCTCTTCTAACTTGTGTATACTTGGACGACACATTTGCCGGGAGCTGTTGCTGTTTATAGCATAACTATCACGTAACCTGCTGGATGTACATCTGTTTTTTGAATCATCCTCAACCCCATGCGATGAACATATTCTGCCTCACTGTACTGCTCGTGCTGTGCGGGCTGGTCTTCTGCGATTTTTCCAGTGATGAACCGCAACACACTGGTATATACAAGGACACAACTGCAACCACAGGCACGTGTGCACGACAGAATAATATGTTATATTCGTTACTTACAAAGAGTTTAAAAGTGGTCCTCACTCTATGAACTCATGCCCCATCTCCTAATGCTCCTTCATGTTGGCTATAGGCTATAATCGACACTAATAAAACTTTAACTAAATGTATGTAAATATATTTTATAATAATTATAAAGTATATTTAAATGAAGTATATAATATTACTATTACATTAATATTAGAATATCCTTAGATTCAAGTTTAACATAATCAAAATCATTTTGCTTTGGGGACTGCACCTATTCATCTTTACAAGGGTCATTGAGGTGACAATCATCATTTTGTCCATATCTATTATATTAATAAAGAAATGCATATTACATATGCAGTTCATACATTAAATTACTTGAATACACCTTCCATGATAAATGTGGTTTGAAAGTATTTTTTTTTTTTCTATTTCTATTTGATAAATATTTATTGTGATGTACCTAGCATAGGTTGCTATTCTGTTGTCATGTGACAAAAACAGAGAGGACCCATTTAAACCCTTTAGTGTTTGTGAAGTTTGGGTGGTGAGGAATCATTATTTAGTCATATCATTAAATCATATTTTGGCATTTTATGAATCTTATCTTAATGTTGTCTGGTGTAACCCCTGAGAAAACTTATTATTATTCTTGATTTAAAATTAATGATATATATATATATATATATATATATATATATATATATATATATATATATATATTATATATTATATTTATATATACTTTTAACCTTGAAAAGTATGTTTTAAAACTTTTTCTAAATCAATAATTTAATTAATAATTAATTAATTAGTTGTGTTCACTCATGTGTTTTCAAGTTGCAAGGAAAGTATTTTTAAAAACATTATTTACTGGTTATACCACATTACATTTTTAAAGTCATCAAATCAATTTCCACTCTAAGTAGTGTTAGCTAATTTTATCTGGTACATTATCAGTGCAACTACATTGTTTGAGTTACAGTGTAATTACATAAGCACAGCACAATAAAAGTTTACAACAACATGTAATTGAACTGTAGGTAATGCTTTAATGAATTAAAATGTGTTAAACACTGTAATGCACTGTAATGTGATGAATTATAATTTGTATTTTTTTGCCATTATGACAATTATTTGAATATCAGAAGAGAATATTGTTTCAGATGTTTTTATTAACATTCTATGGAAGAAATAAAAATTGACTCAATTGAGACAATTGTTGTAATACAGACATTGCAGACATTGGTATCTTGGCTTATTTGAGTACAGTTTGAGATATTGTTGAGATTTCTTCCTAAACTCTGCATGAGACATGATTTTGGGGAACTTGAATTGGTGAAAAATGTGAAGGAAATGTATTTTGCTTCATTTAATCTCATTGCTGTCTAGTAGAAAACAAACTGAGATACTACCAAGAAGTCATATGTGTTTTTTTTACTACCACTTGGTGAAACTGCCATGTGGTCATATTGAAACATGTTGACATGGCAAACGTTTAAAATTGCTCGACTAATCTTTGGACCTCCTGTGTGTTCCCCACAGATCCATGTCTGCGAGTGAGCCCTCCGTGTGCAACAGATGCTGACCGCTTCAGTCTGGAGGCTCTTCAACACATCCACAGAGAGATGGATGATGATCAAGATGGAGGCATTGAGGTGGAGGAGAGTGTTGAGGTAAGTTTCCCCACCCTAATGTAAATCCAGCAGGGTTCCAACACCATGAACAATACATTTCCAAATTGTACTTTACAAAAAACTATATCTAGCCAATAACATATTGTAAAACTGAGCTTAAGTTGTAAAAAGTGTAGAAAAAAGAGAAAACTAGAAATGTCTGACTTTTGAAGTTTAAAAAATTCCCGGTTATTTCCATGTTCGCAATGACCGTAGTAACCCTGTCCCGATTGCCAATGTTTGATCAGAATGTGTTGTTCTAAATTGGAACAACTGGTGGAGCAACATATGGTTCTAAGGTAGTAGCTATGGGGTCAGAAGGTGTGAACATTCCCTACTAAATCTACACTCAGACAATCAAACTCTGCTTTACCAGTTGTGTGAATGTCTCAGCTGGAGGGAGAGTGTTATTTCAAAGCACCCTTAGGTTCCTCTGCAAAGGCTGTTGGTCAATTTAGAAACACATGTTTCCACCAGATGCCTAAGACAAACTGTTCAAGCCTGGCACTGGTAGAACATTGCAGAGGGGGTTGAGTTTCAAAGAGATGTTCTGCAAGACGTCTGTGTCTCTGGCATTGAATTTCTCTCCTTCGTTGCTATAGACATGGCTTAGGTGGAATGAAGTAACCAACAGGCTGGTGAAGGCTGGAATCACATGGTGCATCTGATTTCAGCACAGACAAATTCCAAGACATGCACACAGACACTTGAGTCTGTAACTCTTTAGTTCTTAGATGTTTACTCAGCTGTTGTTTCAATTAGGTGTGTTGATGGATGCGGCTGGATTCTTTAGGATTTGTGAGGGGGTCTTCTTGTGTTGCAGAGGTTTTTAAATAGCTTGCCCTGTTTTCCTTGTCTGGATTTGAGTTTGTGTGTGAATACGCATAATGTCTCCTTTTGCATCTTACTGCAGTTCATCATAGAAGATATGCAGCAGCAACAACAGGCAAACAAGCACAGTAAACTCCATCAAGAGGACCAGCACATCACTTTGGAGGAGCTTTGGAAGGGCTGGAAATCCTCTGAGGGTAAGATGGTATCCATAGCCATGTCTTGGCAAGATCCCAATTTAAAAACATCACGTTACAGACCTTATTCACGCTAGCGCCATCTTTGATTTTTAGTGGGAATGACAATGAGGCTGTGCGGGATAGACTTAACATTGTTTCAATGGTATGAATGGTATAAAGCTGTATAAAGCGCCTACATCACATCTGATTTTCCACAACTCTTGTTGTCTGTAGTTCTTTGTATACTGAATGTTCTTTGAACGGATATTTTATCAATGTTTTGTCCGTGGAACGATCCAAAAACACTTTAAACTGCAGTACAGCCCATTGAAGAGACTGAAAGTCTATCCCTCATAGCCTCATTGTCATTCTCATTAAAAATCAAATATGGCACTAGCGTGAATAAGGTCTATACCCCTCCCTTTGCCATTTTCCCCCTATGAATTCTTTCTCCTCAGTGCATAACTGGACTCAGGATGACGTGTTAAGGTGGCTGACAGAGTTTGTTGAGTTGCCTCAGTATGAAAACAGCTTTAAAGATCTAAATGTGAATGGGAACACATTACCCAGGTGAGACAAATACAAGTCTGAACCAAATAGTCAGAAAATAGTTAGAAATGTTTGATATAATTGGTTGCCTGAAGAGTTTACAGGTACTTCCTATAATTTATTGAACTTATGCATAGACACACATATTTCTGGTCGATTTTGACACAATTTGGGGCATATTAATAAGGGTTGGTGCAGAGTCTGCATCAAGTTTCCGATTCAACAAGATAGCTTCACGTGTGAAGTATACAAGGATCTTTTCAAAATCATCAAAAGTGGCCAATTTTAGACTGCAAAGCTCTCAGAATAACAATAAGCTACATTACTGACCTTTTAAGAATCGTAATGGAAAAGGCATGTTCAAATATTAATTAATTACATCTAGCAGATACATTTATCCAAAGTGACTTGCATTGCATTCAAGCTACATTTTATCAGTACGTGCACATGTTAACCTAAAAATATGCTACATATGTTAACATCTAAATTAACTTTAAGTAAAAAATATTGTAACATGTAACATATTATAAAAATACAACAGGACTGAATCAACCTAAATACATTAGGTTACACCAACAAAATGTATTTTTAATGTTAAATTAGGTAAAAATAGCTCCATGCTATTATCTCCAAGTGCGAATTACCTGGGAGTCGGAACCATGACTTTGGCAATGTTAGTACCATGGTTTACCAATTAAGATACAGGGATGGAATGAAGTCAGTCTTCAAATATTCCTCAAAGATGTTTAGGAATCTCATCAGAATGCTCATCAGAAAGCAGTCTTATGGAATCCTGATCTTGCTTGATTTGTGTTAACAGGATTGCTGCAAATGAGCCATCGTTTATGAGTACCTTCCTGAAGATCCAGGACCAGCAACACAAACAGAAGCTCAAGCTCAAAGCCCTGGATGTGGTGCTGTTCGGACCCATCACACGTATGCAAGCATATAACTAAAACACTGTGTGCATAACACCTCATAAAATATCAGGCTCAAATAAATTATTTGAAGAAGCTATTGGAGTATTAGTAATTAAAGGGATAGTTCACCAAAAATGAAAATTCTCTCATCATTTTCTTACCCTCATGCCATCCTTGATGTGTATGACTTTCTACTGCAGAACACAAATTACATTTTTAGAAGAGTATCTCAGCTCTGTAGGTCCATACAATGCAATTCAATGGTGACCAGAACATAGAAAGTCCAAAAATGGCATAAAGGAGGCATGAAAGTAATCCATGAGAATCCAGTGGTTAAAGCAAGGGTGTGTAATCCAGAAAGGCTAGCAGTTAGCATGCTAGCTTTGAAAGCATAGAGCCCGCCCTCACTTCAGAGGTGTCTCCAAAGCCACGCCTCCTCTATCACACATGAACACACACACACAGAGCAAAGTCTTAGAACCAGGAGGAGAGACGTGTTGGTGGAATCGATCGCAATGGTTTCAGATTACCTCATGTCTCATTCACAGGTTAGACATTACAATAAAATGTAAACAATTTATTTATGCTGCGGTTCTCCTTCCATTCTCGCCCTCGCTCTGCACAGCATCAAAGAACCCGCGCTGATGACCTTTGATTGTCTGTGCGAACAAGTTGCGTGGTGGTATGGAAATATAGATTGACAGACAGAAAGGACATTCTATCATTACATTCGGACTGAATGCAATGATTGGTCGATCATTTTTTAGTCCTGTCCCTTCCACAGAAGCAGGGCTGGACTTGTAATCTGGCATACTGGGCATTTTCCCGGTGGGCCAACGCACTTAGGGGCCAATCAGGGGCTGACTGGCCATCGAGCAGACCAGTGGGTCGGCCGCGATACGTGCTGAGATAAGCTAAAATGAGCCGCTGCGTTATGCAATACTGACCACAAAACGGCACCGCAATATGCAGAAAAGGACAGCGAACACCGCTCAACTTTTGGGCCAGTTGCTATGTAAAATCCCGGGCCGATTTCTCTTCCCAGTCCAGTCCTGCACAGAAGATATATTATATATATATCTGAATATATATATAATGTTTTAATATTTAAAGATAACTATGTATAATTATTTCATCATTATATATTGAATTATTGTTATATGAGGGGCTTTCTCAGCATATATTTGTATATGCGATTAATCACGATTAATTAATCGGGACACAATGTAATTAAAAATTGTAATTACATGGTGTCTCGATATTTATTATATATATATATATATATAAATAAAAAATATTCAGATAATCAAAATGCATTACAGTCTTGTGGCAGAAGAGTTCATCATTTATAAGACAATACAAAAAGCAGCTTTAGAATACAATATATTGTTTATTACCATATTATTGAACATGAGCCAAACATTGGCATACAGTTCACAGCAATCCATTTCACAAGCGAGATTTATTATGAGGGCTTGTTTAAGGGCACGTCAATTTCAACAAGTGTCAGATATGCTTGTGTAGCGTCTCGGGTGCGTTGCGTCATAAACATACAATTTTTAGGTCACTGTGTCAAGTTAAATATAGTTTAATACTTAGAACATATCTTGAGATCCCTTTGTTTGAATTTGCGCTCTATCAAGTGTTTTGAACACAAGAACGTAATGTGTTTTCTTCACTGTATAAACTGCATGTTGTCAAACAGCTGAAGTTTCACTGACTGCCCTCTGGAGTAAAGAGCTGGTACTACAAGCTTGCATTTCTCAGGAATCTTCCTTATTACGGTCCGTGGACATTGCGGAAAATTTTTTATTGCGTTATTTTTTATAAAATGAATCGCACTGAATTAATGCATTAAATCGACAGCCCAAATATGTATATATACTCACCTAAAGGATTATTAGGAACACCTGTTCAATTTCTCATTAATGCAATTATCTAATCAACCAATCACATGGAAGTTGCTTCAATGCATTTAGGGGTGTGGTCCTGGTCAAGACAATCTCCTGAACTCCAAACTGAATGTCAGAATGGGAAAGAAAGGTGATTTTAAGCAATTTTGAGCGTGGCATGGTTGTTGGTGCCAAACGGGCCGGTCTGAGTATTTCACAATCTGCTCAGTTACTGGGATTTTCACGCACAACCATTTCTAGGGTTTACAAAGAATGGTGTGAAAAGGGAAAAACATCCAGTATGCGGCAGTCCTGTGGGCGAAAATGCCTTGTTGATGCTAGAGATCAGAGGAGAATGGGCCGACTGATTCAAGCTGATAGAAGAGCAACTTTGCCTGAAATAACCACTCGTTACATCCAAGGTATGCAGCAAAGCATTTGTGAAGCCACAACACGCACAACCTTGAGGCGGATGGGCTACAACAGCAAAAGACCCCACCGGGTACCACTCATCTCCACTACAAATAGGAAAAGAGGCTACAATTTGCAAAATTGGACAGTTGAAGACTGGAAAAATGTTGCCTGGTCTGATGAGTCTCGATTTCTGTTGAGACATTCAGATGGTAGAGTCAGAATTTGGCGTAAACAGAATGAGAACATGGATCCATCATGCCTTGTTACCACTGTGCAGGCTGGTGGTGGTGGTGGTGTAATGGTGTGGGGGATGTTTTCTTGGCACACTTTAGGCCCCTTAGTGTCAATTGGGCATCGTTTAAATGCCACGGCCTACCTGAGCATTGTTTCTGACCATGTCCATCCCTTTATGGCCACCATGTACCCATCCTCTGATGGCTACTTCCAGCAGGATAATGCACCATGTCACAAAGCTCGAATAATTTCAAATTGGTTTCTTGAACATGACAATGAGTTCACTGTACTAAAATGGCCCCCACAGTCACCAGATCTCAACCCAATAGAGCATCTTTGGGATGTGGTGGAACGGGAGCTTCGTGCCCTGGATGTGCATATATATATATATATATATATTTATTTTAATTTAGACCACTTAAATTAGTGATTGCTATCAGGATGTAAAGACACTTTCAACCAGTATAACAAAACATGTTTCTGGAAAAGATTGCACACCCTAGCTTTAAATCCATATCTTCTGAATCAGTATGATAGGTGTGGATGAGAAACAGATACTATACACAATAGTATATATACAAGATTTAAGACCTTTTTTACTATCAATCTCCATCTTTGACCAGCCCCAACCAGTAGGTGACTGAATATGAAAGTGAAAGTGTAGATTTGCAATGAAAAATGACTTTAATATTGATCTGTTTCTCACCCACACCTATCATATCACTTTAGATTTAACCACTGGAGTCTTGTGAATGACTTTTATACTGCCTTCTGGGTCTTCAAAGTTCTGATCACCAGTCACTTGCATTGTGAGGACCAACAGAGCTGAAATATTATTTTAAAAATCTTCATTTGTGTTCTCCAGAATAAATAACATTTTTGGTGAACTATCCCTTTACATGAAAAGTTTGCCATGGCAGTGTTCCAATCTATTGAGCAGACAAACAAAACAAATCAAAACACTAATGACTGAAGCACCAGTGCAATGAAATTATAACATTTGATACAAATAACCCTATCTATTTAAATGTCAATATGTCAAATGTACAAAAATAGCTCTGACTGGTGTGTGATATTTAAGAACCTGTGAAATCAAATATCTATCCAGTCAGCATGCAAGATAGACTTCAAGAAATGTTATATTGGCTGTTTGACTCAAAACCCTTCCTACCTGCACTCTAGGTCCTCCACACAATTGGATGAAAGACCTGCTTCTCATAGTGTCTGTGGTGATGGGGGTTGGTGGATGCTTGTTTGCACAAGCACAGAATAATTCATCCAAGGAACATATTTCAAAGATGATGAAGGACCTGGATAGCTTGCAGAGAGCTGAACAAAGCCTCATGGACCTACAGGAGCAGTGAGTACACCTTCTAAGGTCCCAAATATCTGATTATTCACCAAAATCTGCTCTTGATCAAACAAATGCATTATTTACTTAATAATGCACCTATTTCCTGCTGAAAGCATCCACCGAGCAATGGAACTGTCAACTCTTCTCATGCAGTGTTGGGAAAGATACTTTAAAACTGTAGAAGCTAAACTACAAATACTACAAGCAAAAAAAGAAGTATACTACATTAAAGGTGTATTTTACCCCAAACTGAAAATTCTCTTATCATGTACTCACCCTCACAATATTTCAGATGTGCATGAATTTCTTTCTTCTGCTGAACACAAACGAATATTTGAAGAAGAATATCTCAGCTCTGTTGGTCCCTTCAATGCAAATGAATGGTGGCCAGAACTTTGAAGCTCCAAAAAGCATATAAAGGAAGGCTTTAACCCAAAAGTAACCGATATGACTCCAGTAGTTAAATTAATATCTTCTGACATTATATAGTAGTTGTGGGTGAGAAACAGTTCAATATTTAAGTCATTTTTTTAACTATAAATTCTCCTCCTTGCATAGTATGTTGCGATATGCACCAAGAATGTGAGTCACCAAAACAAAAGAAGATGAATGTGGAAGTGAAAGTTGAGATTTATAGTTAATAAAGGACTTAAAAATGTATCTGTTTCTCACCCACACCTACCATATAGATATTTTTATGCTGCCTTTATGTCTTTTTTGGAGCTTCAAAGTTCTGGCCACCATTAACTTGCATTGTATGGAGATACAGAGCTGAAATAGCTGAAACAGTTTTGATCTCAATGGGATAACAGCATTAAATTTATACACATTAATTTGAACTGCTTTCCACTTAAAAATAAAAAACAAAACAAATTAGGAAACATCTTAATTTATATAATGTAATAATAATTAAATAAATTAAATATATACAGTCCAAATCATTGTTGAATTCAACAACATATTATGTGCATTTTATCACACTTTTTTTTTTTTTTTTTTTTTTTTTATTGAGAAAACGTTAAAGGGAAATACAGAGACATTTGAATCCGTGAAACAAAAAAAACAAAAACAAAAAAATCACAATTCTGCATCTTATTTCACATATCAATCATCTTTCTAATACATTAAGTATCCTTTCCAACAGTTTTGATGTCTTTAGAGCTTTATGGTTGTTTTGTATTGAAGTTAGAGAGTTATAAAACATCTTCAAATCAGTAGAAAATAGTCTAACATTTGGTACAGTGGATATACATTTTGCTTTATGTATATGATATTTTCCAAATAAAATGAGAAATTTCGTTATATTATTCATTTCCAATAAATCAGAGTTACAATCCATAAACAAGACCATTACCTCAGTTATTGTGATAAATTTATAAAATAACTCAAAAAGAAACCAAGAAACTTGGGACTAAAATAAATTAGTATAATTACAACTAAAAAATAAGTGTATTATTGTTTCATTTTCTTCATTACAGAAAATGCATAGTGGTGAAAACCCTTCTTTAAATTTACTAATGAAGTCATTACAAGGATAGTATCTGTTTATTATTTTAAAGTGAGTTTCTTTAACTTTATTAGGGAGTACATATTTATTTATATCAGACCACAAATTTTTAAAAACCAGAAAGTGGTAATCCTGTTTCCACTTCACCATTGCCTTAGGTGAAGAACTTTTTTCTTTGGTTAATATTCTTCTGATATATATATTATTAAATTTCTTATCTCTAATAGAAAGGCCCCCAACAGTCAGACTAGGAAGAAAACTTGGAGTTACAGGATTATACATCTTTTCTTTTTAATAAGATAAAGTACTTTCGGGAGATACAACGAATAAGTTTAAAGTATTCTTTAGAAGATACATTTGTCCCAATATAATTAATAAATTCATTATAATTAAGTAGGTCACCTGATTGATTTATCAAATCTTTAACAAAAATTAAACCTTTGTTAAACCAATCGTTCCAAAAAATGGTTTTGTTTTTGAATAGTACATATTGATTATTCCAAATAACACATGAATGGGGAGAGAAATTGTGTTTGTAAATTCATTTCCACGCATTCAAAGCTTGTTTATGAAAGTTGGACAACTTAATTGGGAGTTTAGTACATTTAAAATGTTCACAAGCAAGTAGAAAATTAAGACCACCACATTTTTTGAAGATTAAATTGGGAATGAAAAACCATGGAAGGCTATTATCACAAAGACAATGTTTGATCCAATTAATTTTAAATATATTATTGATAGTGTCAAAGTCTAAAGCATTTAGTCCTCCTTCTGATACACTTCTAATTATGGTTTTCCTTTTAATATATTCTGTCTTACCTCTCCAAATAAATTTAAATAAGATTTTATCAACTGCAGCACACATTTTAGAGTCTACATAAAGAGATAATGCTGGATATACAACTCTGGAGATGCCTTCAGCCTTTGAAATCAACACACGACCTTGAATAGATAAATTTCTTTGGAGCCAGCAGTTAAAAATATTTCTTGTTTTTTGTAATCTTTTCAAGAAGTTTTCTGTTAGTCTCTCAGAATCTGATTTACTAATTACAATACCCAAGTATCTGACTAATTGTTTAACCTGTATTCCAGATATATTTGAGTCTTCAAGTTGGTGTACAGCCATAATCTCACTCTTAGCCTGATTCACACTTAGACCTGAGGCATCAGAGAACAATTTAAGTGCCTCCAAAATAACAGGGATCTGATCTTTGTTTTTCAAAAATAAACAAGTGTCATCAGCGAGTTGACTAATAGTTAAAGTGAAATCTCCTATTTCAATACCTTTGATTTGAGAGCAATGCAGAGTGTAAAGATTCAAAGTTTCGGCTACTAATAAAAATAAAAATGGGGAAATAGGACATCCCTGTCTAATGCCTCTTTGGATACCAAAACGAGCAGACGTACCATTAGATAAAGAGACACTACTAGAAATATTTTTGTAAAGTGTGTGCATCATATTTGTAAAAGTTGGGCCAAAACCAAAATAATTAAGAGCTTGATACATGAAATTGTGCTCTACTGTATCGAAAGCCTTACAAAAATCTAAAAACAAAATAAGAGCTTCCTCATTGACCAAATCTGAATAATCTAAAAGGTCTAAGATCAGTCTAATATTGTTTGAAATAATTCTTCCTTTCATAAATCCAGACTGTGTGACAGATATGATTTCCTCCAAGCATGGTTTTAACCTATTGGCGTATAGAGATGCTAATAATTTGTAGTCCGAGTTGAGCAGTGTGATTGGGCGCCAATTATCTAAATGCAAAACGTCTTTATTTGGTTTTGGAACTAGTGTTATTACTCCTTGTTTCATAGATTCTGTAAGTTCTCCATTTGCTGCACATTCATTGAACACATTCAAAATAAACTCTCTAATTTCTTCCCAAAAACATCTGTAAAACTCAAAAGGTAAACCATCGGGTCCTGGGCTTTTGTTAAGTGGTGTTTTTTTGATGATATCATCTAATTCTTTCAATGACATCTCCTCTTCACAAAGGTTTTTGCTGTTTATATTTATACTAGGAATGTAAGGCTGTATCTTGTTAAAAAATAAACTACTTGAATCAGGATTAAAAAATGATGTATATAATTTTTGGTAAAAATCTGAAACAAATTTTGAAATTATTTTATCATCTGATATAAGAGTGTTATCAATATACAAAGAGGAAATTTTTTTCAGTTCAGCTCGTTTTTTTTCCAAATTGAAAAAGTATGCAGAGTTTTTTTCGCCAGCTTCTAGCCATTTGGCTCTAGATCTAATGAAGGCCCCTTTAGCCTTTTCTATATAAAAGGAGTCTAATTTTTCTCTTAATAGGTATAAACTTTCTTTATCTGCATCATTTGGGTTGGGAAGACAAGTAATGCGGTTAATTTCTTTCCATATAAATTCAAATTGTAATCCTTTTGACTTTAAAAGATCTTTACTAAATTTTATGGAGAACTTTCGACACTCATATTTAAACAATTCCCAGTTTAAGGTACTAGAAATATTAGTATTTTTTTAAAAGAATCAATTATGCCTTTAATACCCAAACAATAATCAGAATTGTTTAATAAAGAGCTATTCAATTTCCAATACCCTGGTTTCCTAAATAAGTTATGTTTAATGTCAGAGATTTCTAACTCGATACCTGCATGATCAGTTAAGGGTGCATTGGAAATAGAACATGATTTAACAGAAGAAATCAGATTATCAGATATTAACCAAAAATCAATACGTGATTTTTGTGTCAAATCAGATTTAAACCAGGTGAAGGAAGGGGAGAGTCATTATGTAAGGATCTATGAATATCTACCAAAGAGAGACTGGTACACATATCACTAATTATTTTGTTGACAGTAGTAATGCCATATTTTGGAGGAAATCTATCATAGCATAAATCAGGAGCCTCATTAAAGTCCCCACCCATAATTAGTGATGTAGATGGGTATTTTGTTTTTAAAGAAATTAATTTGGAGGTTAAATCTGTAAAGAGACAACTATTAAGACTGGATCGATTAAAGCCATAGACATTTGCTAGAATAACAATGTTTTCCCCAAACTGGATAACAATAATTAACCACCTGCCTTCATTTGAACAATGTGATTCAAGTAAAGTGTAATTAAAGTGTTGATTAAATAAAATCATAACCCCAGCAGAATTATTGGAACCATGACAGTAGATAATTTTACTCCCCCACTGATTCGACCAGAAACTTTCGTCTTTCACAACTGAATGCGTTTCTTGTAAAAAATAGACATCTCTACACTTCGATTTACAAAAAAGAAATAAAGCTTTACGTTTGGTTAAGTCTCGGATTCCCCTAACATTAAGTGAAAAACAGTTTAACTTAAATGACATAAAAACAAACGAACAAGAACGTGAAAGCAAAATCTATTATATAGTAAGTAAAACTAGAACTTCTAAATGGATTAAGGTAGACAAAAAGTGAGTGCAACACTTATCCAGACCTCCTCATTATAACGTTAATTAGAACAAGTTTAACGTTTCTCTAACCTAGGTTGGCACCCTTACAAGAAGTAAGTTCCCCGAGAATGAAAAACCTCACAGAATGTTAGAAGCACGGCAAAGAGTCACTTATATGTGGTCAGCTGTAATTTTCTTCCCGTCGATGATGGCAGCTGAGCCCTGAAACCCTGCACGTTTACCTTCCAGTCTAGCTTGGTTCACAAGTGGCCACAGTTTGTTTCGAGCCTCCCTTGCGCATTGTGTTAAGTCCTCCGTTATCCTGACATTCTTTTGTTTGAGAATTTCGGAACGCTTTGCGTCGGCCCAGATGAGGTCACGGTGTGTGCGAGAGGTGAACTGCACAATAATGCGACGAGGCTGCTGAGTGAGCCCTTTCTTCCCAAGCCTGTGGGCCACGTCGATGGAAGACTGGAGAACATCTGCTAGAGATGGTGAAACAAAGCGCAGTATTTCCATCACAGCCATCTTTACGTTCTCACCGTCCACTTCAGGAATACCAGCAATCCTTAGGTTCCACCGCCTTTTGTATGCCTCTAATTCATCCAGCTTTTCCCAAAGTTGTTTGTTTTCGGTCTTTAGCGATGTAACTTGATCCTTCATCACAGTGGAGTTTGTAACAGCAAAATCGGCCTTGTCCGAGATCGCGTTCATTTCAGATCCGAGTTCAGCGACGCGGTTTGAATTACAGGAGACAGAGTTTTCAATTGCCGTTAACTTCTCTAAGAAATCGTCTTGCTTTTTCCCAAGTTTCTCAATTGCTTCCAAGAGAACAGCATTCGATGGCTCTGTAATATGGCGTCGCATCTTCGATTGTGGACTCTTGGTGGGAGTATCAGGTAACGCTTGAAAGAGCCGATTTATCCGCCTGCACGGGCGACATTAGCGTAATCATGCACACGCTTTTACTGGTAAAGCGCCTTCCATGTTTCGATGAGGGAAAAGACCGATAGTTATAACCGACGGAAAGAGCAGTCACTTCTCAAATAGCATAGGCCTACAGATTAATTTCCAAGAAAGTGGGTATAGGAAACATCCATCATCTTCAAGAAAAATCCAGTTGTAAGGGTTCTTAACTTTGTAGTATTTAGTATCGAATTTATTCACATGAGGATCGGTTAGGTCAAGAATTGCACATACATTTTTAAGAGCTACTGAAAACACGACTTACACAGGCGCCATCTTGGCCCTCCCCCCGCATTTTATCACACTACTACTGAAAAGTGTAGATACTTTTAGTTAGTTGCTCCCAACACTCAAGACATGCAAGTGGCTCTGCTGATACTAATACATGTTTGTTGGAAAGGTTGGAGAAGGCCCAGGAAGAGAAGCGCACAGTAGCCGTAGAGAAGAAGAATCTTGAGGAGAAGATGAGGGACGAGATTCAGGATGCTCAGGAAGAAGCCAACCGACTACACAAACTCCGGGCGGGAGCTGTAAGTGAACTCAGCCGTCTTCTGTATGCAGAGGAAGAACTTGAACAGGTATGGATTTACATTTCACCCATTCAAACTTGACCCTCTACGACTCCGCTACACCTCCTGGCTCTCTCTACACCTTGTACAGGTACGTGATGCACTGAAGAGGGCTGAAAAAGATATGCAGTCCCTCTGGTCACTCCCTAAATCTTTGCAGCTGTGGCTACAGCTCACTCATGAGGTCGAGGTCCAATACTATAACGTCAAGAAACAAAGTGCCGAACAACAACTAATCACTGCTAGAGACGAGGTACTATAGAGATGAATGAGTCAGACCCAAATAGAATCTATATTTTTGATAAGAGGGCTGTAGAATCTCTCAGCTCACGTAAAATAATTTAATCACATGGTACTCTTGCATAGGCTGAGAAGATCAAGAAAAAAAGGAGTTCAGTATTGGGTACACTACATGTGGCACACAGCTCTTCATTGGATCAAGTAGATCAGAAAATCCTGGAGGCTAAGTAATTAGTTTATTCTCATTCAAACCTGATTTATGAAAATTTTGAACATTGAAGCCAAACTTAAAAAATGGATGAATTTCTTTGCATTTTATTACAAAATATCAAACAAAGTGGCATCTGCAAATATTATGAACCTTGGCCAGTTGGCCTTGGCAAGTCAGTTGCCCTCAAGTTCACTTCAGTCATTTATTGTAAAGAAAGGCAAACATAAGCACATTTTTTAAGCAAAGCATTTCACAAAAATGCAAAAAAAAAGTATAGCTCATCAATAGTTTGCAGATGCCATTTAGCCTTTAGCACCAATTCTCTTAGGTATACTTGTGCACAGTCTTTCACGCTTGTTGGCTGATAGGTTGTTCCAAGCATCTTGGAGAACGGGGGGTATCTAAGATGCTTGCACAATACTATACATTTTTGAGTTTGTCTTAAGCGTCTAAATACTTTTTGGGGCCAATTTATCCATGCTTCCTTTTGCTTGGCTGTTAAACAAGTTAACCCATATTTTGGCATTTAAAATTCAATCATGAGTACACTTAAGGTTGGGTTGCATTGACTCCAGCACAGTGAGCTGTGTCCTCATTGTTCCATGTGTCTTTTGTTAAAGGAATGCACTAGCAGAGGTGACTGCTTGTCTAAGGGAGCGTCTGCATAGGTGGCAGCAGATAGAGAGCTTGTGTGGTTTTCCAGTGATAAAAAATGCTGGCCTACCCAGTCTTACTGCTACTCTCTACCCAGACCCCAACTGGATGCTAATGCCCCGGGCTGCAATGCAGTCCTATCAAGTGCCCATTGCAGTGGAGGACATGGAGGAAGAAATGCCACAGATTATACAACAGATTCCTGGTTAGTACTCCTTAGCATGTGCTTTTTCTCTAATGCTATAAATCTGTCTGTCTGTCTGTCTGTCTGTCTATCTGTCTGTCTATCTGTCTGTCTGTCTGTCTGTCTGTCTGTCTGCCTCCTATTAACCACTCAAAACACTATTGCAACTGCTTAAGAAATGCTGTAGTTACTACCTAGAACACCTCATCAAACATTCAGAACATGTTAGAAATGACTTGGTAACATAAATACGCAAGAGATATATACTGTAAGTTTGTTTTTAATTGTCCTCACTTTAAGTAGAACTTTACTTTTCAAGCTTCAAATGTTATGAAACTAAATAAATGTGTATTGAAACAGACTTGAAATTTTCTTGCTTTTTTTATAGTCACAGTTACACCACTGAAATGTTCTCCACGGTCTCTGGTTCGCTCTCGCCGATCTGGGCACAATGTGTCATCACCTGTCATGATATCACCTGATCCTGATCTACTGATTCCCATTCAAGCTCCACTACGCAGATATGGAGATGATGATGAAGAGCATATCAGATTCTCTACTCTCATGAAACAGTATGTCAGCATGGAACTTTATCTTGTGAATATTGTAAAGGATTAATTTTAAGTATCCTCAAAAAGAGTAAGGCGTTGTTGTAGCCGGTCTTGTTTAACCCACTCCGAGCAGGATCCGAACTGACGTCAGCCGACATGGGAGGCAGGCATGTTAACAAGGAGGCTAAAGGTTACAGCCTCTAGTGTCAGTCGCTAATGTTCCTGATGAGGCCAGGGGAGAGAGGTTTAAACATACTGAACAGATATCATGTACCAGCTGGCTCCCGTTACACTCACCCCTCTAAACCTCACTCCCATCCGGGTCACGGCACCACTTTAACCGGTCCCGCTTAACCTGCTCCAAGCGGGATCCGAACCGGTGTCAGCCGGCATGGGAGGTGGCTGCACTAACATGGAGGCTAAAGCCTACAGCCTCTAGCATCAGTCGCTAGAGCACCTCTGAGGCCAGGAGAGTGAGGTTTATACACACTGCAAAGTTATCACGTACCAGCTGACTCTCGTTGCACTGGTTTTTCAGTGCTAGAGCAAGAAATCTTGCAGATAGTACAGCCTAAAACATTAAAGGGACAGTTGACCCAAAATAATGAAAAATCTGCCATTGTTTGCGCATCCTTGTGTTATTCGATTCAATAGGATCTTTTCCCTCACAGCATACAAAAGGAAATGTTTTACAGAATGTCCAGACTGATCTTTCCCACGCAGCAAAATTGGTTGGTGATTGATATTAGCCCCTTTCCAACATACAGTCTTGAAACTTCCCCTTATGATCTGTCTTCATGAGAACTCTTTAAGAGAAACTGCACTCCCGAGGAGACTTTTCCCTCAAAAGGAACCCCCATTGTGACTTCATTTAGTGTCGACCATTTTACTTCTGACGTTGCTTGCATGCCCGATTCAATAGCAACAACAAAATCAACAACACAGATGGAGGAAGTCAGGATCAGAGCTGCACATTTGTTATAGCTGTTTTACACAAACTGTGTCTTCAGGTTACAGTCTTTACACTGGCCGTGTGAGCCGTGCAGTCCTATGTCCCTGAAGCCACAGTGAGAAGAGAAATAAGGCACTCAGCCTATAGGATTTTAACATAAAAAATTGTACTGAACTACTCACACATTGACTTAAAGATGTCTTTATGCTAGTTAACCACGCAAAATTTTTTATTTGATTTCTTGGTTGTCCGGTCAAGATTATAATAGATTTCAGACTTGAAGTCTATTATATGAAGTCTATAAGGTGAGTAAATTATGACTGCACTATTTGTTTACACTCCCTTTAAATTATTGCTGAATATTCAATTAATTGTCCCTCTTTCTTACAGGGAGTCCATGGAAGCTTCCTCTGATACAGATTCTATGGGGTCATCCATCAGCAGAAAGTACACCAGCCTTGATTGTCCTCCTCGTAGAAAATACAAAGAAGGCATTTTCTCTGATAAAATATCCCGAAAGATTTCCCTGGATGGGCTAGAGGACAGTCCCTCCCACAAGATCTCACAGGAGGAGATGGATGAGTCTTTGAATAGCACCTCAAGGAAAGTATCCAGAGAGGAATTGGACATTGATACTCCATCAAGAAAGATATCTAGAGAGGAGTTAGATGCCTCCATGGACCATTCTAAACAACTGACAGGTAGAGGAGATTCTGAAGCTACTGTTGATTCAAGGAAATTACCCAGGGAGTTGCCATTAGATTCTACAATGAGGTACTACTCTACAGAAAAGGTATATTCCCCTGCAGGGATCAACATGGAAAGCCAGAGACAACGGACTTTCAGCGACAGAAAGGATCATATGGTCGACAGTTTTTCCAGAGTGTTTCCCAAAAGTGAGCATGACGCAGATACAACAAGTGGAAATAGATATTCTGATGGTTTAAAGACCACTTCCATCAAATTTAAGGATAATCTGGACATTCCAACCAACATCCAGCGAGGAAGGGAGTTTAGGGACAACTATGATACAACTTTTGAGAGTTCAGTGGAAAGCTCAAAAAAATTTAAAATGTTTCCGGGAAAAACAGATTTGTCCAAAGACATCTCTTCACGCATGATGGCGCAAGATGAATTTGATATGTCCCCTGATTTAGAAAGATTCAAAGTTAGAGACAATTCTATGGAGACTGCCTCTAGAAAAATGGTGAGAGATGAGTTTGACACATCAATAGAAACTCAGAGAAGAAAGTCTTTTAAGGAGAGCAGGGACGTCCACATGGACATTCTCTCAAAAAAGCTCTCTCGTGATGAGCATGATCTTACCACTGAGACCCAAAGAATTCAACGTAATAAGATAGATAGCTCTGTGGACATGCCCACTGGTAAATTACAGAGAGAGATGGTGGGTATATCCATGGAGGCTCCAAGGCGCAAGATGTCACAGGAAGAATTTCTAGTTACAAACCCATGCCAATTTGGCCCACCTGACCTCACTGTTAGTTCCTTGATGCTCTGGAAACCCTCCTCAGACCCACCCAGCACGCTAGTGTACGACGGCATTCTGGAAAAGTCCTACGAGAACCCTCTTATGTCCAGTCCTGGGGAACTCAGTTATGCAGCTGCAATGTCTAGCTCTACCCAAAGTCTCCTTTCAAATGAAGGTAAAACATCACGTTCATCGTCTTCAGAACCTGGTAGCAAAGACAAGAGCAAGAAGTCTTCCAAGCTTAAGAATTTATTCAAGAAGAAAAAGGATAAGGAAAAAGATAAAGACTCATAGAAATCAACAATGAGGAAGGCTGAAACTTGGACTGTCCTTTAAATTTGTTCTTTAAAGCTGGATTTGTCTTATAAACCCAAGGGATCAGTATAACATAAGAAAAGTTAAACATGCTTACAGGGAAGTAGCCTTGGAGTTTCATGGAAAAAAAGATTTGTCTTAGATATGCTGGAAGCAATTTAACCCTGACATTGGAAATCAGAATGGGATTTAGCTAAATGGATATAGTCTTGTGAAATTATGCCGAAAAAGGAATCCCTTTCAATGTATTACATTTTGATGAAGTGTTCTGTTTAGAGCAGCTGTCTGAACGTATTACATATTGCACATTTTTTTTGTGGCCGTGTTACAGTGTCACTTTCAGTTTCATAATTTTTAATAATTTTCAATGACATGGATCTGTGAGCTTTTTGATTAACTGCAAGAATTTTGTTTGTGTGTACAGATTAACTGATGTCATTGTAGCATAAAAGAGACAATTGCAACTTGCTTAGGTACTACTTTTTTGCACAGAGAAATAGGAAAAAATGCAATAACTTTAAAAAAATCATTACTAATGAAAGCTTTAGTTTACTGTAACTACAGTTTATGACTGATGTAAGTGATCTTATGAATTACAGAATGTGCAATATTTGCATAAAAATATATCAATCTATTTTTAACATCAGGGACTAAAAACGATTCAACGAATGGAAACTAAAACCGAAAAACAAACACAATTTTTTGCAGAACATAAACGAAAACAGGAACAAAGTGATTTTCAATTGTTCCAGAGTGAAAACGTTGGTAACTGGTTAATTGTTTACCAGTAATTTTTCATGAAACTAAAGGCCAAATTACATTTTTGGAACTACACCACTTCATGTTGCCTGAAAAAATTAAATGAAAATAAAAATGAAAATGAAGAAATGAAAATGTACTTTGATCCTGAAGGAAACTGCTGCATCACACATTTCTTCATCCCTGTTGTGGATGAAATATGACATTTTATTGATCTCACTGACAATAATTTTTTTATGCAGTTTACCTTTTCTATATCTGTTTTACTGTAATTTTGTGTTAAGAAGAAGGAATGACCTAAGTATTATACAGTAAGTATTAACAGGAGTTAATACTTTTTCTGGGAAGTATTTTATTGGTATTCAGTTCTAATTCTATTGTACATCACTTTTGGCAGCGTTTATTGTTTTAAAAATGTACACTAAATTTAACTTGATTTGGGAAAACAAATATTTTTTTAATGCCATTTCTGCGAAAGACATTTCTACAGACACTTAATTGAATGTGTCCCGTTTCCTCTTTGTTTTCTCTTTTAGTTACTAGCCGCTGAATATTTTCCTTATCTTTAATTTTGAGATTCAGCTTAACAAAAAGCTAAACGTTCAATAATCACTTGTGTTTTCCTTTATTTATTTGGTCCCAAATCTAAGAATTAGCTTTTCAAATAATTAAATAAAACAATATTAAATCATTTTTTAATAATTTATAATAATTAAATAAATAAATAATAAGGCTATTAACCACTGCATTAGGACATTAAAACAAGAAGACATTGTAAATGAATTGCTGTGAGTTACTCTATACAAATTTCAAACATTATTTCAGTTTGTTACACATTAAAATGTATTGTTGAAGCATCACTTTCATATTAACTTACCCCTAAATGTCATAGTATTATACACACGCACGCACGCACACACACACAGGCAGCCAGTAGTTTGGAATAATGTGCAGATATTGCTGTTTCGGAAGGAAATTGGTACTTTAATTCACCCATGTGGCATTCAACTGATCACAAAGTATAGTCAGGACATTACTGATGAATAAAACAGCATCATCTGTATTTGAAAAAAGTCATTTTTGACCAAATCTAGACAGGCTCCATTTCCAGCAGCCATCACTCCAACAATTTATCCATGAGTAATCATGCTAAAT
This sequence comes from Xyrauchen texanus, assembly GCF_025860055.1. Taxonomy (NCBI): domain Eukaryota; kingdom Metazoa; phylum Chordata; class Actinopteri; order Cypriniformes; family Catostomidae; genus Xyrauchen; species Xyrauchen texanus. The sequence goes on from NC_068286.1 coordinate 39,966,587, forward strand.
TGCTAATTTGGTACTAGAATATCACTTGCCATTATATCAAACACAGTTGAAAGCTATTTGGTTCATTAAATAAAGCTTAACATTGTCTTTGTTTTTGAATTGCCACAGTATGCAATAGACTGGCATGTCTTAAGGTCAATAATAGTTAAAAAAGAAACAGCTTTCTCTAGAAACTTGTCAGTCAATCGTTGTTTTGAGGAATGAAGGCTATACAATGCTTGAATTTGCCAAAAAAAAAAAAATGTCATACAAAGCTGTACACTACAGTCTTCAAAGACAAAGGACAAATAACTCTAACAAGGACAGAAGGAGATGTGGAAAGCCAGATATACAACTATACAAGAGGATGAGTACATCAGAGTCTCTAGTTTGAGAAAAAGACGCCTCACATGTCCTCAGCTGACAGCTTCATTGAATTCTACCTGCTCAACACTAGTTTCATGTACAACAGTAAAGAGGAGACTCAGGCATGCAGGCCTTATGGGAAGAATTGAAAAGAAAAAGCCACTTTTGAAACAGAAATCAAAACTAAAAGGATAGAGTGGGCAAAGGAACACAGACATTGGACAACAGATAATTGGAAAAGAGTGTTATGGATTGTGGCGGCGGGGGCGTTATCGAGAGTTTGTCCGTTATGGATCTTTGAGCTTTTGTGGGATAAGCTGTCCGTAAGGTGCATGACAATGCCTGACAAAACAGCTACATACATATACACTGTGGTTTGTTGTTTACATTTACATCAGACGACCCTTACCTCCCTAAGCACTGGTTCATTGCTAGAATGAACTTCAATGTGTTTTATGTGTCAGGCAAAGTCTGGCTCCAACTTACTAATGCTGACATTTACCCATAAACGTGAACTCTTTAGGACTGAGGTCTCTGTCAATTTTGTAATTTTTTTATTCTATCACAAAAAGTGGGTTTTCTGTATGTTTTCATGATTTAGTGCTGTTCACAGGTTCTTTGTGAAGTGGTAAAGATAGTCCTATGTTGATCTTTGTTTGTCTAAGGTGTAACCCCAAACCACAAATGTTTCCAGTGATCTTAGTAACTGTCTTCTTGAGAATTTGTCTTTGTGTGTAACTGTTTGTATGTGTGTTAAAATATAGCTATGGTTTCAAACATTTATAATAATAATAAAAATGTATCAGTTTTGGAACAGCTCTTTCTTTGTGGTCGTTTAAATTTGTTACTTTGAAATAAAAAATTGGCCAGTCCAGTTGTCAACATGTAAATTAAAGGAATAATCATAATTTACTCACCCTTATGTTGTTCCATTTTTTTCAAAGTGCAACACAAAAGAAGTTTTCATGAATATCGCAACCTTTCTTTCTTTTCAATGTAATGGTAGTTGATGGTGCCACACTTGAAAGCTTAAAAAGGACATAGAAGGCCAATGCAGATTGTGCATCAAATTCCAAGTCAAGTCAAGTCAATTTTATTTGTTTAGCGCCTTTCAAAACACACATCGTTTCAAAGCAGCTTTACAGAAGATGATGCATTAACAGACGATAAAACTGTAATGTCTATAATGTCGATGAATCATCATTGTGTAATTAGATAAAATATGATTGTTAATCGTGTTTAAAAACAAGTAATTAAATAGTCATTGTATTAATAACCCCAGTGAGCAAGCTGAAGGCGACTGTGGCAAGGAACACAAAACTCCATGAGATGTGGATTAATGGAGAAAAATAACCTTGGGAGAAACCAGACTCACTGTGTGAAGTCATCTGTTTCTGTGTGTTCATGAGTGAGAGAAGGACATTCACAGGGGCACACGTTCACGCAAGAAGTAATTTTAAGCGCTAAACTACATAAATTCTACAACAATTTGTCAAATTTTTGTAGACCTACTCCTTAAAGGAATATAAATAATAAATTGTCACACATTATACATACACTTCTGCATATACATGGTGAAATTATTTATTTTTCACATATCCCAGCTAAGTTGGGGTCAGAGTGCAGGGTCAGCCATGATACAGCACCCCTGGAGCAGATAGGTTCAAGGGCCTTGCTCAAGGGCCCCACAGTCATGTTTTGGTGGTGTTGGGGCTTGAACCCCTGACCTTCTGGTCCATAACCCAGAGCCTTAACCGCTGAGCCACCACTGCCCTAAATAAGCTCTCATGTGTCGTATTGCCACATGTTGACCTCCCTATTGGTCAGGATGTGTTTTCCCCCTGAAAGAATTGGAACGGAAAAGAACACCTTCCCCTATGCGTATAATAGCATTAGATGGCCCCAGCCGGATCTAATACTCTGTAGAGAGAAAACATAGAGAGAAAAGTCAGCAGCTGGCATGGCCTGCTCCCATGCAATTTATGTCGCTTCCCCCCTCAGGGATGTGGGGAACTACATGACATCTTTTTGGGGCATTGGAGGAGGTTACGTGCAGACTGATGCACCTGCTATTATGCACGCAGCAGCTTGCTTGCAACTGCATCAGCAGTTCACGTAACATGGTTCAGCTGTTGTGGTGTTTTTCTATAGGGACCCCTAACGTCACTACATCGACACAATGTCGAGTGAGTGACAGAAGGGGAACATCTTGGTTACTGTTCTAACCTCCATTCCCTGATGAAGGGAACGAGACATTCTGTCCCTCTTTCCACAACGCTGTACTAGCTGCTGAAATGGCTGGACCTTGTCTCGGCTCCTCAGCACAAAACCTTAATGAGAGTGGGCATTCCTTCTCCTTTTATACCCGTATGTCTGGGGGAGTTGCATGCAAATTCCACTTGCCAATTCTCATTGGCCTTTTCATGAAAGAATAGAGGTGTTCGGGGCTCTCAAGAGTGTCTACATTGACACAACGTCTTATACCCTCCATCAGGGAATGGAGGTTTTGACAGTAACCAAGACGTTCTTGCTCAAACCATTCACAAAGAAATATGTGATGGCTCAAAAATATGTTAGTATTTATACAATTAAATTCTAACCAAGAACTGTTTTGTATGCTGCACATTTGAAAAGAGCCATCATGTCACTTAAAATTCAAAACAGTGAAAACTGTCAGAGATCGACAAATGACATACTAGAGAATGCTCGTAGATAATTTCATTAAGAGTGTATAGCACGTCATGGTATAGGTGTGATGGTGAGCATTGGCATGTGCTTACATTCAGTTCCTAACCTGAGGAGGCTGAATCATCATAATTTCTTGCAAACAGTCTTAAGGGCTGTATTTCTAACATTTCAAGTAAGCAGGTCAAATTGACTGATTCTGAAACAGGAAACCAACCACCTTCACATCATCTGGTTGCACGATGTTTCAGTTAAATGTTGTTTAGAGTGCACAAACCAGAATGGAACAATTTGTGGTTAGAGACAGTGTCTGTGGAAACATGAGTTTACAACACCTTTTCTGAACCCAGAGCAATACACATCTCTAGCAAATACATTCATATAACACACTCAAAACATAAACATGAACTAATTCAGTCATTTAGAGGCCAAAAGAAACATTTTTATCTTCAGTTGAACAAAGAGATTAGACTGCTCCCAATATGCTATGATCTAAAACACTTTGCACACTACATTTTAACACTGGATTTACATGCATTTTTAAACCCCTGGTTGAGGCTTTTTGCTGTGCTAAAACCCTTATTGCAGTTTATGTATCAATAAGTGTTCTGGGCTTTGGGACATGACAGGATGTGACTGTTGGTTTCCTGTTATGGCCTTCTCCAGTGCCAGAAACCTTAACATTGCCCATAGATACACTATATGGCCTTCAGAAAACAAACAAACAAACAAATAAAAAGAGTTGGGCATGAACTGGCACAAATGATTTTCTGTGATGTGCTGTGTGAATAAAAATATAAAGATTATAACTTCAGATCAAATTCAAAGTATACTTTGACAATTTAACTTTGGATAGTTTTACAAAATACAAATTTGCTTTGGCTGTTTAACAATCAGATTAGATATATGATAATAATTCATGTATTAATTAATATACACACATCAGAGTGTCAACAAATGTAACCTAAAACATATTCTGGATGATATAACCCTCAATCTATGAGGGGAAAAAACAGTTTCAAACCCCAAGTGCACCTGTAGAAGAAAGACCTCCCACCACTCTGAACCAATCAGATAAGAGTTGACATCCGCATTGAAGACCCTCGCTCTTATCTATCAGTCACTATAAGTCAGAAACTGAGATGGAGCAATCAAGAGTAACCGTCATCGCACTTGTGTGTAAGTCCATTTGTGTTTTAGTAAATGATATAACAGCTGCTGTAAATGAGGAAATATAAATAAATAAATAAATAAATAAATAAAAGCTATTTTTCATTTGAGCTAGTGTTATGTTTTTGCAGGCACTTTGTTCTTTGAAGACCAGAAAATCTTAGGAACAGAAGTGGACATCAGAGTTCAACCAGGACACAACATCACTCTTTTCTGTGACTGTGCGATTCCATTTGGTTCACACATCATTTGGATCAGAAACAGCTCACATGAAAATCAATCATCTCTATTAATAAATACTGAGTACCTGTTCACGCAAACCTTTCCACATTTCAGTTTTGTGTCCAAAAGCTCAAGTGACTATTTTTGGGATCTACATATTGAAAACATCAGTGTCTCTGACCAAGGACTGTATTATTGTGGAATAATAGAAAGAAAAATACGAAATGATGTAAATGGCCTCATAATCGTTTCAGATGAGTACCGGTATGGAAACAGGAGAACTCGTCTCTCAGTATTGGGTGAGAAAGCATTTTTACATTGTTCATGTTGCTACTCCTGGTAAATTCCGGAGAACCTATAGGCCCTACTTTATACAAAAAGACATATTATTAAGACAAGACCATATAATGTCAGCAGAAAGGGTTGCACACATAATTACCACTTTCCACAATTGCGTGGAAGTCTTCAGTTTTTTTCAATCAAATGTTTTTCTCATTTCTTTTCGATAAATGTTCACTGAGGTAATTTACTTTTAGAAATGTATCATCAACCTTGGGAGGCCAACCTAAAAATATGACATTTTCTTTTAATTTTATACATAAAGTGAAAAACCAACGTATCTTTTTGTCTCCTTATGCGTACAACTATATGTATCCAAAACAAAAGTGTATAGCCCCAGTGACGGCTTTTACCATAAACGGTACCTTTTTGTTTTTTCCAAAAAGTGTATGAGGTTTGCAGTTTTGGAATCCTGTCAAAATGTGATACATGTCTAAAAACAGCTTAAATTTTACAGTTACATTTTGAAGAACATTTTCTCTATAGACACATACTTTAATGTCTTGTAACAAAAAAAAAGCTATTGAACAGTTCAGGGGCGAAAATTTCATCAAAATGTTGGGGGGGACAATAAACATAACAATTCTCAAGAGCAATTTTTGAAGGGGACACCAAGGTTTTTTTGTTGTTGCCCCGTATGCATTTGTATTATTTTATTTCTTAAACAATTATTTTAAGAATATATCATTATATTATTTACAATACACATATTTTAATGATATCCCCACTCCACGATTTCGCCTATGGAACAGTTAACACACGTTGACCTTTTGTGACAACATGCTCCAATAATGGGCATCTCTCCCCATCACACCTTCAAATTTTCCAGCAAATAATTTATATATATATTTATATTATATTTATTACATTTTCTAAATTTCTGAAATGTAAAACATGTGACAACCTGCCCCAAGAAAAAGTGACAACTTGCCTTATACATTACATATATATATATACATTTTACTTTGAACACAGTTCAAACTTGCAGTTATAATTGACCTTTTCCTTAAAATAAAAAAATAAAAAATAAAAAGAGAGAGAGAGAGAGAGAGAGAGAGAGAGAGAGAGAGATGATAATTAATTCAAAATTATATTAATAGACTTTTGGACCCATTCTCTCTCTACGTATTTATTGTGGAGTAGCATGTAGGACCTTTTCTCTATGCTTCATATAAGTGCTGTGAATAACATAACATCATATACATTAAGTGATTTAAAACAAATTGCTTATATGTACTGTACATGTTCTGTTCAGAGCCAGCATCTCCTTTTGACGAGTCCACAATCTCCAACCATACTTTATCAATAAGCAGCCTCTGCTGGAAGCTGCTGTTCAGCGTGAGTCCTGTGTGTGTTCTCTTCTTCTTCATCATCTGTGTTTACTGCCTCTGTAAGAAGAAAACTACAGGTACTTATTCACTCCTGGACTCAATTCCTAAATTCAAAGGAATTGATCAGTTGCTAACTTTGTCAAACCAGGTTTAAATGTTGTTCTCATTTCTTTCCTGTAGGTTCTGGAGCAGATTGTGGGGAGAAAGCTGAAACACAGACTGAGAACAGACATGATGAGGTACTGCATTAAATGTGCATAAATTGAACCATTACAAGACTTTCCCATATGCATCTTTCCACAGTCAAGTTAAAGCCGCTCTGATCAGGCTCTGTGCAGCTCTAAATTCTGCCGAGAGATGTAATACCACATAAAAGCTGTATCAAATTGTACTTTACCCACATCAGCCTCTAGTATCAAAGGTGACTCAGATGCTTCTTTGGTTATTTTTTAATGAAATGCAGCCATCAGTGCAGCCTTAAACTTTGTCTTTGTCATGAATGAGCATATAGGTTTTTTGTTTATAATTTATAATTGCATATTTTATGAATACTTTCATATATTTTATTATAATATTTATGTTCATCTTTTCAAAATCATCATTATTACTGCAATTGTACAGTAATTCTTGTGTGATCATATTTTTGTAAATGCCACCATTGACTACACATTTTTGCCACTTCAGATGCGGCTTCTGTGCCACGTTTAATTACAGTATAAAGATGGCATTTCTCTCTTTATTGCACTAACAATTAAGATTTTATTTTACAGATTTGAATGATAATAAAAAAAATAAGTTAATATGCTTATTTCTCTCAAGCTAAACATTTAAGTAAACAAATTATTACAATTATTTTTTCAGGGTGCAGATGAAGTGTATTATACTTCATTGAACACGGCTTCCATACAACAAAAACAGCCGAAGAAAAAGAGATTGTCCAGTGACTTTAGTGCTTATTCTGAGGTCAGATTTAAAAGAACAAACTGCTAAAGAGGATTCTGGAATTCTCTGTGAGCTCAGCTGTTTTGAATATGATCATCAGGTTTAACATTAACTGAGTCATTAGAAGTTAGTTTTGCTCTGTAACAGTATTAATGAAGTACGTTTTTAAAAAAGCCTGTAATTTCATACCTGTAATCATAAAATTATTGCTATCATTAATTATTAGTATTTGTAAAATTAAACCGTATGTGTGGATGTGGTCACTGTAAATAAAGTGTTAATAAAAAATAAATAAAAGCCATGTTTTGCAGAATGTGCATGAATATTATATTATATTATTGATATATTGCAAATAGAAAATATATATATATATTTTTAATATCTGTAGAGCTTCAAGGCAAAATCTTGGGAGTGGAAAGTTAGTGCACACTGTCATTTTTTAATTTGTCTTTCACAAAACAGCGGGTACAAAACTTTTACTTCACTCAAAAGATGGGAACAAAAATAACATACCATAGGCATTAGCTACCTCAAAATATAAAAAATCCAGTATGCACTTATCTCCTATATATAATCTATTTTTGGTTATTTATAACTGTATTAAATTTGCAAACATGTTAGAGGATCTACTTTTATTCTATTCCTGAATATAACTTTTGTTTTTTAGAGCTCCCCTGGTGATTTTCATTAAGCTATTAGTAATCTAAAATACGCTAGCAATTTGGCTCTTTTTTTTTTGTTTTGTTTTTTTTTTGTCTTGCACTGTCTGTGTCGCTTGTGGTATTGTATTGCTGACGCATTCTTGGTTTAGGTGACAATATATTTTTTTTCTTAGTCACGAAGGTTAAAGTACAAACCACAACATTTTCCACTTCTGCAACAGATCGGGTAGTATAAAAATAAATGTGAGAAAGTTTTTTTTTTAATAGACTGGGGGAGTTACCATCTGTGTTGCGTCAAACATTATAAACAGAACATTGTATGCATTACAGTGAGGAAAATAAGTATTTGAACACCCTGCTATTTTGCAAGTTCTCCCACTTGGAAATCATGGAGGGGTCTGAAATTGTCATCATAGGTGCATGTCCACTGTGAGAGACATAATCTAAAAAAAAAAAATCCAGAAATCACAATGTATGATTTTGTAACTATTTATTTGTATGATACAGCTGCAAATAAGTATTTGAACACCTGTCTATCAGCTAGAATTCTAACCCTCAAAGACCTGTTAGTCTGCCTTTAAAATGTCCACCTCCACTCCATTTATTATCCTACATTACATGCACCTGTTTGAGGTCGCTAGCTGCATAAAGACACCTGTCCACCCCATACAATCAGTAAGAATCCAACTACTAACATGGCCAAGACCAAAGAGCTGTCCAAAGAAACTAGAGACAAAATTGTACACCTCCACAAGGCTGGAAAGGGCTACGGGGAAATTGCCAAGCAGCTTGGTGAAAAAAGGTCCACTGTTGGAGCAATCATTAGAAAATGGAAGAAGCTAAACATGACTGTCAATCTCCCTCGGACTGGGGCTCCATGCAAGATCTCACCTCGTGGGGTCTCAATGATCCTAAGAAAGGTGAGAAATCAGCCCAGAACTACACGGGAGGAGCTCGGTCAATGACCTGAAAAGAGCTGGGACCACCGTTTCCAAGGTTACTGTTGGTAATACACTAAGACGTCATGGTTTGAAATCATGCATGGCACGGAAGTTTCCCTGCTTAAACCAGCACATGTCAAGGCCCATCTTAAGTTTGCCAATGACCATTTGGATGATCCAAAGGAGTCATGGGAGAAAGTTATGTGGTCAGATGAGACCAAAATAGAACTTTTTGGTCATAATTCCACTAACCGTGTTTGGAGGAAGAAGAATGATGAGTACCATCCCAAGAACACCATCCCTACTGTGAAGCATGGGGGTGGTAGCATCATGCTTTGGGGGTGTTTTTCTGCACATGGGACAGGGCTGACTGCACTGTATTAAGGAGAGGATGACCGGGGCCATGTATTGCGAGATTTTGGGGAACAACCTCCTTCCCTCAGTTAGAGCATTGAAGATGGGTCGAGGCTGGGTCTTCCAACATGACAATGACCTGAAGCACACAGCCAGGATAACCAAGGAGTGGCTCTGTAAGAAGCATATCAAGGTTCTGGCGTGGCCTAGCCAGTCTCCAGACCTAAACCCAATAGATAATCTTTGGAGGGAGCTCAAACTCCGTGTTTCTCAGCGACAGCCCAGAAACCTGACTGATCTAGAGAAGATCTGTGTGGGGGAGTGGGCCAAAATCCCTCCTGCAGTGTGTGCAAACCTGGTGAAAAACTACAGGAAACGTTTGACCTCTGTAATTGCAAACAAAGGCTACTGTACCAAATATTAACATTGATTTTCTCAGGTGTTCAAATACTTATTTGCAGCTGTATCATACAAATAAATAGTTAAAAAATCATACATTGTGATTTCTGGATTTTTTTTAGATTATGTCTCTCACAGTGGACATGCACCTACGATGAAAATTTCAGACCCCTCCATGATTTCTAAGTGGGAGAACTTGCAAAATAGCAGGGTGTTCAAATACTTATTTTCCTCACTGTATATGTCATTAAAATCAACGCAATGGAACGACTGAAACAAATTATTCCATTAATGTTTTATTTATATAAAAAGTAAAAGCATTCTTATGACACCTTGATTTTCTAGTCTAGTCCATGATAGAAAGGTGTATGACTTTCTTTCTTCTGCAGAACACAAATGAAGATATTTAGAAGAATATCTCTGTAGGTCCATACAGTGCAAGTGAATGATGATCAGAACTCAGAAGGTCCACAAATTACATAAATGAGGCATAGAAGTGGTTAAATCCATTTCTTCTAAAGAAATATGATAGGTGTGGGTGAGAAACAAATCAATATTTAAGTCCTTTTTTACTATCTCCTTATGACCAGTCCCAACCAGTAGGTGGCTGAATGTGAAAGTGAAAGTCACTTATACACCAGAATGTGGAAGTGATAGTGAAAGTATAACTGATCTATTTCTCACCCACACCTGTCATATTGATTCAAAAGATGTGGATTTAACCACTGGAGTCATATGGATTACATTTATACTGCCTTTTGGGCCTTCAAAGTTCTGGTTCACTTCCATTGTGCGATGGACAGAGCTGAAATATTCTTGAAAACATTTTTAATTGTGTTTTGCAGAAGAAAGAAATTCATACACATCTGATGGCAGAAAGGTGACTACATGATGAGAGAATTACACATTTTGGGTGAACTATCCCTTTAAGAGCCCAGAAACACAAAAGAGTCAAAGTCTGAAAAGTTATATGAGATGTAACACAGTAAAAACAAGCTCAAACATTTCTCCATTTTTGGAACACAATTCTGGAGTAATTGTAAGAACACTCATTACAATGCACCAGAAACTTTTTTTATATTTTACCTTGGTGGTTGTAGCCATAAATCAATTTACTAATTAACGAATAGGTTATTTTGACCCATTCTTACAATTCTGTATGTCTATCCTCATTGTTTTTTATGACAACATAAATTCAACATGGCTGGCGAAAGTGGTAAGACTGTAAAATGGCAGGCAAAAGAAGGGCACACTCACAAACCTATCGGTTCAGAGAGGAACCCTTTGAATAGAATAGATTGCCCTTTGAATGTCTCTGCATTGTTCTGTCTTTTCTGAGTGCTGAAGTAAAGCAATTATTGATAATTTACAATTTACAAATTCATTCCATTATTAATTTGATCTGATTCCAATTTTATATTAATCTGACTCCAATTTAAATTGACCTCTAATTTAGATTAAAGCTCTAATTTTTTATGATCATTCTTTTAATATAACATTTTAAGCTATTGATTACTCTAAATCCTCTTCTATGTATTGTCCTTTTGATCTTCAAACAGAGTCTTTAAATTACTTTCTCCTACTCGGCTCTCCTAAGTGGCTGTCCTACCTGGTTCTGCTGAGTGGTTTACTCTGTATAAAGCTCTAATATTCTAACTGAAATTCTTTCAATGTTTTTCTCCTGCCCGGCTATATCCAGGGCGGTTTCTCATATATTAAAGCTTCAGTATAGTTCTGTTCTAATGTTCTAATGAAATTCAAACTGAAATTATTTAAATGGCTTCCTCCTGTATTAAAGGTCCAGTAATTAAATGATTTAATTTGCCAGGTAAGATTTAAAACGTAAGTTACAAAATCAATCAAAGCCAATTTTACATATGATCAGAATAAACAAACATTACTAAAAATAAATTACAAATCATACCTGACAATAAGAAATTAAAATTGCAATTACCTGATAGAAACTACACGCAGTAAACTGTGTGGGATCGTCTGACTACAGAGAACCTCAAGCTCTGGGCCAGCTTCCCTTAAATATCCAGACAGAATAAACATTGTGTTCCAAATGGTATTATCCTTTGAACAATGAGAATTTGGGGTGAATGGGTTCTTGGCTTCCTGGGGTTTAACCTTATTAACATACAGGCAAGGAGGGGGATAGACCTCCAGAATAATTCAGTATTTGGCAAAGACCTTAAAACTTTGTTGTCATTAGTTTTACAAACCTGGGAAAAAGAGCATTATACCAGTCGCACTGAGAACTCTTAAATGATATCAAACATGCCTAGTTACATTATTTGTTTTCACGTTTATTCTGTGTTACATTTTCACATATACATTTTGTGTGTCTCTGTGTGCCTTGTGGGGGAGACAAGGGGGAGAGAGAAGAGCTGGAGTTTGTGGGGCAGAATGTGGATGGCAGGATGTCTCAGGTGGACACAGTGATTAATTTTTTTTTCTCAGGTGTAGGTCTAATATGTGAGAGAGTTTGAGTGTTCAAATTCACTTGTATTGTAAGTGCCTCAAACTGCAACCTCTATTTTTGCTGTTTTGTTTTTTAGAAAAGGAGGAATGCGTTAAAATACATTTTTGTGGTAATCAACATAATGCCATAAATGCTGTCGATTGAGCTTGACTTGCATTCAGGACTATAGCAATGAATTCTAGGCCCCTTTCATATTAAATACAGTTGTATTTTGTGGGCCCCCCTGGACATGTCGGTCCCTAGAATAATTTTCTCCTTTCTCCCCATTAGCTACGGCCCTGCTTGTATTGAATCCGGAATATTCCTTTAACCCCCCAAATCAGTAAAAGACCCTCCACAGCAGAAGACCTTATAACGTCAGGTGCAACCATTTCAAAACATCTAAAAGAGAAACTATGGAATTCAGGACAATGTGTGTATGCGTGTTTGTTTCCTGTGTTGTTTCAGTTATCTATCTATAAATTGACCTCCCTAATCACCTGACACACACGAGCCAGACTATGAATTTGAATGCCAACAGACCATAGTGTATTCAACAAAGCCAAGAAGACAGAGAAAGAACTCAAGGAAAACAAGTGACATTGTGTTACATTTACCGTCACAATCTGGATGAATGCAGACAACATATGTAGGGATTCATGAAAAGAAAAAATCACTTCTGATTATTCCTTTGAGAATTCAAAAACTACTAATACAAATACACAGGTGGCCAATAGTTTGGAATAATGAATGAATATTACATTCATATTGCCCTTTTCTGACACTTCACATAGTGAACAGAAGACTTTCCTCAACCACCACCAGTGTGCAGCATCTACCTGGATGGTGTGACAGCAGACATAGTGCACCATAGGTCTCCCATCCATGTACTGACCAGGCTCAACATTGCTTAGCCTCAGAGGGCAACCAGTCTTGTGCTACAGGGTGATATGGCTGCTGATAATAACATACAGATTTTGCTGTTATTGAAAGAATGTGGTACTTTTATTCACCAAAGTGGTTTTTAACTGATCACAATGTATAGTCAGGATATTAATAATTTGAAAATGTATCATTACAATAAAAAATAAAAAATAAAAAAAAAGAATTCAGAACTTAAACTAAATCCTCCACATGCAGCAATGAAAGCTTTGCAGATCTTTGGTTTTCTAGCTGTCTGTTTGTCCAGATACTCAGCTGACATTTCACTCTTTGCTTCCTGTAGCACTTGCCATAGATGTGGCTGTCTTGTTAGGCACTTTTCAAGCACCTTATAGTCTAAGTGATCCCCAAAAATCTCAAAGGGGTTAAGATCCATAACACTCTTTTCCAATTATCTGTTGTCCAATGTCTGTTTCTTGGCCCACTTTGTTTTTCTGTTTCAAAAGTGGCGTTTTCTTTGCAATTCTTCCCATAAGGCCTGCACCCCTGAGTCTTCTCTATACTGTTGTACATGAAACTGGTGTTGAGTGGGTAGAATTCAATGAAGCTGTCAGCTGAGGACATGTGAGGCATCTATTTCTCAAACTAGAGACTCTGATGTACTTATCCTCTTGTTTAGTTGTACATCTGGCCTTCAACATCTCTTTCTGTCCTTGTTAGGGTAATTTGTCCTGAGACTGTAGTGTACACCTTTGTAGGAAATGTTCAGTTTTTGGGCAAGTTCAAGCATTGTATAGCCTTCATTCCTCAAAACAATGAATGCCTGATGAGTTTCTAGAGAAAGCTGTATCTTTTTTTTTCTCCATTTTTGATCTAATATTGACCTTAAGACATGCCAGTCTATTGCATAAAGTGGCATCACGAAAACAAACACAAAGAAAATACCAAGAATCATTTAACAAACCAAATAGCTTTCAGCAGTGTTTGATATAATGGCAAGTGATTTTTTAAGTGCCAAATTAGCAATTTAGCATGATTACTCATGGGTAAGGTGTTGGAGTGATGGCTGCTGGAAATGGGGCCTGTCTAGATTTGATCAAAAATTACTTTTTTCAAATAGTGATGGGGCTGTTTTTTTTACATCAGTAATGTCCTAACTATACTTTGTGAATGCCACTTTGGTTAATTAAAGTACCAGTTTCTTTCCATAAGAGCAAAATCTGTACATTATTCCAAATATTTCACCACCAGTGTAAATTTTATGGATTACTTTCATGCTGCCTTTATTTGTGTTTTTTGTAGCTTCAAAGATCTGTCCACCATTCTCTTGCATTGTATGCACCTACAGAATATATTTCACAAAAATATTTGTTTGTGTTCTGCAGAAGAAATAAAGTCATACACATCTGGGATAGCATGAGGGTGAATGAATGATGATAGATTTAAATTTTTTTGGTGAACCATTCTTTTAATTTCATATATCTCAAAACTACTAGATGGCAGCATAGCACTTATTGTGCTTTAAAGACTGTCTGGTTACATAACGTCCCTTTTCTTCCAAGTCACTTCCTCAATTCTTCTTTTTAAATCTTGTGTGTGTGTGTGTGTGTGTGTGAGGGTGTATTTATCACTTTGTGGGGACCAAATGTCCCCATAAGGATAGTAAAACCCGAAATTTTTGACCTGGAGGGGACATTTTGTCGGTCCCCATGAGGAAAACAGCTTATAAATCATACTAAATTATGTTTTTTGAAAATGTAAAAATGCAGAAAGTTTTCTGTGAGGGTTAGGTTTAGGGGTAGGGTTAGGTTTAGGGGATAGAATATAAAGTTTGTACAGTATAAAAACCATTATGTCTATGGAAAGTCCCCATAAAACATGGAAACACTACGTGTGTGTGTGTGTGTGTGTGTGTGTGTGTGTGTGTGTGTGTGTGTGTGTGTGTGTGTGTGTGTGTGTGTGTGTGTGTGTGTGTGTGTGTGTGATAAATCCATGCATTATTTCAGACAATGCTGTGGCTTTGTTGTGTTTTATTGTCAAGTGTCAAAATGATTGCTATAATATACATGCCAAAGTTAGTAAATGGCTTATATTGACATATTATTCAAGTTTATCTTTTATTTATTTGAATTAGATCAGAAATAGTTGTTGGAGGGGGATTTTAAGATGTCATAAAGGTCACCTTGCAAGCTCTGCCAGCTGAACACTGCCTTGTGCTTGATGTCGTGTCATTGATGTTGCACCGTTAAAGACACGCCATTGATTTTGTTTTGTTTTCATGAATCACCAAAAACAAAAGAAGAATGTGGAAATGAAAGTGGACATTATAGTAAAAAAATAAATATTGATCTGTTTCTCACCCACACTGTTCTTATCGCTTCAGAAGATTTGGATTTAACCACTGGAGTCGTTGGATTACTTTTATGTTGCCTTTATGTCCTTTTTTGAACTTCAAAGTTCTGGCTACTATTCACTTGCAAAATGTGAACCAACAGAGCAGAAATATTCTTCTCAATATCTTCATTTGTGTTTAGCAGAAGAAGGAAAGTCATACACATCTGGTATGCATGAGGATGAGTAAATGATGAGAGATTTTTTGGGTAAACTATCCCTTTAATAATTAGGTTCAATTGTTTGTTTGTTTCTCTACAATGACCAATAAACCAATCAGCACATCCATCCAGTGCAAAGAGAAGTGAGAGAATATGCCATTTTAAATTGGCAAATATCTTGCCATAATTTTGCTGTAAAGTGGCAGTGTCAACATAAATGGAAATCTTGAAAGTGTTGTTCAGACTACTAAATTGAAAATGCCAGTTCCTCTTGTGTTCCAGCTGCTTTCAAAGGTTAACCTACATCTCTCTTTCATGTCTGTGTTCAGTCACCAGCAGTTAGATGGGTGGCACAGTTTGTGCCTGTCCCTATATATGCAATGCCACCAGATGTACTGCTTTGGGTTATCTAGTGAATTCCGACAATATCCATGATCTTTGGTTATTATCTACTGTACATGTGAAATCAGTTTTAATTCTGTAATTACTTAATTTCTCAAACTTTTGATTGGGCTAAGTACTGTTCATATACAAATCTAATCCAGCTACTCCAGGTTACAACAACGTGACAATATGTTGAACTGGAATTTGGGCTATATAAGACATTTTCTTTTTAAGACATGCTAAGACAACATGAGTAACACATTAAGACATGTCGCTCATCATCTGAAGTTGTTCATCATTTTGACACATGATGCAATGTCTGCCAGCATCTCATTGGGTTCCTGAGGTGTCAAACACTCATATGAGAAAGCACTGAGAAGCACGGCAAAGTTAAAGATTAACACAACCGATAATCAAAATGACCATATTATGCTCAAATTGGGATATTTTACTTACTCAAAATGCATATTGTCATAATAAATGATTTTAAAAGGTTATTTTTACAAAATGGACTGAAAGCAAGGTTTCCACTATTAAAAAGAAGCCAGAAGCTCTTTGAAAAAATGGTGGTGAACAGAATCCACTGGCTACAAAAAATATTAAGAGGGCGTAGATATGAGGTAATGCTAGATTACAAACTGTATAAAAAATGAGGGTTTTGACCAAGAGGGTCAGATCAAAGCTCGTGTTTGTTGGTTTGCTCAATAAACTCTAACCTTTGGAACCTGGAACTCCTGACTTCAAGAGTTTTCTTATTGAGAGGGAAGATGTCTTTGACACATTACGACAATGATTAAACACAATAGAAAAAAATATTGTGTTTAACTGCATTGTGCATGAACTTTGAGCATGCATTCAAGCCAACACAGACAAAACCACATTGGGGCCTACAGGCAACAGGAAACATTTCTGCTTGGTAACCAGCGATGAACTGAAAGATATGAAATATGTAATGAGAGTTCAGCACAAATAATATATTTAAGCAGACATGATAAGGGCATTCAAAAGTAGTTAGAATGAAAGGGTTGAAGGTGTCATGTTTTGTCATTATCGGATTTCGGATCTATCAACCCACTAACAACCCTTTGAATTCAACCCATTTGTTTCTAGAAGACCTTCACATTGCACCTATTTCAAACGATATGAATCTGACCTGAATTGTGTGTGTCATATTAGTGGGACACCTAAAATGCTATGTGATTGGGCTTAGACCTGCAACACCAGTTTCCTTTCACAAAGTACACTGTAAAATGCTAATTGACAATTGGTACTTTATAGAGCTGTTTTTACCTGCTTTTACCTGCTCAGCTGTTTTTACCTTGAAATTAGTTTTATTGGTGTAACCTAATGTAGTCAGGTTGATTCAGAAATGCTAAATAATATTTTTGACTTTCAGTTTTTAGATTATACTTTTTTTGTAGTGTAAGACACAGATGTTTTCAGTAATAAAACTGCTGCTTTAAAGAAAGAAGAACCAGGTGTACAGTGCAACCAAATCAAAGCAAAAGATCTAAAGGATGCTGGAAAGAGGTCGACATGCTCTCACATTACATATCTATGTCCAGCCCACTTCTGTCTTCAAGCATTGTATTTAAAATGCTTCCATGGACGTTAACCAATCAGATGAGAGATGACAACTGCATAAAGACCCTCACCAGCGTTAGTTATTCACAATAATGCACACATTTTAGTTTGTGAATCGCCATTAAAAAGAAGGAAGAAGTTGCTCAAAATTACTCATTGAGATGGAGAGATCAAGAGTTACTGTCATTGCACTTATATGTAAGATTTTTTTCTCAACAATTTAATGAAATATAATCATTTTGTAATAATTGTAAGTGCTCAATAAAGTAATTTTGTGTTTTCAGATGTTTTATTGCTCAGTCAGAAAATAATCTACACTGCAGAAATGGAGATGAATGTCAGACCAGGAGACAACATCACTCTCTACTGTGACCGTACTTTAACTCATGGGATCAGCATTTTATGGATAAGAAACTGCTCTCATGAAAATCAACCCTCTCTCATGATGGACTATAGGACAGTGGACCAATACGCTTTCAAACGTTTCAGCTTTATTTACAACCCCCACAATAGTTCCCATGATCTACACATAACTAACATTAGTGTCGCTGACCTGGGACTGTACTACTGTGGAGAAGAAGAGACTCAGGTACATACAAATAAAGATGGTTTCATATACTCAGTTAAAGTGTACTACTATGGAAGCCGAACAACTCGTCTCTCTATTGCAGGTAAGAAAACACTGCTAAATGTTATTTTATCATTACTGTGTATTTCTGGAGAACAATAAGTTTGACCTTTCTCAGTGAACAAACAATACAAACAGAACAATTATAATTAGCCCTTAACATGTATTGATTATGTTCGTTTTATTTCGAGCCAGTGAATTCCTCTTCTGGACCCTCCACCACCATCTCCCCATCTCTTGTATCAGACTGTATCCTCTGCTGGAAGCTGCTGTTCAGTGTGTGTCCTGTGTGTGTTCTCCTCTCTTCACTTCTCTCCTCCACTTGTGTATACTGTCTCTGTCGTACTCCAACAGCAGGTACACATTTACAGTTTCTTTCCTTGACACCTTTATTACAATGATTTTCAATTAAACTGAGTGTCTTTGGTTCTTTGTGAGTAGTTAATGTTGCAAACCAATTTTAAATGTTTAAAAAACTGCAGTCTTATATTTCCTGTTCCCAATCACTCGACGTTATGTCGATGTAATGACACTACGGGTTGCTCTTGAGAGCCTCAAAACACCTCATGTCTTTGAGAAAAGGCAAATAAGAATTGGCGATTGGAATTTGCATGCCACTTTCCAGAACATACGGGTATAAAAGGGAGCTGGAATGCAGAGTTTTTTATTCCGAGCCGAGTGGTTGTGTATCAGCGAGCTGACTTCCACTGCTGTTCCATTCACCTCTTCAAGAAGCATTTGCTGTTGGATATACAATGCATTCCAGCGGCTTTCTCTCCATCTGCACGCTCAATGCAGAGTATGCCCCTGGGCACTTCGACAGCGCAAAAAGTCTGTATTTCTCCTCTAAAGAGTATATTTCCAATTTAGAGCAAACACATTGATGTTGAACGTCTTTTTAAGGATGCCTTTCTGTCTCTGTGTAGTTCCTGGGTGCGGTTGTTACCTCTGGCGTTCACAATCGCTGTCTCAAGTATCTGGGTTATGATCACATTGAGGAAGCATTCATGGATTGTTCATGTTCTCACTGCGAGAACATGACCATGGGAATGCTGCGGTCGCAGCTTTCCTTCTTCCGGGGGAAAGCCACTTCAGCTGTCCCCCGCTGGTCCTTCTACCTATGGTATGAGGCAGCCCCGGTTGACGCTGAAGGATATTTGGAGGCTTCAATGGGTACGGTTCCGCCAGATAATCCCCCATGGACCACTCATTCCCAGACATGCTTGTAAGCTTCCATCCAGTTCTGGGATGAGACATGCAGCTCGCCTCAGTGCCAGCCTAATGTCTCTTTCGGAGCTCGCGGGTTAGATGAGATGTCGATTGCTTCATCGGACAGCGCCTTGGTGATGTCAGACGCAGAGGACTCGACCGGGCTGGCGTCTTTAGGTGGGCCGGCCCAGTCTGAGGCCGATGTGAAACTGACCGCCATGCTTTCCCAGGCTGCTGCGAGTGTCAGGCTAGAGTGGAACCCTCCACCCGTCCCTGAGCACTTGCGGCTTGACAACTGGTTCTTGGGGTCGGCTTGCGACCACGCCCCCCACCAGTCCCCTTCTTCCCGGAGATGCAAGGACTACGTCGTTTCTGGCGACCAAACCCTACACGCTTCTGCCCTGCATGCCATGGCCCTCCTACAGGTCCATCAGGCCAAGGCTCTAAAAGAGCTGCACAAGGGTAGTTCTGATCCCGATGTGCTGGAAGAACTGCGCTCTGCGACCGATCGCACCCTTCGTGCAACGAAGGTCATGGCGCAGTCAGTGCTGAACTGCCTGAACTTATCCAGACAGAGAACCCTCCTAGGCCGTGCCTCTTTCCCTCATGTGACCTCTCCATGGTCCTGCTGGGCCTTCAGAGAGCCCCGTTCGAGCCCTTAGAGTCAGTTGAGTTAAAGGCCGCCTCATTAAAGACCATCCTCCTGACCGCGCTCACTTCCATCAAGAGCTTCGGGGACCTGCAAGCGTTCTCTGTCAGCGAAACATGCCTTGCCCAATGAATGTGGCATCCTCGTGGGCACTGGCCAATGGCACCTCTCTGACAGACATATGCAGAGCAGCGGGCTGGGCAACACCCAATACCTTTGTGAGATTCAACAATCTCCGGGTCGAGGCGGTTTCATCCCGTGTTCTTTCAGGTATGAACATGTAAGTTTCATAATGCGGGACAGCTGGCAGGGTGTACCGCTTGCATATAGTGCCTATCCCCTCCAGGAGGTGAAGTTGTGTGCTATTTTCTCCCATGCGAGTTCACAGACCGTGAACCCTGGATGTCCTTCCTCCTAGCCCTCTGACTCACAAATTCAGACGAGGAATTCGTAGTCGGACCCAGTACGTGTGCTAATGTGCCCTGTGCTGGGGTAAGTGCTCCACAGGTGTCCGTTACCCGGTTACCTCCTGTGATGTATCTTCCGTGGCAGACCTGCATCTCCCTTGGGCAGAGCTCTCTTTGCCCTGGTTCGCTTTGATGTAGAGCTCCTCTATGAAAGGCAGGACCTACCACCACGCCCCCTTCCATGTGCGGCCTTAAGCCCATGTGACATATTTGCCACATGTTTACCCCCCCCCCCCCCTTTGGGGTAGGGTGTGGTCTCTGCGGGGTCTTTTCCTCCTGAAAGAATAGGAAAGGAAAAGAACGCAGATGCATTTTATGAGCTTTTAAAAGCCGCAGCCGAATTTATACTCAGTGGAGAGAAAACTTCTCACTTCTCACCTGCTCCCATACTAGACACATCTCTCATTGGCCTTTTCTCAAAGATATGAGGTGTTTTGGGGCTCTCAAGAACGACCCCTATTGACACTACATCGACCCAACGTCTAGTTCCCTCCATCAGGGAACGGAGTTTATGACAGTAACTAAGACGTTCTCCAAGTTCCTTCACTGCTTGACTTTAATTCAAGAATTTATATATGGTGGCCCCAAAAAGTATTTGGACACTTAAGGCACACTTAGAAATTTATTTGCATTTTAAATAAAAATATCATTATACGTATGATTTCGCAATACATAAAAAAAATATCAAACAAGTTGGCATTTATTTATAAGAAATATAGGTAGCAAAATCACACTTTTCAAGCAAAATATTTCACAAAAACTATCATTGATGTTTCTTAGGTTTTAATGATTAAACAATAGATATTTTATTAGAAATTAAGACAAACTGTAATTGGACACATTTCTATATGTCAAACTTTGTGGAATATGTCCATTGCTTGGGGCATCTGTGTAATCTTGAGGGGAACTGACTTTCACTAAACTGACATTCACTTCAAATCACCTTCATACCAGATAAAAGTTATCACACAAATGGAAATTTAATGTAAACGTAGTATAGCACATTTGTTTTGTTTTTTTGCAGATGCCACTTGGTTTGGTATTTTGATTTGAATGCAATTAAAATAATATCAATGGACTTAAGTATCCAAAAATGCCTCTTTTAATACTTTTTATGACCACTGTAGTGAAGTGTTTTAAACTTGAAGATTTTATTGGGTAGCTACCATAGAAATCACATACATATATTACTACATGTACAAAACATGACCTTACCAATTGCTGTGTAGATATTTTGAGAAAATAAAAAGAAAAGATAAAATATTAAATGTTTTTAAAACGTTTGATGACTAATAAAGCTGTGCATTTCAATATTCCATGTTGCATAGTGTTATAGTATTTTTGTTAATGACATGCTATATGTTTAGGATTACAAAACACATTTATTGATGTTCCTGTGTCAGACTTGCATTATAGACTTGACAGTGTTGACACATTTTCATACTTTTGATTTTATAGATTATGAGCAGTGTGCAGAGATATGCACAGCAAAAGTTGTAAAGGTATTTATTTTGTTACATGTTTTCAGTACATTTTAAAGCTTCACCATGTCAAAGATAATGGATAAGGTTACCTGTCTCTATTATTTATTTCAGGTGAATCCTACAGAAAAACATCAGTGTGAAATGAGTAAGAATGGAAAGTTCTGCCTCCACACCGAAGTCACTTATAGATTACTGACATCTACACATCCCTATGCAAAGATGTGACTCTTTCTGCTGAATTTATACAAACTCAGCTGCTGCCAGTCATATGTGTAATTGCTAAAAACGCTCTTTTTGTTCTCAGCTATTTCAGTTATAATTTCTGTATGTGCTGTTTTCTCATGAATTAACATTAACATTAGGTATAGGTAGATAAACATGCAAACACACACACATGCAACATACACAACACAATTACTATTTTTGTAAATCACAATAGAAATGATTATTAAACCATTTTAAATACAATTTAAATAATTTCATTTTAAATGTTTGATTAAACCCCTAGTAACATAGAGAAAAGTCTCTTTATTTATTTTTATTTTTCCAGAATTGCTACCAAACCTTTGAGTCTTTAGGTGATCCAGGGCTTTTTTAAAGGTTAAAACTGGTATCAAATGATAACTGGGTGCTCTTTAGCCTTATGATGTAGTTTGAGTTTAATTCAGATAGCCTATACAATTAAAGTTCAATAGGGGTTTAACAATATGTACAAACTCAGACAGATGTGCCACAGTGTCCACAGCTTAAGGCAGATCTCCATGTGTCTTTGAAGCCCTGATTCAGAATGGCTATGTTTTTCATAGAAGAGACAAGTGTAATACATTAGGAATTAACTATTGAACTATTGTAGACAGTCACAAAGACTTCACAAAAATAATGCTAGACTAGTACTTTGTTACTTATTTTATTGTCTTGTTGTTTATAATAGAGTAATTGTGTATAATAGAATAATAATGTTTTGGTGCAACAAAATGCAGCTGACCAGAGCAACAGGATGTTATAGTGTGTTTCCTTTATGTGTTTGTCAACCCCCTCTCTCTCCTCCCCCTCTCTCTCTCTCTCTCTCTCTCTCTCTCTCTGTTTTATGGCCAGCTATCAGTACCAACTACAAATGTTTGATACCAAAAAAATTATTTTTGAAAGAAAGACAGTAAAGGGAACAGGAGGAAAGAACAAAGAGTTATTTAGCACCACGGACAGCGAACAGCTTTGATCACTGAATTGTCTTTATGTAAAGTAACAGATATCAAATACTTTTTTCCTGAGGTGCCCTAATAGTGCACTGTAAAAAGTGAAACTGTGCAATTGTTAGCTTAAGGAATTGTTTGTTTGTTTGTTTCTGATCGGAACCATCTTTTTACAATTAGCTGTCTGTATGGAAAAACACATGGAGATAACATCAGTTATAGCAGATCATAAACCAACAACAAGGCTAATGTAAAGATGTTGCACATCTCACTCAAACAGTGTTACCACAATCAGACCAAGTGGACCGAGCGACAGGATGTTGTTGGTTTCCTGTTTAAATGTCATTACTTCTGTTGGAGCCATAGCTCAGTTGATATTGCAAGTAATTATGCCTTGTAAAGAGCAAATTTCTCACAGGTTCACGGTTTGAATCTGACCTGTGTCATGTCCTGACCCCACTTTCAATCTTTTCCCACAATTTGTTCCTGTCTTTCTCTCTCACTCTCTGATTTATAATGGCATTAAAACCCCAGCAATTAAAAAAAAGAAACATTGCTTCTGAACTTCTCACAGACTGTTATCAAAACTCAACTTTGTGATGCTCCCTATCTAACGTGTCTTGCAGCATATGGACCCAAATACAGAGTCTAAGCTGCTAGAGTCTGTATTTGCTGACCAAGCACAATGGCTGAGTCAAATCAGATATGTTTTTAATATCTGATTCTCAAAATAAAGATATAAGAATTCAAGAAATCAAAAGAAAGTCTTTTCAAAGTCTTCACTGTCCCGTGGGAAGATTGCATGGATGAGGCCTTTGAAAGGAAGCTCTCAAAGTACGCAGGACTTGTCAGCAACTGTCAACATGCTGGATGGAGAGCGAGGTGTCTTAAAGTGGAGGTTGTATGCAGGGGATTCGCAGCCCGTTCATTCGCCAGAGCCTTCAGCAATTTGGGCATTGAGGGAGAGAGGAAGAGGAGAGCTGAAGCAGCAGAGAGGGTCTCAAGATGGCTGTGGCTCAAAAGAGGAGAGTCATGAAGTCATAAGTTGCTAGACATCTGGACACAAGCTGGATCAGCCCTGGCTGGGTCACCCGGAGGAGGGTGTATGATGCTGAAATACCCAAAACACCTGATGATTCAAGGCATATCACTGAAGATGTGTCCAGAGGCATCAGTAGATGTATGTACACAGTCAAGCAGATGAATGACATTAGAGTATCTCAATATATGAGGAAATAATGAACAAATAGTAACACAAGACTCAATTGCTCTATCTAGTGGAATGTTTATTTACAGTATCTATTTCATACCGGATGCCATTCATTGTCACCAAACCCCAGTGATTATCTTACAGTTAGGATATCCTGGTTAACAAAAGGCTTTAAAAAGGCAGGCATTGCACACTGTTCTGTAACTTGTAGATAGGCGCTTGTTGTTGTTGTTAACTCTATGGCATTGAATTATCTGCAAGGCCCAATTAAATGGCTGAATTAGGTTGAAGATGCATAGTTGGTGCAACCTTTATTTTTCTCTCAAAATTACAACTTTACACCAAGGTTTCTTTCAGTGATGCTCTTGGTTTGTGAAAACAAATATTGCTAAGTCTTTTTTACCAAGTCAGTCCACTCGGCGGCCATCCTTGGAATGCTCTCAGGCAGGCTGGGCAGCCAATTTTTTATGTAAACAAAAGTGTACATATAAGTCCAGCTCCCATCCACTTGAATGGGTAAAGAACAAAATCTCCTAAACGGCTGGTCAAGATTACGGTCAAAGCTCATATTTCAAATCAGCAGTAAAATCTGACAAAACCAGTATAATAAATCCTGCGTCTTTACCTATGATCACACACACACACACACACACACACACGTAGTGTTTCCATGTTTTATGGGGACTTTCCATAGACATAATGGTTTTTATACTGTACAAACTTTATATTCTATCCCCTAAACCTAACCCTACCCCTAAACCTAACCCTCACAGAAAACTTTCTGCATTTTTACATTTTCAAAAAACATAATTTAGTATGATTTATAAGCTGTTTTCCTCATGGGGACCGACAGAATGTCCCCACAAGGTCAAAAATTTCGGGTTTTACTATCCTTATGGGGACATTTGACACACACACACACACACACACACACACACACACACACACACACACACACACACACACACAAAAAAAAGAAGCAATTTTTTCAGGCTTGTCTAGCTAATGCGATTGCGCATTCTTGAGTTGATTGACAGGCGATGTCTGTATCTAAAAGGCGATTGGCTCTTTCAATCTCCTGTAGATGTGATTCACATGAATGTGCGTCATTCACTCGGTTATTAAAGTATTGGCAACATGTTTGGTTGTGGTTATTACTGATATTTTTCCACCGTCTGTGGTGCTGAAACTCTCTTTTGTTCTGTTTTTCATATTTACTCTTCTCTCACTTTTAATCCACAGCGTAGTTTTCCAACCCCTTCAAGGCTGTTTTTCAAATGCAAGTAAATCCTCTTTTTTGAGTGACTATTTAGAGACAGTCTCTCTTAAACTCTCTCACTGGGTTCCTGGGGTTTCAATTCTGTCTCTCTAATTCTCAATTTTGCACATAATTGAGAATTCGAGAATTTGCATAATTGCACATTTGGAATATCTTCATGATGATCTTCACATTATGAGAATTTTCCATGACCTGAATTGTGTATCAGATTAGTAAGACACCTAAAATATGCAGTGTATGGCTTTGACCCACAAAACCTATCCTGTTTCATTTTATATACACTGTAAAAAGTGGTAACCTGCCTTTATTACCTTAAGGAGCTTTTATTACCTGATCAAACTCTTAAAAGAGTTTTGATGGTATAACGTGAAGTAGCCAGGTTGATTCAGACATGGTAAATAATACTTCTGACTTGTATCAAGGTTTTTTTATTACTTGTGCAATTCAGCCTAACAAAAACAGCATGATCATATAGATTTTCACTGTACAACATCAGGAAAACAGGACCCTTCTTCTCTGAACATGCCACACAACTCTTTGTTCAGTCAGCTTGTTATATCTAGACTGGACTACTGTAAAGCTCATTTAGCTGGCCTTCCTGCATGCATAATTAGACCTCTGCAAATGATCCAGAATGCAGCAGCACAACTGGTCTTCACAATGTACCCAAGAGAGCACATGTTACACCCATCCTTGTCTCTCTACACTGGCTGCTGGTTGCTGCACGTATGTTCAAGATTTTGATGCTGGCATACAGAACATTCACTGGGCCTGCTCCAGCTTACCTACAATCATTCCTGCCGAGCTATGTTCTCACCAGAAGCCTACGGTCTGCAAATGAGTGGCACCTTGTTGTACCAACACAAAGAGGCACCAAATCCCTTTGCCGGACTTTCGGCTTCACGGTACCTAGATAGTGGAATGACCTCCCCAACTCCATCCGTGAAGCAGACTCCCTCTCTGTCTTCAAAAAACGGCTTTTCACAGACACATCTTTTCCATGAGCACTTGACTATACACTCATAAAAAAGAAAAATAGATATTGTTCTTGTTGGACTCTAATCTCTGTCTTGGATAGTATTTTTCTGATGCAATTGAAACTTTGTAATGGAGCACTATTTGTACTTCTGTCTCCTTAAGATGAATCTCTTGTGTTGTATTCTTCCTCTTTTTGTAAGTCGCTTTGGGTAAAGGCATCTGCCAAATTAATAAATGTAAATTCTATGGATATTTGGAAATTCTCTGTGAACAAACAGAACAATAATTATTAGTCCTTAACATGTATTGATGGTTTTTTTTTATTTCGAGCCAGTGAATTCCTCTTCTGGACCCTTCACCACCATCTCCCCATCTCTTGTATCAGACTGTATCCTCTGCTGGAAGCTGCTGTTCAGTGTGTGTCCTGTGTGTGTTCTCCTCTCTTCACTTCTCTCCTCCACTTGTGTATACTGTCTCTGTCAGTACTCCAACAGCAGGTACACATTTACTGTTCCTTCCCTTGACATCTTTATTACAATGATTTTCAATTAAACTGAGTGTCTTTTTAGAATTAATGCACAGGTCCCCAAAAATATTTGGACACTTCACTACACTTAAAAAAGAAAAGATTTAGCATTATTTAACAAAATATCACACCAAATGGAATTTATTTATAATAAATGTAGCAAAAACACACTTTTCAATTAACACATTTCACAAAAATAATAATTGAAGTTTTATAGGTTTCAAATCCACAAACAATGCATTTATATTTTAAAATGAAGATATTTGAAAGTACACCTGGGGTAACTCCGCCATCTGTGCGAACTTGAGGGAAACAGACTTACAATAAATTGCCATTCACTAAAAATCTAATTCAGACCAGTTGTAAAAGTAATTGCAAAACCAACTAAGAAAAGTAAAAGGTACACTGTAAAACATTTCCTCTTAGATTTACAGTAATATACTAGCAGCAATTTCACGAGCAGTTTACTGCAAATATACAGCACACTTAATGTAAAGCTCAAATGCAGTATTTTAACATTTAAAATTAAAAAATTACGGTATTCATTAAATACAGCACAGATACTGTTGGAGACATTATATTTAGACGTAAGCTTTGTTTAAGCCGCTAGAGGGCGTATGCGTATTGAGTCTTTAAAGAAGGTGATGATGTGTTACAGGTGCGCAATGGAAGGTCAAACAAACTTTTTGACCGTGCCGTGAGAGTGCTGTGCTCGCACAAATAACTGGTTGTTTGAACTAAATATTTTGTTTGTTAGTGGAAAGTCGAAGTTTTGGGATATATTTTTGCCATTTGTTTTGTTTAGTTATTTCAAGTCAAGTGGTTTTTATTGTCGTTTCAACCATATACAGTTAGTACAGTACATAGCAAAACGAGACAACGTTCCTCCAGGACCATGGTGCTACATAAAAACAACAAAGGACCAACATAGGACCACATGAGACTACACAACGAAATAAAATACCTATATAAAACCTATATACCTATATAAAGTGCACGTGCAAACATGTGCAAAAAGTACAGGACAGTACAACAAATTACTGACAATGAACAGGACAATAGACAGTGCAGCTCCGACCAGTACTCAGTAGTGCAAAAAGATGACAGTTTCTAAAATGTAAACATAACATACTATGAGATAATGTTCTATGCACATAGCAGTTATTGAGGTAGCAGACAGTTATAAAGTGACAGTTATTAAAGTGCAACTCAGGACACGTGTGTGTCAAACCAGTCTCTGAGTATTGAGAAGTCTGATGGCTTGGGGAAGAAGTTAGTTACACAGTCTGGCCGTGAGGGCCCGAATGCTTCGTACCTCTTGCCAGACGGGAGGAGGGTAAAGAGTTTGTGTGAGGGGTGTGGGGTCGTCCACAATGCTGGTTGCTTTATGGATACAGTGTTTTTTGTAAATGTCTTTGATGGAGGGAAGAGAGACCCCAATGATCTTCTCAGCTGTCCTCACTATCCTCTGCAGGGCTTTGCGGTCCGAAACGGTGCAAGTCCCAAACCAGGCAGTGATGCAGCTGCTCAGGATGCTCTCAATAGTCCCTCTATAGAATGTAGTGAGGATGGGGTTGGGAGATGTGCTTTCCTCAGCCTTCGAAGAAAGTAGAGACGCTGCTGGGCTTTCTTGGTGATAGAGCTGGTGTTGAGGGACCAGGTGAGGTTCTCCGCCAGGTGAACACCAAGAAATTTGGTGCTCTTGACGATCTCCACAGAGGAGCCGCCGATGTTCAGCGGAGTGTGTTCACCTTGTGCTCTCCTAAAGTCAACAACCATCTCTTTTGTTTTGTCGACATTCAGGGACAGGTTGTTGGCTCTACACCAGTTCGTCAGCCGCTGCACCTCCTCTCTGTATGCTGACTCGTTGTTCTTGCTGATGAGACCCACCACGGTCGTGTCATCGGCGAACTTGATGATGTGATTCGAGCTGTGCATTGCTGCACAGTCGTGAGTCAGCAGAGTGAACAGCAGTGGACTGAGCACACAGCCCTGGGGGCCCCAGTGCTCAGTGTGGTGGTGGTGGAGATGCTGTTCCCGATCCGACTGACTGAGGTCTCCCAGTCAGGAAGTCCAGGATCCAGTTGCAGAGGGAGGTGTCCAGGCCCAGCAGGTTCAGCTTCCAATCAGGTGCTGGGGAATGATTGTGTTGAATGCTGAGCTGAAATCTATGAACAGCATTCGAACGTATGAGTCCTTATTGTCTAGGTGGGTGAGGGCCAGATGGAGGGTTGTGGTGATGGCATCGCCCGCTGAACGGTTTGAACGATACGCAAACTGCAGTGGGTCTAGTGAGGGGGCAGCTGGGTCTTAATCTGCCTCATGACGAGCCTCTCAAGCACTTCATGATGATGGGTGTAAGTGCGACGGGACGGTAGTCGCTGAGGCAGGACACTGAAGACTTCTTTGGCATGGGGATGATGGTGGTGGCCTTGAAGCACGTTGGAACAACGGCGCTGCTCAGAGAGATGTTGAAGATGTCGGTAAGAACATCTGCTAGCTGGTCTGCACATCCTCTGAGCACTCTGCCAGGAATGTTGTCTGGTCCAGCAGCCTTCCGTGGGTTGACTCTACGTAGAGTTTTCCTCACATCTGCCGTGGTAAGACAGAGCACCTGGTCGCTGGGAGGAGGGGTGGACTTCCTCGCCATCACGCCGTTCTGCACTTCAAACCGAGCGTAGAAGTCGCTCAGCGATCTGGAAGGGAGGCATCTTTGTCACAGGCAACTGATGTTGTCCTGTAGTTGGTGATGGCCTGGATGCCCTGCCACATGCGCGCGGTCACCGCTGTCCTGGAAGTGACTGTGGATTCTCTGGGCGCAGCGCGCTTTGCCTCTCTGATTGCCCGTGACAGTTTGGCCCTAGCTGTTCTTAGGGCTGCCTTATCGCCTGCTCTGAAGGCGGAGTCTCGGACCTCAGCAGCGTGCGCACCTCCGCAGTCATCCACGGCTTCTGGTTGGAGCGCGTGGTGATGGTCTTGAGAAAGTGACATCATCAATGCACTTGCTGATGTAGCTGGTCACTGATGCTGTGTATTCCTCCAAGTTGGTAGAATACACATTGCAATGCCAAATAGACAATAAATGGATTGGCATATCCGAAAGGTATGGGCAATGAGTTTATTTTATTCAAGACAGAAGCATGTCAAAACCAGACTTCTAAAACCCATCTGTGTCCCTACAGCTACTATTCTTCAAAGTAATTACAGTTAACTTTTTTAAAGTGCAATTAATTAAAGTTAAGAATGAGGGTGACAGGATTGGATACAGTTTTGTTTGAATGCAGTGTTTGTCTGGCCATGCGTTTAAAGTCTAGGCCTTCAGTGTTATTCATGCCATTAAGAAAACAAAGTTTCACATTGTATAATACACCTTTGCCTTTGGGCATCATACATTATATACTCAAAGATCTGCACTTGGGTAGTCCTGATCCCTACATGTTGCAGGAACTGCTCTCTGCGACCGACCTCGTCCTCCGGGCCAGGAAGGTCACAGCGCAGACACTCGAGCAGGCGATGGCCACCCGCGTGGTCCAGGAACGTCACCTATGGCTGAACCTGGTCGAGATGCGGGAGGTACACAAAGCCCGCTTTCTCAACGCGTCTCTCAGTCTTCCAGCTCGGCCTATTCAGTGACACGTCGACGACTTTGCCCAGCAGTTCTCATTGGTGAAGAAACAGACGGAGGCCATTCCAGCACGGGCCATACTCCATCTGCTCACCGAGGGCATCCACTTGCTGCTTCCAAAAGCCAGGCAGCTCTGCCTCAACCTGGGCCCAGCTCTCAGCCCTAGCATCGAGCGCCCCGCAGGAAGCGCTCGCCCCCCATCTCTTGAACGTCCTCGAGGACCCGGAAGGCTCCCAAGTGTTCCTGAGACGGACGGCCCAGGAAACGAGACATTTGCTCCGGAGCTGGTAAGCAGACCACTCCGTCCCCCGGTGGAGGGCTTGGAGGAGAATCCTTGTTTGAAGTTATTTCCTTTATTCAAATTCTCAATAAAATAGCGATTTCCTAATTTCCTGGGTCATCTGGCCCGCAAATGCTGGCAACCCGGACCCTCGACTGCTGCCCCTCGGCCTGCCGGTTCTGACAAGACTAGACGGGACATGCTTTTGGACACGCTTTTGCCTCCCGACGCAACACTACCTGCTCTGCTCCGCTGTGAAGCTTCGCCAGGTATGTCAAAAGCGATTGCGCCCCTAGTGTCCCTCGCACGGAGCTTGGGCGCATGGCTTTCACTTCCCAACCCATCGCGCTGGCTGGCCAGGACCATCCAACTCCGCTACGTGATGCAGTTCGACAGGCCCCCTGTGACTGAAACACTCTTTGGCCTGAATGGCAAGCGTCATGTCTGGAGGAAACCAGGCACCACTCATCACCTGGCCAATACCATCCCTAGAGTGATGCATGGTGGTGTTAGCATCATGCTGTGGGGATGTTTTTCAGCGGCAGGAACTGGGAGACTAGTCAGGATTGAGGGAAAGATGAATGCAGCAATGTACAGAGACATCCTTGATGAAAACCTGCTCCAGAGCGCTCTGGACCTCAGACTGGGGTGAGGTTGATCTTCGAACAGGACAACGACCCTAAGCACACAGCCAAGATAACAAAGGAGTGGCTATGGGACAACTCTGTGAATGTCTTTGAGTGGCCCAGCCAGAGCCCAGACTTGAACCCGACTGAACATCTCTGGAGAGGAAAATAGCAGGAAATAGATATGCTTTTTTCTTATTTTTTTATATCAGTTATGTACAAAGTTTGTTTTATGCTATATTTTTTGTAGCTTAGTTAAGGTTTATTACATTATTTTAGTGTCACATGTGTTACTGGGGTGGTGTTTTGTGTTTGTGTGAGTAACACTGTGCACTGTCTATACATGTATATTCATTTAATTATTGCTCCTGGAAATGCCATTCTTGATGAAATTTAAGTCAGTTACAGATTTTAACAATATAAATAAAAAAATAAAAAGAGAACGTGAAAAACTGATATTGGTTGTTTGAGAAGGCTCATATATATTTGTTTTTACATTCAATATTGTAAACGGTATAGTGAACTGTACATTTATGGTACCATGGATTTTTCCCCAGCATGCTTTGCATGAGACTTGATGGGGAGAGTAAATGTTAAAATTAAGAGCAATTGTATATGTTTTTGTGCAAGATCAATTAAGGGGGAGATTTGTATGTATTTAATATTCTGTTGTATTAATATTTGGAAAAGTTTCTGTAATGTTTGAGTCTTGGGGTTATCACTGTGTTGTAGAGTCGAGCTTGAGCTTAAAAGCTCCTGAAATGTCCACGTCTCACAATATTAAATCTAAATAAATTAGTTTAAAATGCAAAGTGGAGTAAACAATGTTCAAGTAATGAACAATGTTACAAATGTTAATTTTTCTAAATAAACAGTCAAAACAAATTATTTCAATTTATAGTTGAAACATGCTCTTTCAAATTACATTTTAAACATGTCATTTCAACTAACAGTGTCAACAGGATATTTGAAATTAATTTTTAAACATGGTATTTTAATTATGGTTGAAGTAATTAAAGCATTGTCATTAACATCTGCTGTAGTGTTGTCACGGTACCAAAATTTCAGTAGTCGGTACCAATACCATTGAAATTTCACGGTATTCGATACCATTTTCGGTACCAAAGCAAAAAACAGGTTCTAAACAACACTCTTTTATTCACAAAGTTAACAAAACATTAGCAGCAGAACTAAGAACAAAAATATGCCATTGAGCAACACTTTAATTTAAATATATTATTTTTTAATTATAACAAAACTGAACAATGTATGCTTCAAGTATTTTTGAACACTTATATAAGATTTGCTTCAACTTTTGCAACTTTTAAGTTTTTGCCAGTTACTAAAAGCATACAATAGAATGAATTAAAAAAAATTCCAAACTTATGTGCAAAGTGCTCTCGTATTAATAAAGCTGCATATTGCCATTTTTCTTCATGATAAGAAATGCACAGTGACATATATTATGATGAAATAAGTCACAAGCAATCGCGTTCTAATCTAGCTGCATTAAGTGTGCACCCTCGAGGGATGAGCGTCCCCGAGGCAGAGTCTCTCTCAGCCGGGTGCCGTTTCAATCTCTCCCCCTTAGATCAAGACATTTAATCAAGACAACTCATAGAAGAGGCACTGACCACACAGAGAAATGCCAGTTTCTGAGTTTATAGTTATTAACATGATCTGCTTCTGTATTAATTGAACTTTAATAAAGCTATAACACATTAAATATAACTGCATTTGTAACGCCGGGATGTTTCCTTTAAAGAGCTCCGGTTCCGCTTATTCCAAATCGAGACTGCTTCTGAATTTACTTTTTTTTATTTTTTTATAATTCCCTAATACTTTGGGATCTACATAAGAAGTGCTGCTCTCGCGCAGCTCTCGCGCGTTATTAGTCTAGTATGATTTCATTTTACGTTAAATGAGATCAAACGATTATTCAACAATGAAAATTTTTCTCGTCATTGTTTTATTTTCGACGTTGTCGATAATGCCGACTAATCGTTTCAGCCCTAATGCAAATGATAATATGCTTTTAAACTAACCTGCTTTGGTTGCTTGAATTAATCCGGGTGTCTGTCTTGCAGGTGCTTTATTAAGTTTGATGTGTTTCCTCCTTTCGTCAGACAATTGCGAGTAGTTTACTATACCTATACTACAAATAGGTTTTTGCTGATCTATGATGTTTCCCTTTTCATCAGCCTCAAATACAAAGAATTTCCAAACCTGGCTCTTTCCACTTTTCCTTTCGACAAGATTCAGTTGAGACTCCGCAGCAGCTTTGCTTGTCGCCATCTTTTGCTTGTTGTGAGAGTTCAAAAGTTCCCGACTCTGCATGGGTACCGGGTAGACCGGGTACTCGGTACTCCGGCACCTTCTGAAATTCTGGTATCGTAAACATTTTTTTGTTTCAGTACCGACTTGGTACCAGAGTACCAGTATTTTTGACAACACTATCCTGCTGTGTGACACTTTCTTCATTAACAATTTTAAACCACATTTTATTGTCTTGTATAGCTATACACTCACCTAAAGGATTATTAGGAACACCTGTTCAATTTCTCATTAATGCAATTATCTAATCAACCAATCACATGGTAGTTGCTTCAATGCATTTAGGGGTGTGGTCCTGGTCAAGACAATCTCCTGAACTCCAAACTGGATGTCAGAATGGGAAAGAAAGGTGATTTAAGCAATTTTGAGCGTGGCATGGTTGTTGGTGCCAGACGGGCCGGTCTGAGTATTTCACAATCTGCTCAGTTACTGGGATTTTCACGCACAACCATTTCTAGGGTTTACAAAGAGTGATGTGAAAAGGGAAAAACATCCAGTATGCGGCAGTCCTGTGGGCGAAAATGCCTTGTTGATGCTAGAGGTCAGAGGAGAATGGGCCGACTGATTCAAGCTAATAGAAGAGCAACTTTGCCTGAAATAACCACTCGTTATTTAGTGGTTATTTGAAATACAACCGAGGTATGCAGCAAAGCATTTGTGAAGCCACAACACGCACAACCTTGAGGCGGATGGGCTACAACAGCAGAAGACCCCACCGGGTACCACTCATCTCCACTACAAATAGGAAAAGGAGGCTACAATTTGCAAGAGCTCACCAAAATTGGACAGTTGAAGACTGGAAAAATGTTGCCTGGTCTGATGAGTCTCGATTTCTGTTGAGACATTCAGATGGTAGAGTCAGAATTTGGCGTAAACAGAATGAGAACATGGATCCATCATGCCTTGTTACCACTGTGCAGGCTGGTGGTGGTGGTGTAATGTTGTGGGGGATGTTTTCTTGGCACACTTTAGGCCCCTTAGTGCCAATTGGGCATCGTTTAAATGCCACGGCCTACCTGAGCATTGTTTCTGACCATGTCCATCCCTTTATGGCCACCATGTACCCATCCTCTGATGGCTACTTCCAGCAGGATAATGCACCATGTCACAAAGCTTGAATCATTTCAAATTGGTTTCTTGAACATGACAATGAGTTCACTGAACTAAAAGGGCCCCCACAATCACCAGATCTCAACCCAATAGAGCATCTTTGGGATGTGGTGGAACGGGAGCTTCGTGCCCTGGATGTGCATCCCACAAATCTCCATCAACTGCAAGATGCTATCCTATGGGCCAACATTTCTAAAGAATGCTTTCAGCACCTTGTTGAATCAATGCCACGTAGAATTAAGGCAGTTCTGAAGGTGAAAGTGGGTCAAACACAGTATTAGTATGGTGTTCCTAATAATCCTTTAGGTGAGTGTATATACATACTATATATAACATATTATTATTGTACTTGTTGTTTCCCACATCTCATATTAACTAATTTTAAAAAGTTTATTTGCACTTCTAGAAAAAAGTTGAAAGGTGATTAAGATCTTTTAAAACTTTGAAGGAATGCTGACTTGTCACAGCACCTAAAATACACACTTTACTTGTACTTTCATGTACATTTTAACCTAACATTTGTATGTTGTTTGTCTGATCAATAGAGTGCTTTCTCTAAAAAAAGAAAAATTACTCATCATATTTACAGTGGTTTTATATGTTTTAAAATTATGAAAATGTTTGCACTGGTGGGGCCCATTGTTATGACTATCACTCAATAGAAATTTCTTTTTTTCAATGCAAAAATTTGAAATTGAGCCAGAAAATTAAATCAATGAGGCAGTGTGTTATGGTGTGGTCTGTTGCTGGCTGGGTTTGGTGGGCCGCTCTGGGACAGAAAGTCCAGGGCCACTTTTTAGACACAATAAATCACAATAAAAATTATTGTACATTTTTTTTAAAAACAATTTACAAATATATAATTTATAAAATACTAATAAAATAGAGATTGCTATAAAGCATTATTTGGAATTAGTACATTTGAGGCTCTAGGTGATCCAGTGCTTTTAAGTTTTAATTTCACATTCTGGTATAAACATTGCTCCCATATGGCTTCAAATTTACATTTTACATTTATGCATTTGGCAGACGCTTTTATCCAAAGCGACTTACAGTGCACTTATTACAGGGACAATCCCCCTGGAGCAACCAGGAGTGAAGTGCCTTGCACAAAACTGGAGGGTGTGTTAAGGAACCGTCTGAAAACTACAGCCATCAGCACCAATGCTACAAATTGCAATACAAAGTACCTACTAATTTATTCCTCCAAACACCCACAAATAGTGGGTTGCAGTGGGCAAAAAGGTGGAGAAACCCCTAGCTAGATCACTAGCTAGAAAGCTAAGATGGAACATCATTCAGATTTGCCTTCAGTTAACATGAATGCATGATACTTGGTCACACTTTCTCTTTTCTTCTTCCATGTGTATAGGCGTTATGATAATTAAGTATATGTGTATGTATTTTTTTTTCTCCCCCTACGGGTAGTATCATTTAAACCTATATTATATTACATTAACACTTATGACATAATATACATAATATTCAACATAAAAATTACAGCATTCCACATAAAACGTATATAATACCTAATATTGATATTTCATTGAATGAACAATTTTACATATATTTTGTGTATTTCAAACAAAAAAAATTCTGTATTTTATTTTGACACATTTTGTCCACACAGAATTTTGTATTTTATTTTGATACATTTTAAACTGAGGTATTTTTTATTTTAATTTTAAATACAATTTCATATATTTGTGCCCATCACTGATTTTGAGTAGTAGGGTTTTACCTCAGGGTCCAGCCGAACTATTACTTCCTGCTCCGGTCATTGCCCATCCTCCAGCCAAGCCAAACATCGTGCTCAACACTTTCGTTGCTACTCCACTTGAGCAACCTTTTTCCTTGGAGCATGGCTCACACACCAGTCACTGTCCGCATGTACTTCAGCGTGGAAGCCCAGACAGCTGGCTGTGGCCCTGCGATGCCAAGTATAACATCCGACCGGACAAGAGAAATTGTGGAGCCGGTGTCCACGAGGGCTTGGCAGAGGTAACCGTCCATAGTACATGAAATGTAGAGGCCGTAATCCTGACCCGCCATCACATATTTCCCAT
Organism: Xyrauchen texanus; assembly: GCF_025860055.1. Taxonomy (NCBI): domain Eukaryota; kingdom Metazoa; phylum Chordata; class Actinopteri; order Cypriniformes; family Catostomidae; genus Xyrauchen; species Xyrauchen texanus. The sequence continues at coordinate 40,003,504 of NC_068286.1, forward strand.
AGAGGGGGGTAGTAGGTGAGGTGAGTGGCAGTCCCACTTCCCAGCAACTCTCCTCCAGTTTCCCGACAGCAAGGTCGAGACGTCGGAGCCAGGCAGTTCCACGCCATGTTAACTAACTCACCACAACAGTAGCAGGACTCCTCCATTGCCATCTTTGCCGGTGTACCTGGCTTGACACACTCTCGCAGAGGGAGGGGGGGCGAGCCATGTGTGGCTGCTGCACTGTGCTGAAGACGGCCACCACATGCTACTCCTCCTGGAGCACCTGTTCCAGGGACTTGGGTCACAGGTCAAGGCGGATGTGTTGTGCTGCCGGAGCGCCACACATCCGTACATGAAATGCAGAGGCCGTATTCCTGACCCGCCATCACATATTTCCCATAGAGGGGGGTAGTAGGTGAGGTGAGTGGCAGTCCCACTTCCCAGCAACTCTCCTCCAGTTTCCCGACAGCAAGGTCGAGACGTCGGAGCCATGCAGTTTACACGCCATGTTAACTAACTCGCCATGACAGTAGCAGGACTCCTCCATTGCCATCTTAGCCGGTGTACCTGGCTTGACACACTCTCGCAGAGGGAGGGGGGGCGAGCCATGTGTGGCTGCTGCACTGTGCTGAAGACGGCCACCACATGCTACTCCTCCTGGAGCACCTGTTCCAGGGACTTGGGTCACAGGTCAAGGCGGATGTGTTGTGCTGCCAGAGCGCCACACATCCGTACATGAAATGTAGAGGCCGTATTCCTGACCCGCCATCACATATTTCCCATAGAGGGGGGTAGTAGGTGAGGTGAGTGGCAGTCCCACTTCCCAGCAACTCTCCTCCAGTTTCCCGACAGCAAGGTCGAGACGTCGGAGCCAGGCAGTTCCACGCCATGTTAACTAACTCGCCACGACAGGAGCAGGACTCCTCCATTGCCATCTTAGCCGGTGTACCTGGCTTGACACACTCTCGCAGAGGGAGGGGGGGGTGAGCCATGTGTGGCTGCTGCACTGTGCTGAAGACGGCCACCACATGCTACTCCTCCTGGAGCACCTGTTCCAGGGACTTGGGTCATAGGTCATGGCGGATGTGTTGTGCTGCCGGAGCGCCAGCAGGAAAGCTTTGAGGGCCAACTCCCCCTATATTGCCACCGCGCACAGTGGGTACCCTTGTAGGCCATAGAATTTGACATCCGCTACGAGGGACCCCAGACTTCCACCCTCCTTCATCTGATGGGTAGCCAACTAAACCCCGAAGCAATGCTCCAGGCTGCCACGAGGGTCATTTAATGCAGCTGCTCGGCAAGCATGAGTTCATGATGGATCTGCAGGATTGGACCCTCGATTTAAAACAAGCACTTCTTGGCCACAAGCACACAGCCATATCAGCTCACTGCAAGAACAGCACCCGCAAGTGAGAAATGCATAATGGCATTTAAAGCAAAATAATTATATAAAAAATAAAATCAAAAAAACTTCACTGACTGTATTCAAATCAAGACTCATCTTTTTAATGCTATCTGTGATGTAATCAAATAGGTCTTGCAGTATGTACACAAATAAAGAAATTCTAAGCGCAATGGTTGAGCCAAATCAGAAATGTTTTAAGACTAAGTCTAAATTAGACTTAATTTAGTTAAGTCTAATTTGTTGTAGCTAAACTCTATGGCAGCCAAGCATGTATGCCTATATACTGTATACGAACTTACCTGGAGTTATTTGGATGTATTGACTCATCTGCAAGGCCCAAATATAAATGATCAAATAAGGTTGAAGATGTATAGTACGTGAGCCCTGTTGGTTTTTCTTTGCACTCAGGTTTTTTTTATTGCAACTCTTGGTTTATGAAAACAAACAATGCTAAATAAAACTGAACATAAAATGAGGATGGTAAGGATTGCTAATAAAAAAGTTCATCTCCTGTAGACGTGATTCATGTAAATGTGTTTCCTTATATTAAAATGTTAACAAAATAAAGTTATTATTTGTTATTTAATGTTATAGATATGAAATATTGTTAAACAATGAAAAACAAAGTATATGGCCTATTGCCAACATGTTCTGTTATTACTGATATTTTACCTCTGTCTGTGGTGCTAAAACTCTCTTTTGTTTTAATATTTACTACTCTTACTTTTAGTCCACAGTCTTGCCACCTATTCAATGCTTCAATGCTTAAATGCATTAAATTAAATGCAAGTAAATTCTTCCGATACTGAAAGACCATTTAGAAACAGGAAGTCACAACACTAAAAAGTGTTTGAGCTAGTGCTTTCAAATGGGATGGAACAATTTGTGGTTAGAGCCAGTTTCTGTTGAAAAAAGGTGTCCATTGTCCAAGTTTCTCACACAAGGTCTCATACAGTGAAAACTTCAACACACCTTTAAAAATGTCCCTTTAATATGCAAAGGACAATAAAACATTAGATCCTCTTTAAATGTGGCAAAGTTTGTCACTTTATGTCTTTTAGAATAAACACTGCATAAACTGTTTAATTATCAGATAAATTATTCAAATTACACTCTGAATTTATTTAATGTGTTTGCCTGGTTGATTTGGGATATATTTTAAAGAGCACCTATAGTGACCAGAATTATATGATCCTTAATCCATAAACAAACAAACAAAATAAATCCAATCCTAAACATTTTAACAGCCTTTAGCAGAAAGACCTCCCACTTCAGTGAACCAATCAGTCCAGCACTCAAATTCGCAGTGAAGACCCTCACACTTATCAGTTATCATCACCCACAGAGATGAAGCGAGCAACCGTCATTACACTTGTGTGTAAGTCCATTCATATTTAATTTAATTTAACATGTTATGATGCATGCTGTATGGCATTATCAAGAGACGCCATATAGGGAAAAGATTCCTATTTAAATATTTAGACTTTCACCTGTTTGAACTTGTGAATGCTTTCACAGGGGTTTTGTTCTTTGAACATCAGAGAGTCTTGGGGACAGAAGTGGACATCAGAGTTCAACCAGGACACAACATCACTCTTTTCTGTGACTGTGTGATTCCATTTGGTTCACACATCATTTGGATCAGAAATAGCTCACATGAAAATCAATCATCTCTATTAATAAATACTGAGTACCTGTTCACGCAAACCTTTCCACATTTCAGTTTTGTGTTCAACAGCTCCAGTAACTATTTTTGTGATCTACATATTAAAAACATCAGTGTCTATGACCAGGGACTGTATTATTGTGGAATAACAGAAAAAAAAATACGAAATGATGTAAATGGCATCATAATCTTTACGGATGAGTACCGTTATGGAAACAGGAGAACTCGTCTCTCTATCTTAGGTGAGAAAACATAACTGCTTTTATTGCTTTTGCTCATTGAATACTTTACTCTTTACTCCTATTTTGAAAAGAAACAATTGCCTCCAAAAAGTAGAAAAGACCAAAAACAAAAACTTACTGGAACCATAACTAGCTAAAAACATCAAATTTAAAAATCTAAATGGTTTTCAAGAATTATTTATATTTATGGAAAAATGGTATTATATATATTTTGCATATTCACAATAAAAAAAAATAAGCCACACCCAAATAAACTTGTATGTACTTATGTAATGAATGAGCGATGAAAAATGGAGGTAAGTAGACTTTGCCTTATTAAACAAATCTAACTATATGGAGGTGGGAAGCTGAAGCATGATATTTCTATAACTTGATAGTAAATCTGGCCTCCAGTAAGATGCAGAGTCTATTGTACATTGGTGGAGTCAGTTTGCAAATGGCTGTGTGAGAAATTTTAAGACTGAGCATATACTATATTGTTGCATTCAAACCGTTTAGAAGAATTTAAAGTTTCTAGTTTTTTACTTATTTATATGTGTTCTCTTTGGAGACTGTTCCCAGCCCCATATGTTTCCCCCACATGGACAAATTAAATAACAAAACATGAATGGCTTGTCTGTCTTTTTAATTCAAGAGTGCAGGATAGGATTATTAGCTTAAGAGTGCACGGAGGAAATTTTGCCTATGCTGCGTACTGTAGAAAGGCTTCAATACAAAATGTATTTAAGTATGCTGTATGCCCTTCAAAGAGAGTTGGTGGTTTATGTATACATTCATGTTTTCAGAGCCAGTGTCTTCCCATGTTGAGCCCTCCACCACCATCTCCCCCTCTCTTCAATCAGACTGTATCCTCTGCTGGAAGCTATTGTTCAGTGTGTGCCCTGTGTGTGTTCTCATCTCCTCACTTCTCTCCTCCACCTGTGTGTACTGCATCTGCCGCTCTCAAACTAAAGGTGCACATTGCACAATCATTATTATTAGCAATTGAGGGTTCGTGCTGTGTTTTTGTGTTTACAGCAGTGCATCATATAATTTAATATGGCCAGTTTTCCATGTTTCTCCATTACATTACTAAACACTTTTTCATATTATTATGTTGTAGAATATTCAGGTCTAGCTACAATTAATGATTAAATGATTGGACGACTACAATTGAGGAATGGCTTTTAAAGCGTTAAAATAAACTAGGAGGCAAACTATAAAGGTGTTTTGTTTTATATTAGAACGCACATGTACACTCGAAGCTCCTGTGTTGGACCTGCAAGACAAACTTTTGATCACTTGTATATTTTTTTAGGTTCTGAGTTGAGAGCAGAAACACTCAAAGCGAATGTTTTTAAGGTATCTATCATGTTTTTTTGTTTCCAGTAAACTTTACTATTTCAAAGATGATTATTTTATTGTCTTTCTCTCTTTTTCATTTCAGGTGTCTCCTACAGAGAAACATCAGTGTGAAAAGAGCAAGAATGGAAAGCTCTGCCTCCACACTGAAGTCTCATATAGACTACTGACATCTACTCATCCCAATGCCAATGTGTGACGCTCCTTGCTGAATTTATACAAACTCAACCATTGCTTGTAATACCTGCTGTAATTGCTTACCACATTATTTTTGTATACCCTAAACTTCCATTAGCAGGAAAATAAATTAATAGCATGCAATAACATTATCTAAGTGGGTTATTAATATTATTAAGGATTATTATACAGTATATATATATTAGCCTATAGGCCATCCGAACTTGTTTCACACACGCGCTCTCACTCACAGATACGCCTGAACGGACCATACATGCTGCACCACGTCTCGCTGTTTCTTCAGTGTCTCACGGAAGACTGGCACATTTTTAGACACTGTGTCAAGTTAATAAGAGCTTCAGGTTTTAAAAATGCATGTGCATGTGCAATGCATTCTGTGTTTAGATTGTTTTTTTTTGTTTTTTTGTTTGTTTGTTTTTAGCACAGTAGTCACACAGATTTAAAGTTTTGAACAAACACTATATTTTTACAAAGTTCTTGTAAAAATATATGTAGGTAAATATATATATATTTTTTGGTTTTATCACTGTATTGTGGAGAAACTGGAAAACATGCATTAATTATCTTTAAGATTTTTATTACATTAAACATTTTGAATATACTTGGCTACAATGGTTGATAGGATGAATTAAAAAATATGATTTAAAATACATTTTATACATTTTATTAAGCAAACATTTTTTAAATGGGGCCCCGGCTTGGTCGGTTGCTTAGGGCCTCAGAAATCGTAAACCCGCCCTTGCACAGGATGTGAGAAGTGGTTTTATTCTTCTCATGCTGGTAAGAGTGTATGGCCTTCTCTTTGTGTTTCAAAGGTGTGTATCCAAACCACAAATGTTTTCCGGAGGTCTTTATTACTGTCTTCTTGTGAACACATTTACATAATGTTTGACTTTATCAGCTCTCCTTATTAATATAGGATTTCAATTATTTATTACTGCTATTTAGGACTATCTATCTATCTAATCTATCTAATCTATCTATCTATCTAGCATGCATGCATGCATGGGTTTCCCTGCACCCTGGTTCTTTTCAATGTTGCATCTTTACAGGGTGGATTTCATTGCTACTTATAGAAACTGATTTTTTTTTTACTGCTAAATAAAATGGCCAAAACCTGAATTCACAACTTGAATTTAAAATAAATCATGCAATAAATGATTAAACAATGCAGTAAAATTAACAATCCAGTAAACAGTGTATTGCAACATGTTTGGTTGTGTTTTTTTTATACTAATAGTTGTCTGTGTTGCTGAAATACTCTTATGTTCTGTTTTAATATTCACTCTATTGTAACTTGTTATCCACAATAGTCTTGCAAAGTCTGCCTGAAAGGCAGTATTTTTCAATGAATCAAGTAACTTCTCTCAATTATGAGAGACAGCTAGAATTGTTACATGCTAGATTAACAGGAAACCACAACCTTATGATTATGTTTGTTCACTGATAATACGTTAATAAGTTATTTACGTTAATAACCCATTTACCATGAAGTGTTTGTGGTATTCAATACAATGAAACTGGTGTTTCACTGTTAATACACTGTGAAGTTTGTTTAGATAAACATTGATGTCAGCTTGTCTGAAAGTTTAGAAATGTTTAAATAGTCGTTAAGTTAGACATTATATAGAGAGAGAGAGAGAGAGAGAGAGAGAGAGAGAGAGAGAGAGAGAGAGAGAGAGATAGATAGATAGATAGATAGATAGATAGATAGATAGATAGATAGATAGATAGATAGATAGATAGATAGATAGATACGGACGGAAAGAAAGAACAGAAAGAAAGATTTTAATATATGCCAAAGCAAAAAAAAAAACAAACAAACAAAAAAAGAGCCAATGAGAGCAAGTTATGGGCGGGGCTACGCGTGTCGCTCCGCCCATATGTGTTGTCCCACCCAGTTGCCAGCCAAATCATTCTCGCTTTCGTTTAAGATAGTTACTGCCAACTGACGTAAACCACCAAAGAAGAAGAAGATAGTTACTGTTGTTAGGATTTTCCCTCAGGTTTTGCTGAACTCGCACACCAGAAACAGCAATGGCAAGTCACATCAAGAGCGATGCATCTGGTAATATTCTTCTTTTCATTAGGTTACTTGTAAAAAGAAAAATCAAAGGTCATTATACGGAGTGAGTTTTCCCTATGTTGTGCACGGCAGAGTGGAGAGTCTGGTTCAATTTCCTTGTTCCGGGCACCTGAAGTAGCTGGGAGCACTAAAATTGATTTACAAAGTGAATTACACTCCGCGATTACACAGATGATGAAATATGATTTGTAACCGAGCTACTCCTGAATTAATACTTTATTATTCTTTATCAAGTAATACAATGTCTTTCAATGTTCTCTTAAGGAAATGTGGTGAAGGACAGCGCTGTAGCAGGACAGACAGGTGGGACTGAATCTCATTACTCAGTAATGACCGAAGTAGCAGAATGAGAGAGAAAGATGATGAAAGAAGTTGTATAAAGTGCACATATAGCATTTGACTGCATCATTACTCTGTTAAATCCTGTGCTTGACAATCTGTTTGTAAAGCCATTGAAATCCAGTCCAGTTAGGTGCTCAGTACACAATACAGGCTAGACCTCCGTGTCTGTGAACTTTAGATCTTCTTGCTAAAATAAAAAAAAAAGTGCTTGTGTTGATTTTGTCTGTTCTTTCAGTTGGAGAGAACATTACTGAGACTGATGCCTTCAATGAAAGGTAATGCCTTGTAGAAGTTAAACTGTGTAATCTATTACATACAGGAATTGTACAGATCTGAGTTGGTCAAGCAATGTATTTTTTGTGTCAGTTTATTTTCTCTGGATCCTAATGAGGAGTATAAGATGAACCACAAAAGGCGAGGAACGGTTCTGATCTTCAATCATGAACGTTTCCACTGGCAACTCAGGATGCACGACCGCTCTGGCACGAATGCAGACAGACACAACCTCATCCGAAGGTATTTGGAATATTTGTCAAAATGCTGATGTATTTTTTATATTATTAAGAGTAAAGTTACACAATAGCAGTCACCCAACCACTGTCATTGAGCTCAGATTAATGCTTCACCTACAGTCATGACCATAGTTTTATTGCATTTGTAAAGAAACCGTATCAAACGTTATTTATTTTATTCTGTTTTATATTGGTTGTCAGATTTCAGGAGATGGATTTTGAAGTGAAGGCTTGTGATGATTACAAGCGGGATGAAGTTATGAGCACAATCACAGAAGGTACAAATGTACTACACTGTGATTTCAATATTTCCTTTTTCAAAAGTAGTGGAAGCTAAATTTACATAAGTCCCAGGATAAAAACAACTTAAGCCAGTTGTTGGAATGGCAATCGTTAAGAAATAGAGATATTCATATTATACTGTATGACTTTACTTTATTTAGTTGTAAAATTTTTTTTAAGGCATTTGCATTCCAAATAACATGGTGGTAAACCTTCATCATCGTCACACATCCTGTTTTATTCAGTTATGAAACTCACTGTGCGGTTGAGTTGGATGGTGCGGTTTGGTCGACACATTTTGCTTTCAGAATAACACTTTTAACAGAAAAGGAGAATTGGGAAAATTTTCTGATAGTTTTAATTGGTTTTACAAACCAAAACATTCCATAAGGCTATTTGCAATAAGCGTGAAAGATGCAATGGATGCTAACAAAATTCTTCTTTGCACTTAGTGCAAATAGTGTTAGATTCTGTTTTCACCCCTAATTACTGTAAATACTAACATACAGTATAGAGCATCACTACATTTATTGTGTTTATTTAGATAGACACCCTACACCAACCCTACCTCTAAAACAAATCACTGCGAGACAATCTACCTCTAAATTCATTTTTATTTATTATTATAATTAGTATTAAAGGAAATAAAAAGAGTAGAGACAGGAAATTGGATGGGGGAAAAAGTGGGACAAAAGGTGGAATCAAACCTAGGTCATCTGCAGGAGAAAAGTACATCTACTACATCGTTACACCCCACGTCACTGCAGTGATGCTAGGGGTTCAGTTTGCCTTAACGTTCTGTGTTTCCACCAGACTATTGGAGTGCAAATAGTTGTTCTGTGTGGCAGGTGCTATCTACACCTTGTGCAAATAGTCACTCAGTGTTTTCCCCCTCAAATGAAGCAGAATATTCAACCGATCATTTTCTAATTTTACCAGACGTAACCGCTAATGTAAGGGCTGCGTTTCCCAAAGTATCGTAAGCTTAAGTTGATCATAGAGACCATGCCATATCATCTACTTCGGCTTACGATGCTTTTGCCCAGTTGAATAAAAATGAACATTTCAAAATGGCACTTTATGTTCAAAAGGTTACCAACTCCTGAATATCTGTCAAAAACATCTGTGTCACACTGTTGATTAACACAAAAAAGATAAACAAAACACGTTTACATTAGCACACCTTACTAAGTCTATATTTTTTGATCATACAGCTCCAGAATAAAGGTTTAAAATAACCAATTCATCACACTGGTTTGCATGAGACCCATGATTAATGTATATATACATAAAATTATTTTCATTGGTACCACAGATGCTGTGAATAGAACTTAGGTTCAGTTTCATGGAATATTCTGGGTGTTATTCAAGTTAAGTTCAAAAAACTGCTTTTGTAGCATAAAGCTGATTACCACAAAAATGTATTGAGACTTTTCTCTACTTTATTTCATTAAAAAATACTCACTGTTTCAAAAGTATAGCCAGAACAAATGAAACAGTATAGATGTTAACAAGATTTTAGTTTACATAGAAAATTTTAATAAGTGATTTTATTAAAGGTGGGGTATGTGATTTTCTTTTTTTACCATTTTTTGAAAATAACTTGAAATCCTATTCCTAACCCACTTACTGGCTGTAAATTAGAAGCACTGAAATGAATTTAATCATCTGTGGAACGGGCAGGACTCGAAAAACTCCAGCCAACCATTTTCAAGACCATCTAGAATCATTAGACAGAAAATGTGTCAATCAAACGGTCGTACCATGCCCCCCTCCCCCCACCACCCTGGCGCGCGTGTCCCGTTCGTGCGCATACTCAAAGCTCGTGACCCAGTAACAGGAAGCGATTGTATTTATGTATGGAGAATAGAGCTTTTATAGTGCTAGTGGGGTTGTTCCACATTTCTATGAATCCTGTTTTGAATAGAAGACCGCTGTACAGACGCCAGGGCTGGCGATGTTCTTTTTTTTTACAGTTATGAGAAAATCAGCTCTACACCTTTCAAGAGTGGTATGCGACCCCCTCCTCCTGCTGTGTCAACAATTTGCTTTGAAAAATTGTCTGACAGGTGAATGCACTGTTTGACTAGTGAGTCTAGAACACTGCTAGAACACTGCGCATCTGAGTTTTCAGCTCAGTGCATGATTGCGGCGTCCATGTTTTTCGAATGGGTGGAGTCAGGGCCAGCGTTGGAGGAGAGAAGGTAGGACCTTAGAGTTGTGTATTTTCAAAATCTGCCGGCCGTTTTGCAAATCACATACCCCACCTTTAATTAAACAGTATAGATGTTAACAAGATTTTAGTTTACATAGAAAATTTTAGTAAGTGATTTTATTAAAGTTATTTCTAATTTACAGCTTTGTTGTCATGATGATAAACCCCAAATCCTAAAATGACCATAAAGACGATCTGTACAGCTCAAACGATTCTCTAGTTTTAACAGAATTAAGAATTAATGTAAGTGGTTTTATAAAACTATAAGCTTCACATTTCTATCTATAAAAACCTTCCAAAAATTGGCCCCTGTGATGAGGAGGAGGGCGTGTCCAGGCTGTGATGGAACATGGCTGGCGCTGAATCAGCTGATCAGCAGGAGAGTGAAATAAAGGGGTGGTTCGGCCGCACTGCATGTTTGTTTATGTTGGTTGTAAGTTTACCATTAAACTTTACGTTGACATTTCAGCCGGTTCCAACCTCCTCCTTGCCCATCCTTGAACTGTTACCGCCCCATTCACTGCCATTGTAATTGCCTACATTTTTGCTTATTTTTAAGAAAAGGAGGGACGAGTTTGTCATTTTTTGTTGTAATCCACATTATGCCACAGAAGATGTTGATTGAGCTTCACTTGTATCAAACCCAGAATATTTTTTTTAAATACATTTTTCTTAAAGCTTCATATGGCTGCAATCTTTTGATTACAGTTGCTGCTGCTAATCACGTGGATGCAGACTGTTTTGTATGCATCTTTTTAAGTCATGGGGAAAATGGCCAAATCTATGCCTATGATGGGGTCATTGATATTCAAGACGTCACTGCTCTTTTCAAGGGGGATAAGTGCCGTAGCCTTGTAGGAAAACCCAAAATCTTCATCTTGCAGGTAATTTTTCCTTCATTCTCAAAATGTAATTTGCAATGTAATCAAGATAACTGATGCTTAGATCAAGCTTTGGTCAGTTTTATTTCTTTTTGTACATAAATAAACGTCTTTTAACTCTAGGCTTGCCGTGGTGACAAACATGATGAACCTGTGGTACCAATGGATGTGGTGGACAGTCATATGATCAATGACGTGGTAGTGGATGCTGGGGTTCTCTACACTCTTCCAGCAGGGGCAGATTTCCTTATGTGCTACTCAGTGGCTGAAGGTCAGTATGTCTGGGAATATTCCTTGTGGTAAATGGTTTCTCATGCAAGCATCATGCATTTTGCTTTTGTGTCACCCACAAATCTACTACAGGATACTTTCATGTACTTGCTTAGATGCAGCTTAATAGGTATTGACTGGATGTTTTCTTCTTTTAAAAGGATACTTCTCTCACCGTGAGACCATAAATGGTTCGTGGTACATCCAGGATTTGTGTGAAATCCTAAAACGTTATGGTTCCACACTGGAATTTACTGAGCTCCTGACACTTGTTAACAGAAAAGTTTCCTACCGCAGAGTGGGCAACGCCACTGATCTCAAAGCTATAGGCAAAAAACAGGTGCCTTGCTTTGCATCCATGCTCACTAAAAAGCTCTTTTTCAGGGCTAAGAAAGAATAGTAGTGTTAGGGCCTTTTGAAATAAGGTATTCAGGGATTCTTTTATTTTATCTGATTTATTTAGATTTTGTTTGAAAATTTTCCTTCTGATCCTATATCCATGGTTTTTAAAAATAAAACATGGAAAACATGATCTTTTGCTTGTTTTAGCCTGGAGGTTTGACATGGGTTAGGGTTAAAAAGTGCAAGTAAATTTGTAATTTTATAGATTAATTTCTGACCTATTTATGATTTCCCAGAATTGTATTCATAATCAGCAGATTGATGTAATGCAGCAGATTTTATATTGACAAATTAAACAAAATAATGACAGGCCAAGTCCCCAGTTATTTAAATCCATCTATTTTCTATACACGCTTATACTGTGTAGGATCGCAGGGCTGCTGGGGGCATATTAAAGAAAATGGAAAAGTTAAGATCTGAGTTAAGTTACGATTTTCCTCAAATTCATATTTCAAAAGCAAATCCTAACTGTAGCTAAGATAGGATAATGCATTTAGGAAATGTTATTCTGTAATAGCCTTTGTCCTAAATGAGATCCAAACTGAAATTGCCATGTTTACAAAACAGATAAGATGGGATCCTAAATTTAGGATCTTTCTGTAATATGCCACCTGGAGCTTAACTACCTCAGTGCGAAGGCAGTGAAACCAATGGGAACCAAAAGAAAGAATGAAAAAGAAAGGCCATAAAATATCGAAACTTTGACACACATTCCAGATGTTAAGCAACTAGTTTTAGTAAAGAATTTGAAGATCCAGGATTTTGAGAACTTTTTATTCTGAAAGAGAAAGACCAAAACAAGAAAATCCAGTTAGACTGTTAATTCACTTGAAAGTCTTCTTAGAAAGTGTATCTACCTACCTACTTATGCCTACTTGATTTTCATACAAACTACTTGCTCATGAATAGATAGAATTATGTTTTTTGCTTGTGCTGTGAAGCTACATCTTTGTACACTCTAAGATCTAACTATTATTTTGCCAGAGGCCACAAAGAACACTTTTCTGGTGTATCAAATATGTTTGGTGATTGTCACAGGGCATGTCTTGTGACCTATCATTTATTTGTTTAGCTTTGTGGCATTGGGTGCTTATTAGTATGTTTTGTAAGGCAAGATTTAATGATTTGTGACTATTAATGAATGTCCATTTAATATGTTCTTTGCTCAGTTCCATTACCTTGTAATGACATTTATAGATTGACACTTTTAATGTATGAACAAAACTCATAATATACATATCATGGCCTCTTTGTTATGGTTGAGGATGTATGAGTTTCACTGACTGTTTTATGCTCTGGTGCAATATGGATAATTGGGAAATTGTGTTTTGTAACATAATAGAAGATATAATAACTTCTGCTGAGACTTGGTGGATTGTCAGTGTGAATAGCCAACCAGTTTCCTTAAGCCAACTTCACACTATTTTATTTTCTTCAGCCGATTTCCAATCTTAGAACTCAATGACATAATCACTGGAGAATAGTGGAAATATTTCAATCTGTATGTGACATCCTCGACCAAAATCAAGTTTCAAATCAGGTAGTGTGATGATGCCTTTAATATATAGTATAATTTGTATCAAGGATGCTTGTGATTAATAAGTCTGTAATGATGCCATTGATTAAAATCGATGTAGTAAAATGTATATACAATTTGTTGGCTCAGAAATTGCAAACCTGCTCTTCTGTATTTTATTTTTAATAGCTTTGGTACTGTTTTCACATGTAAATGGTATGATTTATTGTATTAGCATATTTATTTTAACTTTTGCAAAACTTAGTACTAGTCTCCATATAGATCATCAAAAGTGCGTTCTATTCCATTTTTAATGATGTAGTACTTTAGGATGTCATACTGTAACTTTATTGATCACACCTATTGATAACATGATGGATCGGTATTACCGACTTGTTTTGTGAATTTGATTAGGGAATTTTTTTTTTCATTATATATATATATATATATATATATATATATATATATATATATATATACAGTTACACAGTTTATTTTAGAAACTCCATAAAGGCTTTTTGATACATGTATCTAATATTGTTTGTCATTGAATTAAAGGTGCACTCCGTAATTTTTTCCCCCCATTAAAAAAGTTTTACTCCTAAAGAAATTATTTGTAATTTTGAAACGTGTATAAAATCCTGGGCGAACGGATGTCGCAAAGTTGTGTAGCCTAGTTGTAACTACAGCTCTCCATCTGTGGTTAGAAGCAGAGTTCCATATTAGTTTGTTGTGTCGACGTCATTGATTTGGCCGCAACTGTGGTGTGTTCTATTCAGCCGTATCACTATGCCCTTATTCCTTTGAAAGACTTCATCATCCACTCTGATAGCTTTAAAAGGCTTGAAGTTGTGGTGCTCAAAAGTTATTTTTATTGGAAATTTGAAACAATCTTCCAGCGTGACTGTTACAATTGTTCTCCCTTCGAAGTGCCCTCCTAAGGCATTATTTATGCCATTTGAAACGAAGGATTGGCTTCAATTTCTATTTTATCATGTACAAGCGAATATCTTTGTTACCTGTACTAACCTACGTAATTTGGTTAAAAAAAAAAAAAAACAGGAAAAAGAAAGAATTATAGTGACTGAACAGAAAGAAAGATTTTAATATATGCCAATGCAAAAAAATAATAATAACGAGCCAATGAGAGCAAGATATGGGCGGGGCTACCCGTGTCACTCCGCCCATATGTGTTGTCCCACCCAGTTGCCAGCCAAATCCTTCTCGCTTTCGTTTAAGATAGTTACTGCCAACTGACGTAAACCACCAAAGAAGAAGAAGATAGTTACTGTTGTTAGGATTTTCCCTCAGGTTTTGCTGAACTCGCACACCAGAAACAGCAATGGCAAGTCACATCAAGAGCGATGCATCTGGTAATATTCTTCTTTTCATTAGGTTACTTGTAAAAAGAAAAATCAAAGGTCATACGGAGTGAGTTTTCCTATGTTGTGCACGAAAAACTGGAAAGTCTGGTTCAATTTCCTTGTTCCGGGCACCTGAAGTAGCTGGGAGCACAAACAATGATTTACAAAGTGAATTACACTCCGCGATTACACAGATAATGAAATATGATTTGTAATTTGTAAAAATATGATTATTCTTTATCAAGTAATACAAATGTCTTTCAATGTTCTCTTAAGGAAATGTGGTGAAGGACAGCGCTGTAGCAGGACAGGCAGGTGGGACTGAATCTCATTACTCAGTAATGACCGAAGTAGCAGAATGAGAGAGAAAGATGATGAAAGAAGTTGTATAAAGTGCACATATAGCATTTGACTGCATCATTACTCTGTTAAATCCTGTGCTTGACAATCTGTTTGTAAAGCCATTGAAATCCAGTCCAGTTAGGTGCTCAGTACACAATACAAGCTAGACCTCCGTGTCTGTGAACTTTAGATCTTCTTGCTGAAATACACCCTCTTAGAGCACAGTTAATTGTATATCTGTTCTATAGGACTGTGGTTCAAAATCACACCAAACATTAAGTGCTTGTGTTGATTTTGTCCGTTCATTCAGTTGGAGAGAACATTACTGAGACTGATGCCTTCAATGAAAGGTAATGCCTTGTAGAAGTTAAACTGTGTAATCTATTACATACAGGAATTGTACAGCTCTGAGTTGGTCAAGCAATGTATTTTGTGTGTCAGTTTATTTTCTCTGGATCCTAATGAGGAGTATAAGATGAACCACAAAAGGCGAGGAACGGTTCTGATCTTCAATCATGAACGTTTCCACTGGCAACTCAGGATGCACGACCGCTCTGGCACGAATGCAGACAGACACAACCTCATCCGAAGGTATTTGGAATATATGTCAAAATGCTGATGTATTTTATATTATTAAGAGTAAAGTTACACAATAGCAGTCACCCAACCACTGTCATTGAGCTCAGATTAATGCTTCACCTACAGTCATGACCATAGTTTTATTGCATTTGTAAAGAAACTGTACCAAACATTATTTATTTTTAGTGTTGTCACGGTACCAAAATTTCAGTAGTCGGTACCAATACCAGTAAAATTTTACAGTATGCGATACCATACAACATTAGCAGCAGAACTAAGAACAAAAATATGCCATTGAGCAACACTTTAATTTAAATATATTATTTTTTAATTATAACAAAACTGAACAATGTATGCTTCAAGTATTTTTGAACACTTATATAAGATTTGCTTCCACCTTTGCAACTTTTAATTTAAGTTTTCACCAAGTACTAAAAAACAAAACCTAAATAAACAAGCATACAATAGAATGAATAAAAAAAAATTCTAAACTTATGTGCAAAGTGCTCTCTTATTAATAAAGCTGCAAATTGCCATTTTTCTTCATGATAAGAAATGCACAGTGATATATATTATGATGAAATAAGTCGCAAGCCATCGCATTCTAATCTAGCTGCATTAAGTGTGCGCGCGCGAGAGATGAGTTCCCAGAGGCAGAGTCTCTCTCAGCCGGGTGCAGTTTCAATCTGTCCCCCTTAGATCGGGACATTCGCGCAACTCATAGAAGAGGCACCGGCCTCACAGAGAAATGCCAGTTTCTGAGTTTATAGTTATTAACATGACCTGCTTCTGTATTATTTGAACTTTATAAAGCAATTTTACTGCATTTAAGATGTTACGCCGGGATGTTTCCTTTAAAGAGCTCCGCCTCCGCTTATTGGCTAGTTGATTTTACGAACGTTCCATGATTGTCAGACGTCACTGGTGGGCGATGGTATTTCCGGTCTAACGCTACGTTAGGTTCATCGACGACGCCGGTAACTGTCAGGTAAGACTAGGACCAGATAAGCATGGCTTTCTACACCAGATCCCTTCAACATCTGCCAAGGATAACGATAAATGACGCACAATCGAATAATTCAAGCTGCCATCATCGGCTCCCACGAGCAAGAGGGAAAAGGGTTTCAAGATATACGCCTCTTCATTCATTGACAATTATGAAGGTAAGTTATGCTATGTCTTTAGCTAGCTGTAGCCCTAACGCTAGCTGATGATGCTAGGTGACGTTAGGCTAGAAAGTAACCTTTACAAAATACTTATTAAACGATTAATTTTAGTTGTTGGTCACATGTGGTTTATTATATGTTCATTTTACTATCTGACATTGAATAAATGTATGGGCGTTTCTTCAACAATGGGCACTTTTAGGCTTGTGAAGTTGAATAAAAAAACTTGTTCAAAAGTCACGTAACACCATCTCATATGTTTAAATTATTTGTCTAGTTTTAAGGTCTGTAAGAGGACAAACTTAGATTATAAGAGAAGTTATGAGACTGTGTTAGTCTCATAACTAAGAAGTTATGAGTTATTCTGTTTTAAATAACAGCATTGAAATGTCATTTCCACCACATCTCAATGCTGTTATTTAAAAACAGAATAACTTATGTCAGTCAAGAATTGTCTAGGATCATTTTTGTAACTAGTTTTATCAGTTTTTCCACAATGCACAAAATATAAGCAATAAATGATGCAACAAAATTGAATTTTCATTCATCTAAATGAAATCAATTAATATAAAAGTATAATTTAGAAATATAAATAATATTATAATCTAAATATAAAAAGTATTGTAATGTATTATAATATAAAAAGTATTACACAAATCTACTCTTGCAATCCATATCAATTGTACTTTGGTCATATTTTTAAAAAATGATATTTTTGGTTACAAAGTACATAAAAGTGCCCATAGTCTAAGAATCACCCATATACTAATGACTTGTGTTGTTCAGTTACATGTATTGAGAGTATTTAGTTATCCCCAGTATCAAGTAAAGACAGACAGGGAGAGTCAGCATCCGTGCTACCTGTCATAGATCTTTGAGGAAACATGACAAACCTCACACCATCAGAGTAGGATGAAAGACAGTTCAGTTGTTCGTCTGATCCAACCAGTTCTGTTCTGGGGCTTCAATTTGGCAATGATGGGTTAAACTGGCAAACAAATGTATAATTACCTAAACAAGTTGAACATCTTAGACAACTATCTAGCTAGCCAAACGTTTGAAGTAGGTAACACTATGATGACACGTGCCTGCCCTATTAGTGTTCTAGTAGACCTACCATTCCTATATGAAACCCCAGAAGCTGGTTGTTGAGACAGTTGCTTTGCTGTTTATATTGTGTTGTGTTTAACTTACTTTCTTACTAACCCTAAAGTAACCTCATTCTCTAACTCATAGTAGCTAACTTGAAAAATAATGCAAAATGCACTTTTGACTTTGAGATATCTGATCAGTTTGTGATCTCTGCTGATTATAACACACTTTTTTGTTTTTTAAAAGATTGTCCTAGAAGACTCCACTCCTGTTCAGCTCTATGAGGTCGAGTGCTCCTGTGTGGCTGGCAGAGCCTTAATCATAATGTTGCATTACTGTATCAGACTGTACAAAACGTGTTTGTGTGAAAATCAATGTAAATAGTTCTCTTTAAGAAATGCACATGTATGTACATAAACAACAAACCTATACAAGGTACCTTTTGTTATTATGAATTCAGTGTTAGTAGTTATTAGATTACGTTAAATTTTATTGTCATTTAGCAGAGTACAGGTACAGAGCCAATGAAATGCAGTTGACATCCAACCAGAAATGCAAAGAAGCATTAAAGTACTGTTGAGTACTGTATTATGTGCAGTTATGTGGACTAGTTATCTACAAACTCATAACTCATACAAAATGTCAAACGTTGCATCACAATGTTACAATTATAGGAGCCATGTTATTGTTGAGTGTAGTATGACAGCTTGTGTCTTTGTATAATAAATGTCTGAATTAACTCATGTATTTGTGTTCCTCCTGGCAGTGTAAAGACAATAAATGACATGTAAACATTGTCAATATTTCAGACAATTTTCTGAAAGGTATATCACAAGATACAAAAAAACAAACAAACAGCATAGTAAATTACAAAATATATAAGCAGTATATGGAAGCTCATAGAGAAAAATACAGTCCTTGGCGCTGGTAAACAAAAAATGTTTCCACTCAAAAGACATGGCACAGCTCCTTGAACAAGTTTTCAGGCGTCCTGTGGTTATGATGAAATCTTCTAGCTTAAAATGTCGACTGCATACCCGGTGTTATCGGTAGGAGTGAAGTTCTCGCGTCTTATCTTGACTAGCCACTGAGCTCGTACCTCAGGCTGATGCGGAAAACGATGAAAACTTCAGAATTATACCTCGATGAAACGGCACATCGAGGAACACTACAATGTAATTTAGAGTTGCCAATTTGATACTGATATGTAAGACGTTTCTTATTTACTGTTAACATTTTACATACGGTACTCACTGATAGCTTGCCACTCACTCTTCCACAACATCTACATCGGAAATACCGGTAGTAACCTAAACCGGAAGTCCCCCCGCCCACCACGCAGATTTCGAACGTTCGTCGCGTCACCTGTGCACATAGCGAATTCCACAGCGGTACATGCTTCTGAATGTACTTTTTTTTTTTTTTTAAAAAAAACATTCCCTAATACATTGGGATCTACATAAAATAAACTGTGAAAGTTTAGAGTGCATCTGGACTGATCTGTGTAATTCTTCCTCCATCAGGCATGAACTGCTGCTCTCACGCGATATCGTTACAGTTTATTATGATTTCATGTTACGTTAAATGAGATCAAACGACTATTCAACAACGAAGATTTTTGTCGTCAGTTTTGTATTTTCGACGATGTCGATAATGTCGACTAAACGTTTCAGCCCTAATGCAAATGATAATATGCTTTTAAACTAACCTGCTTTGGTTGCTTGAATTAATCCGGGTGTCTGTCTTTCAGGTGCTTTATTAAGTTTGATGTGTTTCCTCCTTTCGTCAGAAAATTGTGAAAGCACCGTTTACAAATAGGTTTTTGCTGATCTATGATGTTTCCCTTTTCATCAGCCTCAAATGCAAATCATTTCTAAACCTGGCTTTTTCCACTTTTCATTTCGACATGATTCAGTTGAGACTCCGCAGCAGCTTTGCTTTTCGCCATCTTTTGCTTGTTGTGAGCATTCGAAAATTCCCGACTCTGCATGGGTACCAGGTAGACCCGGTACTCGGTACCTTCAGAAATTTTGGTATCATAAATAATTTTGTGTTTGAGTACCGACTTGGTACCGGGGTACCGGTATTTTTGACAACACTATTTATTTTATTCTGTTTTATATTGGTTGTCAGATTTCAGGAGATGGATTTTGAAGTGAAGGCTTGTGATGATTACAAGCGGGATGAAGTTATGAGCACAATCACAGAAGGTACAAATGTACTACACTGTGATTTCAATATTTCCTTTTTCAGAAGTAGTGGAAGCTAAATTTACATAAATCCCAGGATAAAAACAACTTAAGCCAGTTGTTGGAATGGCAATCGTTAAGAAATAGAGATATTCATATTATACTGTATGACTTTACTTTATTTAGTTGTTCATTTTTTTTAAGGCATTTGCATTCCAAATAACATGGTGGTACACCTTCATCATCGTCACACATCCTGTTTTATTCAGTTATGATCGGTATGAAGTCCAAACTGTAAAAACTGTAAAAATGCAACAAAACAAGCTGAGTGGAAATCACTGTGCGGTTGAGTTGGATGGTGCGGTTTGGTCGACACATTTTGCTCTCAGAATAACACTTTTAACAGAAAAGGAGAATTGGGAAAATTTTCTGATAGTTTTAATTGGTTTTACAAACCAAAACATTCCATAAGGCTATTTGCAATAAGCGTGAAAGATGCAATGGATGCTAACAAAATTCTTCTTTGCACTTAGTGCAAATAGTGTTAGATTCTGTTTTCACCCCTAATTACTGTAAATACTAACATACAGTATAGGGCATCACTACAGGGTGTTTATTTAGATAGACACCCTACCTCTTGACCTAAACTTACAAAAATAAAACATAGTTTTACTACATTAACCAGAGTATTACCATGGTATTTTGTAGTAAAATCAAAGTAACCACAAAATCAAACATGCTTAATATATTAGCACAATATTACTGTTTTACACCATGATTAATTGTATTGAAACTGAACCCTGGATACTACAATATTACTTTAGTAAAACCATGGGTAATTTTAGCCAGGTCATGCTTTTTTCTAAACTCCCTGACCTTCACAGTGACCAAATCACTGCGAGACAGTCTACCTCTAAATTAATTTATCCATCCATCCATCCATCGTCAACCGCTTATCCTGTGTACAGGGTCGCGGGGGGCTGGAGCCTATCCCAGCTAACATTGGGCGAAAGGCGGGGGACACCCTGGACAGGTCGCCAGTCCATCGCAGGGTAAATTAATTTATATTTATTATAATTAGTATTAAAGGAAATAAAAAGAGTAGAGACAGGAAATTGGATGGGGGAAAAAGTGGGACAAAAGGTGGAATCAAACCTAGGTCATCTGCAGAAGAAAAGTACATCTGCTACATCGTTACACCCCACATCACTGCAGTGATGCTAGGGGTTCAGTTTGCCTTAACGTTCTGTGTTTCCACCAGACTATTGGAGTGCAAATAGTTGTTCTGTGTGGCAGGTGCTATCTACACCTTGTGCAAATAGTCACTCTGTTTTTTCCCCCCTCAAATGAAGCAGAATATTCAACCGATAATTTTCTAATTTTACTAGACGTAACCGCTAACCTAAGGGTTGTGTTTCCCAAAGCATCGTAAGCTTAAGTTGATCATAGAGACCGTCAATGGTTTCTATCATCTACTTCGGCTTACGATGCTTTTGCCCAGTTGAATAAAGATGAACATTTTAAAATGGCACTTTATGTTCAAAAGGTTACCAACTCCTGAATATCTGTCAACAACATCTGTGCCACACTGTTGATTTAACACAAAAAAAAAAAAAAATGTTCAATATATTTAAAAAGACAAACAAAACACATGTTTACATTAGCACACCTTACTAAGTCTATATTTTGTGATCATACTGCTCCAGAATAAAGGTTTAAAATAACCAATTCATCACACTGGTTTGCATGAGACCCATGATTAATGTATATATACATTTTATTGTTTCTAAAATTATTTTCATTGGTACCACAGATGCTGTGAATAGAACTTCAATTTCATGGAATATTCTGGGTGTTATTCAAGTTAAGTTCAATAAACTGCTTTTGTAGCATAAAGCTGATTACCACAAAGATTTATTGAGACTTTTCTCTACTTTATTTCATTAAAAAATACTCACTGTTTCAAAAGTATAGCCAGAAAAATTTTAACAGTATAGATGTTAACAAGATTTTAGTTTAATAAAATTTACTAACATTTTCTATGTAAAGTTATTTCTAATTTACAGCTTTGTTGTCATGATGATAAACCCCCAAATCCTAAAATGACCATAAAGACGATCTGTACAGCTCAAACGATTCTCTAGTTTTAACAGAAGAATTAATGTAAGTGGTTTTATAAAACTATAAGCTTCACATTTCTATCTATAAAAACCTTCCAAAAATTGGCCCCTGTGATGAGGAGGAGGGCGTGTCCGGGCCGTGATTGAACACGGCTGGCGCTGAATCAGCTGATCAGCAGGAGAGTGAAATAAAGGGGTGGTTCGGCCGCACTGCATGTTTGTTTATGTTGGTTGTAAGTTTACCATTAAACTTTACGTTGACATTTCAGCCGGTTCCAGCCTCCTCCTTGCCCATCCTTGAACTGTTACCACCCCATTCACTGCCATTGTAATTGCCTACATTTTTGCTTATTTTTAAGAAAAGGAGGGACGAGTTTGTAATTTTTTGTTGTAATCCACATTATGCCACAGAAGATGTCGATTGAGCTTCACTTGTATCAAACCCAGAATATTTTTTTTAAAATACATTTTTCTTAAAGCTTCATATAGCTGCAATCTTTTGATTACAGTTGCTGCTGCTAATCACGTGGATGCAGACTGTTTTGTATGCATCTTTTTAAGTCATGGGGAAAATGGCCAAATCTATGCCTATGATGGGGTCATTGATATTCAAGACGTCACTGCTCTTTTCAAGGGGGATAAGTGCCGTAGCCTTGTAGGAAAACCCAAAATCTTCATCTTGCAGGTAATTTGTCCTTCATTCTCAAAATGTAATTTGCAATGTAATCAAGATAACTGATGCTTAGATCAAGCTTTGGTCAGTTTTATATCTTTTTGTACATAAATAAATGTCTTTTAACTCTAGGCTTGCCGTGGTGACAAACATGATGAACCTGTGGTACCAATGGATGTGGTGGACCGTCATATGATCAATGACGTGGTAGTGGATGCTGGGGTTCTCTACACTCTTCCAGCAGGGGCAGATTTCCTTATGTGCTACTCAGTGGCTGAAGGTCAGTATGTTTGGGAATATTCCTTGTGGTAAATGGTTTCTCATGCAATCATCATGCATTTTGCTTTTGTGTCACCCACAAATCTACTACAGGATACTTTCATGTACTTGCTTAGATGCAGCTTAATAGGTATTGACTGGATGTTTTCTTCTTTTAAAAGGATACTTCTCTCACCGTGAGACCATAAATGGTTCGTGGTACATCCAGGATTTGTGTGAAATCCTAAAACGTTATGGTTCCACATTGGAATTTACTGAGCTCCTGACACTTGTTAACAGAAAAGTTTCCTACACGCAGAGTGGGCAACGCCACTGATCTCAAAGCTATAGGCAAAAACAGGTGCCTTGCTTTGCATCCATGCTCACTAAAAGCTCTTTTTCAGGGCTAAGAAAGAATAGTAGTGTTAGGGCCTTTTGAAATAAGGTATTCAGGGATTCTTTTATTTTATCTGATTTATTTAGATTTTGTTTGAAAATTTTCCTTCTGATCCTATATCCATGGTTTTTAAAAATAAAACATGGAAAACATGATCTTTTGCTTGTTTTAGCCTGGAGGTTTGACATGGGTTAGGGTTAAAAAGTGCAAGTAAATTTGTAATTTTATAGATTAATTTCTGACCAATTTATGATTTCCCAGAATTTAATTCATAATCAGCAGATTGATGTAATGCAGCAGATTTTATATTCACAAATTAAACAAAATAATGACAGACCAAGTCCCCAGTTATTTAAATCCATCAATCCATCTGTTTTCTATACACCCTCATACTGTGTAGGATCGCAGGGCTGCTGGGGACATATTAAAGAAAATGGAAAAGTTAAGATCCGAGTTTAGTTACGATTTTCCTCAAATTCATATTTCAAAAGCAAATCCTAACTGTAGCTAAGATAGGATAATGCGTTTAGGAAATGTTATTCTGTAATAGCCTTTGTCCTAAATGAGATCCAAACTGAAATTGCCATGTTTACAAAACAGATAAGATGGGATCCTAAATTTAGGATCTTTCTGTAATATGCCACCTGGAGCTTAACTACCTCAGTGCGAAGGCAGTGACCCAAAGGGAACCAAAAGAAAGAATGGAAAAGAAAGGCCATACAATATCAAAACTTTGACACACATTCCAGATGTTAAGCAACTAGTTTTAGTAAAGAATTTGAAGATCCAGGATTTTGAGAACTTTTTATTCTGAAAGAGAAAGACCAAAACAAGAAAATCCAGTTAGACTGTTAATTCATTTGAAAATCTTCTTGGAAAGTGTATCTACCTACCTACTTATGCCTACTTGATTTTCATACAAACTACTTGCTCATGAATAGATAGAATTATGTTTTTTGCTTGTGCTGTGAAGCTACATCTTTGTACACTAAGATCTAACTATTATTTTGCCAGAGGCCACAAAGAACACTTTTCTGGTGTATCAAATATGTTTGGTGATTGTCACAGGGCATGTCTTGTGACCTATCATTTATTTGTTTAGCTTTGTGGCATTGGGTGCTTATTAGTATGTTTTGTAAGGCAAGATTTAATGATTTGTGACTATTAATGAATGTCCATTTAATATGTTCTTTGCTCAGTTCCATTACCTTGTAATGACATTTATAGATTGACACTTTTAATGTATGAACAAAACTCATACATATCATGGCCTCTTTGTTATGGTTGAGGATGTATGAGTTTCACTGACTGTTTATGCTCTGGTGCAATATGGATAATTGGGAAATTGGGTTTTGTAACATAATAAAAGATATAATAACTTCTGCTGAGACTTGGTGGATTGTCAGTGTGAATAGCCAACCAGTTTCCTTAAGCCAACTTCACACTTTTATTTTCTTCAGCTGATTTCCAATCTTAGAACTCAATGACATAATCACTGGAGAATAGTGGAAAGATTTCAATCTGTATGTGACATCCTCGACCAAAATCAAGTTTCAAATCAGGTAGTGTGATGATGCCTTTAATATATAGTATAATTTGTATCAAGGATGCTTGTGATTAATAAGTCTGTAATGATGCCATTGATTAGAATTGATGTATTAAAATGTATATACAATTTATTTGCTCAGAGATTGCAAACCTGCTCTTCTGTATTTTTTTTTTTTTTTTAAATGGCTTTGGTACTGTTTTCACACATAAATGGTATGATTTATTGAATTGGCATATTTGTTTTAACTTTTGCAAAACGTGTACTAGTCTCCATGTAGATCATCAAAAGTGCGTTCTATTCCATTTTTAATGATATAGTACTTTAGGATGTCATACTGTAACTTTATTGATCACACCTTTTGATAACATGATGGATCGGTATTACAGGTATTACCGATTATTTTTTTGTGTGAATTTGATAAAGTGTGTGTTTTATATATATATATATATTGCATTAGACACACCGAGCCGGCATAAGCAAACTAAGCGGCTTCTTAGGGCCCCCGTTGCCACCAGGGGGCCCCCAAGAGCACATGAAATGACAGCTTGATTTAGTTTTTTTGTTTTTGTTATCTATGTCAATGGACAATGGTAATTATACAAAAACGCAATATTTATGTTAACGGGCTGCAGGATGCAAGCACATTCAGACAGCAAAACAGCAATGTCACAAAAAAGGACATATTCCTCTGGTGCAGTGAAAAGGAACAAGAATAAAACAGAGGATGAGAAAAATATCAAGTTAAAGGTATGTTAAGTAGCTAGGCTATGTTACTAGCTAACATTAGCTGGTTAGTTAGTTAACATAGCCTATGTAGGATATCTTCTTTTTTTTAGGAAAGTTTGATTAAACATCAGTAAATATCCTTGACATCTTAATATATTATAGTACAACATATTACTTTGCTAGTTTTAAAGTTTTTGTCTTCTGTGTAAAAATAACTTTCCTGGTGTAACGCTCTGCTTCAGGAAGAAGGAAAAGTATAGCTCACAACTGAAGATATTACGTGCGGAGGCCAGACAGATTCACTGAGGCGATTTGCATCTCACAACTCGGGCTTTATTCCAAATCGAGCTTGTGCAGCATAACTGTCTGTCACGCTCTCCCTTCCACATCGTTACTTAAAGTAAAATAAAATAAAAATCAGTATCAAACAGAAATTACACACCCATGGGGTGTTCGAGACACATGGTACAACAATACCAATATGTCCACTCTTCCAAAAAAAGGGAGCGCGTAGCTCTTAAAGGGTCCACACCATATTTCTACTCGTTACACTGGGTATATATTTTTGTAATAAAAATAAGCTTCTGTTCCATAAACTTAGTACTGATAACAACTTAACATTATTTATATTAGTCTACCATTTTGGGGTCTTTTCTATTATATTCCAATATCATTATGCTTCAGTTAGCTAGTTATAGATTAAGAGTTGTTGTTTAGGAGTACAGATGACTTGCTGCTGTTTATAATAATTAGTGTTGAGAAAATAACATTCTGTTCTGTCACATATGTACTTTTATGAAACTTCCCTATGAGCACTGTTGAAATATTTTGGAGGTGGGGCACAACCAATGCCACCTTCCCCGAGTGCCAGTGCTACATCTGAAGATGATTTTTCAACAATCCCAGATCAATATATTTATATGGATAAACCATGCCTTTGTTTTTGACAGTTGCATTACCTTCTAATATGACATCTAACATGGCTAGCTTTTATTATTATTATTTTAATCTTTCATCAGGTCCATCCTCTGCAGGCGAGGAGCACTTCCCAGCATGTACATCCACTGATCCTACTGTTCCTTCCATGTCTGTTTCAACCTCAGCGGATGTGGCAAGTTAATAGCACAGCAGCCTTTGCATTTGCTCAGTTTACTGTAGAATATCCTGATATTAATATTTCTAATTATAATTATTAATGTAATTTCCTTATATTTCCTTCTGCTTCTGTGGTCATTGGGAAGTTGCTTCCAGTAACACTATATCAATTCATGCCAATTTATTTGTCTTCTGTAATAAATTGAGGGCTATAACACATTGGATGCCTTTATATATTGTATAGATGATCAAATTACAATATAGAAAACTGTAACGATGGCTTAACATTCAGATAAGGAATGTATAATTCATATATCACTATGAAGTTATTTAATGCTTCTGCCTGGTTGATGAGAACAAATCTTTTAAAAAAAGAAAAGAAAAAGTACAAAGTTTCCATTGCTGTGGGCTAGTGACCAGAATTATATAACCTTTACTCTTAAAAAAAGAGTTGCTATTTATTTAGAAGAATCTCACTCTCTCAGAAACTGACAATCAATCTCTGTGATTGAGGTAGAAAGAGATACCACACATCGTAAGTTCATGTGTGTAATTATTTTTTACATTTGAACAATATAATCCTCTTTTATTTTTATTTAAACTTGTATTATGCTTTTACAGGAGTTTTGTTCATTGAACACCATGTCTTTGGGGCCAAAGAAGTCACCAGAGTTAAACCAGGAGACAACATCACTCTATTCAGTGACTTGTGTCATACCATTTGTTTCACATATCATTTGGATCAAAAACTGCTCACATTAAAAAAAAAACATATCTCTTTATAGTATCTTCAAAAAACTGTTCAGGGGGATCTTTCCATGCTTCAGTTTTGTGCCGAACATCAGTGTCTCTGACCAGGGACTGTACTGTGCTAAAGGAGAAAAATAATATGAAGTTGAATAACTAAATAATTAACTAAAAACATTTGTTGAACCATTCAAAACCAGTGTCAGTTAACTGCATCATTTATCACAAAACCTTTGATACTGACAAATGTAAATTACTTTGAATCTATACACATGCTAGACAAACAATATCAACCTAAATGTTGTCCCAACTAGCTGAACAAATTTGTCTAAACAAACTATTTAATATTGAACAATGTTTGCCAGATCCCGGTATGAATATATTTTTAATTTTAGTGTTCCTTGCTTATGTTTGCTGTTTGCAGAATTTATCTGCGATGCTGTTGTTGTTTTTGTCATCACTGTTAGTTAATAGTTGCGTGATGATGTTCCGAGCTCATCTTTTTACTTCATGATGTTTGTTGATTGTCATCACTACTGTAGTGGTTTAGCAATTTTCCATTGCTTAAGGCAAAGCTTGTACTGTGTACTTTGCATATGCAGTTCAAATTAAAAAAAAAAGTGTAATTGGGATCCTGGGTAGCTCAGTGAGAACGACACTGACTACCACCCCTGGAGTCACAAGATGCAGTCCTGGAGTGGTGGTGGCGTAGTGGCTAAAGGACAGGGCTGTTAATCAGAAGGTCTCTGGTTCGAACCCCACAGCCACCATCATTGTGTCCTTGAGCAAGACACTTAACTTCAGGTTGCTCTGGGGGGATTGTCCCTGTAATAATTGCACTGTAAGTCACTTTGGATAAAATCGTCTGCCAAATGCATAAATGTAAATGTAAATGCAATCCAGCATGTGCTGAGTGACTCCAGCCAGGTCTCCTAAGCAACCAAATTGGCCCGGTTGCTATGGAGGGTAGAGTCACATGGGGTAACCTATAATGTGGTTCTCGTTCTCAGTAGGGCACGTGGTATGTCTCTGTGGTAACATGCTCAACAAGCCAAATGATACAATTAACGGTCTCAGACACAGATGCAACTGGGATTCGTCCTCTGCCACCCAGATTGAGGCTCTATGAGTCACTATGCCACCATGAGGACTTGGCACATATTGGGAATCGGGCATTCCAAAATGGGAAGAAAAGGGAAGAAAAAAATAAAAGTGTGTAATTATATTTCTATTATTTGAACAAAACAGGTCAAATCTTTAGTTAAACATATGCAGTGTGTGTGTATATATATATATATATATATATATATATATATATATATATATATATATATATATATATAATGTAGCTTGAGTCAAAGCAAAGGTAACAAAACTAAGATAAGTTGTATCAACACAAACGTTTTACCACAGATAAAATTTACTTTTTATAAGGCAGTGAGTTTCCATAATTTATTTTATGTTCAATGAACTTGTCTGGGCTTAGAGTGTACATACTGGAGAACATTTGCTTTAGACTTTACCCAAGTAAACAATATGAGCAAAAAAAAAAAACTATTCCAAGTAACTGCATCAATTGCTTACCTATCATTGGAAATCTATGTGGTTACAATAATTGTTTCTATATACGCAAAAAGTTCATTCAAAGGGATAGTTCACCCAAAAATAAAATTATCTTTCCATTTACCTAATGATTACAGCCCCATTAACTCCCTGTGCCAATGCATTGATGAAGTAAACAGTTGGATGTGCCAAAACGTTCTTCAGTTAAACAAAGACAAAACTGCGTTTGGAAACAAAGATGAAGTTCTCAAGGTGAATGCATACCTTGACGCTAGGGGTCAAACAACTAAAAATCAAGTCAGGAATCTTGGTGTGTCTCTAGAGTCAGACCTTAGTTTCAGTAGTCATGTCAAAGCAATAACTAAATCAGCATACTATCATCTGAAAAATATTGCAAGAATTAGATGCTTTGTTTCCAGTCAAGACCTAGAGAAACTTGTGCATGCTTTCATCACCAGCAGGGTGGATTATTGTAATGGACTCCTCACTGGCCTTCCCAAAAAGACCATAAGACAGTTGCAGCTCATACAGAACGCTGCTGCCAGGATTCTGAGCAGAACCAGAAAATATGAACATATCACACCAGTCCTCAGGTCTATACACTGGCTCCCAGTTACATTTAGGATTGATTTTAAAGTATTATTGCTGGTATATAAATCACTCAATGGGCTAGGACCTCAATATATTGCAGATATGCTCACTGAATATAAACCCAACAGATCATTAGGATCACATCAGCTAGAAATACCAAGGGTTCACTCTAAGCAAGGAGAGTCTGCTTTTAGCTATTATGCCAGCCGCAGCTGGAACCAGCTTCCAGAAGAGATCAGATGTGCTCCTACAGTAGTCACATTCAAATCCAGACTCAAAACACATCTGTATAGCTGTGCATTTACTGAATGAGCACTGTGCCACTGTGTGTCCGACTGTTTGTCCTGTATTTTATTTTATATTCTAAATTGTTTCAATTATTCTTATTTTTATTTTTTTATTCTTATTTTAATCTCTTCTATGTAAAGCACTTTGGGTTGCCATTTTGTATGAAATGTGCTATATAAATAAACTTGTCTTTCCTTGCCTTGCCTTGCCTTACTCACCCTAATGTCATCCCAGATGTGTTAGACCTTCTTCTGCTGAACACAAAGATTTTAGAATACTATTTCAGCTCTGTTGGTCATCACAATGCAAGTGAATTGTGGCCAGAACTTTGAAGCTCCAAAATGCACATACAGGCAGCATAAAAGTAATTCATAAGTCTCCAGTGGTAAAATCTATATCTTTAGATATAGGGTGAGATATGGGGGTGAGAAACAGAAAAGTCATTTTTGTTAATTATTTCCTCATATATTGAGATAATCTATTGTCCTTTTTAATATGCCCTTATTTGTTGCACCATTTAACACTATTAGGACACCTCAATATTTTATTAATTTTTATTTTACTAATGTTACTTTCCATAAGGGCAACTCATGATGACTCATTACATTTAAAGATAAATTAGTTATTATTTCTGATTGAACAGCAACATGTATGCAGTACAACACAGACATACACTTGTAAAGAAGAAACATTTGTAGCTGGTCCTGATAGATGGCCTTAGAGAGAGAGAGAGAGAGAGAGAGAGGGTTTGTGCATTCAGGTAACAGAAAATGGCTATTAACCAGGATATCCTGCTTTACAGCCACCAAAAAAAACTTAATTAAGTTAGTGCAACATTGCATTTATTCTTCAGTATTTATATATCTTTTGGCCCTTGCTCTAAGTAACATTTTTAAATCTTAATTTTGCCTTTTCTAAATATCTCATGATTACGTCCCTGCCTTTCCACAATACATATTTTTATTGATGTTCTCTTATTACATTTTGAGGTGGAGTTTTGAGGCTTGCAGTTCATACCAATATACTTAATTACATATATTTTTTAAATTACAATGTCAATATCAACTGTATGTCAACAGCCCAGTCAACAGCCCAACAACCGGCACAAAAGATGCCTTAATTATCTTAGTTCTGTTTAACGGCACACTAAAATGACAATATATTAACACAGCTTTTTTTTATAGATATAATCATTATTAATTTATAGTCATGCAATCTTTTTATCTACAACATGCTTTTTGAACAGACCAGGTAAACATACAAAACATATATTATGCACTGCAGTTAACATGTTTGTTTAATTTGCAGTTAACATATTTCCTTACAACTTTGGCCCGTTATTGCTTGTAATAAAGATAGCAAGGGAAGGAACAGTGAATGAGTGAGAACATATTGGTAAACGTGTACCTGTAGATTGAGAGTGACAGAAGCAGTACATACAGGTAGAGGAGAGAAGTGAGGAGAGGAGAACACTCTCAGGACACACACTGAACAACAGCTTCCAGCAGAGGATACAGTCTTATTTATGAGAGGGGGAGGTGGTGGTGGAGGATTCAGCATGGGAAGAAACTGACTCTGAAGAAAACATAAACATGAATATATTTCACCATCTGTCTTTGGATTGCATAAAGTACTCAATTTCATTTTGTATTGTAGCTTTTATATGTAGCATTGATACATTTTCTTCTTTGCACTCTTAAGCAATTAAAGGAATACAAGATGGCACCATGGATGGCAGCCTCTCCAATTGGAGCTCTCCAATTATTTTGTTGTATTTCTTTGTTCGGATATCAGCCCTCTTCCTAACAAAAAGGATGAACTACATATCCTCACCTGTACAAAAAAGGACTTTTCCATCTATGCTGCCTTGTGCTTCACAGAAACCTGGCTGAGTGAAGCCAAATCGGACAGCGCATTACATCTGCTGGGCTTTCAACAAATTGCATTGCGGTGTTAACGTGGAAAATGAGAGGCTGTGGACCAAGCTTTTATTTCAATGATAGTTGGTGTAAAGATGTAACAACATTAAAAAAAAGATGTGCTGTCCTAATTTGGAAGTGCTCTTTATCAACTGTAAGCCTTTCGCTGCAGGACTTTTACTCCTTTATTCTGGTGATTGATTATATTACCTGATTATATGTTGCAGCGCTGCTACAGCTGGCTGATCAGATCACAGACACAGGACAACAATACCCGGACTGACTTATTATTATTCTCTGCGATTTTAATAGAGCCAATCTCACCCATGAACTGCCCAAATATAGATGGCACATTACTTGCCCCACCAGAGACAGAAATATACTGGATCACTGCTACACAACCTTAAAGGATGCATATCGCTCTGTAAAGACTATAAAAAGATGGACCAATAAAGCAGAGCTGGAACTACAAGCCTGCTGTGTCTGCACTGATTGGAGTGTTTTTGAAACTACAGACACCATTCTGGCCAAGCTTACAGATACTACTAGGACTATTTAACGTTCAACAATGACAAACCATGGTTTACAGCAAAACTCAGGCAGCTTCATCAGGTCAAAGTGGGTGCTAACAGAAATGGGGATAAAATCCTGTACTATTAGACCAGAAACACACTGACAAAAGATGTTAGTGTTGCTAAAAAAGCTTCTCTGAAAAGCTGAAAAACAAGTTTTCAGCTAACGACCCTGCATCAATGTGGAAAGACATGACTAACTACAAGATACCATCCTCCAAATGTGTAGGGAATCAACAACTGGCTGATGACCTGAATATGTTTTTACTGTGGATTTGAAAAACACAGTCTCACTCCCCACACCCGCTCTGACCTTCACTTCACACAAACATCAACACCTCCTACAACGTCCTCCTTCCCTTCCTGCTACTCAACATTCACTTAAGATCTGTGAAGAAGATGTGTGCTGGGTATTCTGGAAAAAAAAGACAAGTAAAGCAGAGGGACCAGACAATTTTTCACCCTCTTGTCTAAAATCCTGTGCTGACCAGCTAGCTTCACACAGATCTTCAAAAGATGACTGGAGCAGTGTGAAGTTCCTTGCTGCTTCAAATGCTCCACCATCATCCCATGCATGACACAAGTAATTTTTCCAAAAATTGTTTGCAGACATTTTATTGACTATTTCACAATTCCAGTTGGTTAGAATTTAAATGTGCCTTTTAAGCAGCTTTATGACATCAAGCTTTAAAGGGGATAAAGGAAAGGAAGAGGCAAGAACCGGCTTAACAATATAAATAATAGGTTAATAAGCAACTTAAACAAAAAGACAAATACACAAAGGTGTCGGCAGCTGTCCGTAAATCTCTCTCTCTCTCTCTCTCTCTCTCCCACTGCAGACTCCAGTCAGCCTTTATCCTTCTCCAAGGGTAAACTTGTCCCAGGTTTCATCTGATTTTTACAGAATGTACAAAATACGTCTGATATCAATCTTAGTAATGCATTTTTTTATATTTAAAATACATATAAAATCAAATATTTTATGTAATTTTTAATTTTCACAATTTAGTAGAATAATTAAATAACTAAACAATTATAGTCAAATCGAATAACAGAATCCAAGTCAAAGAGATTTATCTGAAAGGTAAACTTATTCTATGAATTATGTACAGTGCAGGCCTATGAATATCTACATATAAAGACACCCATATTTTTAAGTGAAGGCATGCCATAAAAGCAATACTAATCTATATTGAATACCAATCAATTCGCCTATTAGGTTATAAGGAATAGAGAATATGTTTGAAATGCAAATCTAATATACTGTATTAAATG
The DNA here is from genome assembly GCF_025860055.1 of Xyrauchen texanus. Lineage (NCBI taxonomy): Eukaryota > Metazoa > Chordata > Actinopteri > Cypriniformes > Catostomidae > Xyrauchen > Xyrauchen texanus. The sequence continues at coordinate 40,037,349 of NC_068286.1, forward strand.
TCCACAAATAGAAATAATTTTTAGAAGACTATTTCGAATTCCAAATATAGGTTTTATCTAGCAAATGTTACAGTAAGCTGTTGTAATTGATCTTTGCTCTTTTTTGTTTCTACACACAAAAAAGGGTTAATGTAAAGTTATCTAGTATTTACATACATGTATAAAGAAAACAAAAGCAGAAATAATTTCTTACCCAAGAGTGAGAGAATTGTCCTATTTCTATAATAGCACTCATCCTTATGATACCTTTTTCATTTTCACTTACTAATTTTTCTACTTTAGCACAGTAATACAGTCCCTGGTCAGAGAAACTGATGTTCACAATATGAAGATCATTGGAGATACTAGAGATGTGAACAAAACTGAAGCATGGAAAGATCTCTTTGAACAGTTTTAAAGTATCTATAAAGAGAGATGGTTGATTTTCCTTTGAGCAGTTTCTGATCCAAATGATGTGCGAACAAAACTGCATGACACAGTCACAGAAAAGTGTTATGTTGTCTCTTGGTTTAACTCTGATCTACAATTATGTCCCAAAGACTTTGTGGTCTTCAAAGAACAAAATGCCTGCAAAGGTGTAAAACAAATAAAAAAAAAAGTTGAAAGATAATGATAGTATTTAAATATTTAGAAATGGATCTTTACCATGTGTGGCATCTCTCAATGCCATGTCATACAGAATACAACAACATGTGAAATTAAACAAAAGTATACAGAGACTTACACACAAGTGTGATAACTATAACTTTTGCTCGCTCAATCTCAGAGACTCAGTAGCTGTTCTAGCTTGTTTTGCGCCCTGGGCGAAACCTGCTTCAACATGGGCCCAAATTTTTTGACCGGGGGGGATGGTAGCAGGAGGTGCTTTGGGCGACTGCCTATATCTCCCATGCCTAAATCCGCCACTGCAGTGACTTATGGTGACTAATAAGTCTTAAAATGTGCAAATGTGAATTCTGGTCTGATTGGTTCACTGTATTGGGAGGTCTTTCTGTTAAAAGGCTTTGTTATACTTAAGGTTAATTATTTTGTATTTTTTATTTTTTTGTTTTTTTTAGATTGAGGTTTTTGTTTCATTCTGATCACTGTAGGTGCTCTTTATCGTGGATATAACCACCATTAACCGGCAGACATGTTAACTAACTTCAGAGTGAAATTGAATTAACTTGTATCTTATTTTGTATCTGATTATTACTGTAAACATTATATATCATTTTGGTTCTGAATACATAAAATGCTAATCTTTGCAATATTTAAAGACATCTAGTGTTTATATGTTCATGGCATATGAAAAGTGACATTTTCCATATAAGATAAGAATCAGTTTTCCTGTTTTGTATAATAATATATTTGTTTGAGATATCGATTACTCTGGGTCCTGAATTCATTTATTTGTTTTATTTTTGGTAGACACTGACTCTAACCACAAATTATTATTTTTCATGTGTGCCCTTTAAACATGTCTTAGTTGCCTTAAGGTTCCTTTCAGGAGGAAAAGTATACATACAAAGAGCTTAAAAAAGCAGAAATAAACAGACACACAAGGCTAATGGAATCTTTTGTGTTTACTTAGCTCACAAAAACAATGTTACCACTTTCTGTGCAGAGCAGACCAAGTGGACTGAGAAGATGTTGTTAGTTTCCTGTTTAAAATATCATTGCTTCTGTCAGAGGTGTTGCACAGGAGGTAGTACAAGTATTGACGATGCTCCCCCAGGGCACAGTTTGGATCTGGTCTATGTCATGTACTAATCCTATTCTCCCTCTTGCACTCTGTCTAGTTATGAAGGCCTTAACAGACCATTAATAAATTGTTAAATAATATATTTTTTACACACACTGTAATCAGGACTTGTCTTTGTGATGCTATTCATTTCAACAGCTCCTTTATCCAGAGGTTGTGTGTTAAAGTACAGTGGTTGAGACAAATCAAAAAATCTTTAATGACAAAGTTTTAAAACAAAGTTATACATATTGTAAAGACATCAAGCCCCAATGACAGAAAAATAAATAAATAAATAAATCACTTATCAGAGTGTATCAGAATGTCGATGTGTGACATTAGCACTGATGCAGCTCAACAAATTATGAAAAAGAACACTGGTGTAACGAGATGCAATTATAAATATTAAAGTTCTTTTATATTGAATGCAGTGTCTAAAAAAAAGACCCTGAATTGTGATGCTGCGCAACGATCAAAGACGTTTGTCCAGTGTGCGTTTACATAGAAAAAGTAATTAAAAACAGTGTAGACAGGTGTGAACAGCCCGTAACTTGCCCTATAGCCTGCTTGAAAAACTGACCCGAACCTGGCCCAAAACCTGTAGGTTTGTCGGGTACTGTAGGACACCGGGGTTGAAGACCTCTAAACACTAGCAGAATTACCAAATAGTTATTTTGGTATTTGAACACATTTAATTTTAATGTGAACCCTATTAATAATGCATGATTTTGGATCGGTTCATAATTAAAAAGTACATATAATTGGCCGTGTCAGACAATGCTACAAACTTTTCTTCTGTCAATTTGAAAAATCCAACCAAACCTGCCAAGCGTCCTGTAGCGCATAAAGGTGAATGTAGTCACGTCATGGGGGGCCTTCATGGTTTACCGGCCCATGGGCCTCTCAGGTCTTAATCCGTCCATGCCTCCAGAAATTGGTTTTGGACAGGCTATTGAGGCAGCATAACCTCACATCGTTGCTAGGATACCAGCAACTGATAATCACCATCTGGTGCGTCTACATTATTCAGTCCAACCAAACCACAAAAGTCTAATAATAATCTACAGCAATATTAAGACAGTTTTTGTGATAACCAAGTGTATATTTAATAACTACAATACTTTATCATTAGAAATTGAATGAAAAGTTGGGAAAAGCCTCTTTGCCACCATTTTGTTTTCTTCTTCAGCTCAACCATTGTGGAACGGCAATTGGAGATCGTGAACAGGATTGGGGGATTTCATAGGCAGTGAAGGATACATCTATGCTGCCTTCAAAAATCAATTAGATGAAGGTATCTCAGTGGACTTGACGTGACATGAGCATTGGATCCTGATGTGCCTTGGTCCCTTTTACTCAAGCCCAGACAGAGTTTGCAGCACCAAAATCCATTCAAACAGTCACGTCAACATTACTGAATGAATATAAATTAAGGTTTTGTGGTTTTATCCAATAATACTTGATAACAGCAGTATAGAATGGATGCTTTTCACAGACTGTGATGATGCGTTTCTGCCTTATTTAGCAACGTAAATCTAGCAAACTTTTCATCTTTTATTTTTTTTAAAATTATTTATTGTACATTTATAACATTATACTTTGTATTATATTACCATGGAATTAGTAAAAACATAAATTAAAAATTAGTTACCACAGATGAAATGAGGTTTCTAATACATCTGCTGAGATTTAGTAAATTTGCTATCTTCTCTCTTCTGACTGCCATAATTCATCTCTCTCTATTTTTATTTTATTTTTTTTTTCATTTGGAAACACAATAATAGTGACATTTTTCTTTAGATGTTGGAGCAAATGGGTAAGTGAAAATTATGTTTGTTGTAGTCTCCCAAATCCCATTCACCGCCATTCCCAAACCAGGAAGTTTTATTGTTTGTAGCTTCCCAAATTTCTTGAGTTGTCTCTAAATGTGAAGGTAATATTGGGCCTCTCAGTTGCCTAGATGGCCTTTTCCCATTTAAGGTCTCTTGGACCCATCATCTAGAATGTAATGAAATATATGGGAAGTATGCTGCCATCATGATTTTTCCCTTCCACCAGAATACATGGCTACCTTTACATGGCTGTCAATTTAGAAAGATGCAAAACACAAAAGATTTTGGTAGCAGACTCATGTAGATACAGCAGCTAACTGGCCCATGCAAACCAGACAAACCTTGACTCCTTACTCTATACCAGATTGAAGAGATCAGCAAAGATGGAGGATAGCTTGTTTGCATAATACATGACAGTTGCTCATGGTTTTTGTGTTCTTCTTTCCCCAATCCAAGAACGGGACATTTTTGCAAATGTCTTTTCATCTGTTGTTGCTAATTTCTTGTGAGTTGATCCTCTTTCTCTGAGTTATGATGTATTGGTTAATCTGCAAGGCCCAATGATAAATGACCAAATGAGGTACTTAATGATTAAGAAATGTATTTAATCTTGTAGTATTTAATGGGAATGGAGAATATGATGACAATTAAAATAATTAAATAGCTAATTGTCATTGGCTGAGTCCAAAAGCTGGAAAATGCTGCCTTCAAAGGCTGTCTATGCAGGTATTATGAAAATTAGGTGCCTTTCAAACTGTTCTGAGACCAGTTTCCTTAAGAGGTCTATTCACACAAAAACAGTGTTGAATTAGCCATTAAAGTAATAGTTCACCAAAAAATAAAAATGTATCTTATTTACTCACCCTCATGCCATCCCAGATGTATATGACTTTCTTTCATCTGCTGAACTCAAATAAAATTTTTTAGAAGAATATCTCAGCTCTGTTGGTCCATACAATGTATGTGAATGGGTGCCAAAATTTTTAAGCTCCAAAATCCAAATAAGGGCAATATAAAAGTACTCCAGACGACTGGTGGTTAAATCCATATCTTCTGTCATGATATGATAGGTGGATGTGGGTGAGAAACAGATCAATATCTCCCTCCTTCTTCTGTTTTTGGTGATTCACATTCTTCGTGCATATCGCTCACGTCTGGGCAGGGAGGAGAATTTATGTCAAAAACTTAAATATGAATCTGTTACTCACCCACACCTATCATGTTGTGTCTTAACACATGGATTTAACCACTGGAGATATGTGGGTTAATTTTATGCTCCTTTTCTGTGGATTTTAGAGCTTGGCACCCATTCACATACTTACTAACCCTAACACACTCACATGAGATGTTGCAGAAGGCTGCAACTGAAAGCTGAGGCAGCTATCTAATCAGTAAACAGCATTTTTGTATGACTGTTCCTCTTAAAGAAACTGGTCTCAGGACAGTTTGAAAGGCACCTTATTTTCATCGTACGTGTAAACAGCCTTCTTATTTTACTTCTTATTTTATATACAGAAACATTGAGCATGATCTCTAACTCTGCAATAAATTAAATGGCATCTACGCTTACATCTTTTTATTTGCTTCCCTGTCTCAACCTCGGGACTCCTATCCTGAGGTCACCAGAACCGGCTGGATCCAGCACCATTCCTGCTTCATGTTGGACTCCACTGCTACATGTCGCAGAATGATGATGACTAAATGCAGCCGGTGCCAGCCAAACATCACTTCAATCTATTATGACGGACTTCAGAGGATGAAATGATGCCAACTCCAACCTGCATCACCTCTGTCTATTTATGGACTACGATCTTGAAATGAAATGCTTAGACTAACTATTGCCAACAAAAGCCTTCATCAGCCAATTAACAAGGACAATTGCATCTATGTGAACTTCTGCAATTAATCAAGATGGACTTCAAAGATTTTGGTCATTAATCTTACAGTTCAAACACAATCGATGTTTAAACACTGACCCTTAACACTTAGTTTAATAATTTTAAACCATGATTTTACACATACATAATTAATATTTACATTACATTCATAATGTTAGCCAGAGGGGAACTGGCCCCCACAGTGAGTCTGGTTTCTCCCAAGGTTATTTTTCTCCATTAATCTACATCTTATGGAGTTTTGTGTTCCTTGCCACAGTCGCCTACAGTTTGCTCACTGGGGTTATTAATACAATTATCATTTAATTATTTTTAAGCACTATTAAAAATCATATTTTATCTAAATTACACAATGATGATTAGTCGACTTTATAGACATTACAGTTTTATCGTCTGTTAATGCTGATCTTCTGTAAAGCTGCTTTGAAACGATGTGTGTTGTGAAAGGCGCTATGCAAATAAAATTGACTTGACTTGACTTATATTGGTAATCCCCTTGTTATTTGAAATTTCCTACTAAAGAATAATGAATCATGCACCCACAAATATACCCTTGAATACAGTTTGACTGATAATATTTGCTTTTGCATGATGCTTCATGCACGGGAAACTGATCTCAGTCTGAATGCAGAAATGTGTGTATATATATATATATATATATATATATATATATATATATATATATATACAAACACACACACATCAGCACTGCTGTGGTTACTCTACGGCACTCGGCATGCGGCCTCTCCAAATCCCCAAATCACAGCAGTGCTGATGTAGGGCCATATCGCACTCTTGATCATGTGATATTATTTATATATATATATTTATATATATATTTATACCAATAATTGTGAATAATTAAATATGATAATGTGTATTAATTGACATAATATTTCTTGCTAACAGTGAAGACATTTAAAAAAAGATACAGTTTTCTTCAAAAAAAGGAATGTATTCTTCAAAAAGATAAAATAATAAAATAAAAATGTTGGTTTTACTATAGTAGAGCATCTCAGTCCTTTTAGTCAAAAACATGCACTAAAACAAAACCACAAAGGTTAATGGAAAAATTTGAGCTTGGCGACCAATAATGAACCAAGCTGTGTTAAGAGAGAGAGAGAGAGAGAGAGAGAGAGAGAGAGAGAGAGAGAGAGAGAGAGTCTGATGTTATATACATATCAGTAAAAAAGAAAAGTGTTATAAGTGGTCTGATGAAAAGATTGTGGGTTTCCTGTTTAGACATGTTTAGATTTACTTGTCTAGTAACGTATTAATTCTACTCACCAAAAATAAAGTATTTTCCCATAGCCCTTCATTTGATCTTTGATTCAAAAGACCAGATTGCATGTGAATATAGAATAAATAGATAGTCCAGCCCCAAACTCCCCAAAGTGTGGATATGTCGGGTCAGCCAGGATTCTCAATCAAACAGAGCACCATACAGCCACAGTTAACACTTTCAAGGAAATCAATTTACCTATGGCTTAACCTAATTATTGTAGTCTCTGCCTAATATGCTTGGATGCGAGGCTAACATTACTAACATTGTGTAGATAGCCAGGACAATTTGAGAGTTGAAATCTGGCTAATCAAATGATATTCAACCTCAAGATTTTGGTCTCAGATCAGTTAATAACTATATTATAATTACTTGTAGTCTTGTTACTGTATATACATGGTAGTCAGGAATAAAAATTCTAATTAAATTAATATCGTGTCTGAAATATACCACAATTCAGTGGTCAGATCAGCCAGTGTGTAGAGTTTTATTAGTGGCCTGAGGGGGGCAGTGTGGATTTGTGTTTGTAAAATGCAATTGCAAATGTGAGCAATGTTCTTAATCTGTCAAATGCTTCTGATATTTCATATTTATTCAGTTATTTTTATAGAGGGTTTGCACAGTTTTTAATGTGAAGGTCACACACATCAAACAAACTAAATATGATGCATAATATCAATCTGTCTTGTGATTCAATTGATTCAACATCCCCATGGATTTTGAAATGTAACTTTGCAATTGTGCAATGGCCTACATTCAAATAAGTGATAAAGGAATACAAAAGGGAAGAAACCATCGCGTTTTATAGGGTATATTGCGTATAGGGTTATTATTACAGTAAACGTGTTTAATGTTGAATAAAATAAGGCAAGTGTGAGTGATACTGAGGCAGTAACATGCATTTTTCATGTTCATGAAACTATATTACAAAAGTAATTCTTTTTTTCCACAATGTCTCCTGTATTTGATTTTCAAGGACACAAAACAAAATGAGTAACATTAAATATCTATAATATCCATTTGTACGATAAAAAATATCAACAGTCAATTAATAACACAGCAGCAATTTAAAAAAAGTAGTGTTGTACAGAGAAGCCATTATGTGAATCTGTATCGAACCAAATTAAACACCCATGTTAAATGTAACCAAAGTCTTTCTAGCAAGTCAATCCACTGGTGGCCATCTTTGGAACACTCTCCAGAAGCTATTTCCAGTTATGACAGTGCAACTCCTATCTGCTTGAATTGGGAAAGACCGAAATCTCCAAAATGGCTGGTCAAGATTAGAATCAAAGAACATATTTCAAATCAGCAATAATACTGGTATCATAAATTGTGATTCTTTACTTCAGATTACACAAAAAAAAAAAAAAAAAATGATCCCGGATTTTATAGCTAATGCGCATGCATGTTCTCAAGATGACTTCCTTTCTACATCTGCTGACCGTTGGGCACTAGAGCTTTTTGATCGGGCGTTCCAATTTCTCCCATTCATTTTAATAGAAGTGACCCATCTCTGCTAAATAGTCTCTAATAGAATCCTTATAGAATCCTTTATTTTGGTCACACATTATACACACATTTGTTTGCATATATATACAGTGAAATGTATTAGTTTTCACATATCCTAGCTAAGCTGGGGTCATAGTGCAGGGTCAGCCAAGATATGGCACCCCTGGAGCAGATAGGGTTAAGGGCCTTGCTCACGGGCCCAACAGTGGCATCTTGGTGGTGCTGGGGCTTGAACCCCCACCCTTCTGGTCAGTAACCCTGACCTCAACCACTGAGCCACCACTGCTCTAATGTTACTCTATAAAATTATAGTCTCTATAAATATTTTATTATTATTATTATGCTATTATTATTTAATTAAGATATTATTTAATTTAATTGGAATATGTTGTTAACTGTTGTTTTCCTCATATTTTTGACAATAATATATATGGTGAATTTTCGTTTATGTCTGTGCATGTATAACTTTTTTTCTGGAGGCATGAGGTCGAGGTGTCAAGGAATTGTTAAATGTCAGGAACACATTTTGCAGTGAATATTAGATACAAATTTAAACATTAAAATAAATCAAATTAAATCAATACAGCATACAAACAGGTGTAACACCCATAAGTCTATCAGGAATTGTTACGATATACTTGAGGCTGATTTATGCACACACAGGTTTCAGCTCCTTCATAATCATATCACATGAGCAGGAATATTCGGAATGGATGAACACTATATGGAGCATTTAAAGGGGTAGCTCGCCAAAAAAAATTATCATTATTTACTCACCCTCATGATATCCCAGGTGTGTATGACTTTCTTTCTTTTCACCAGAAATAAAAAATAAAAAATGTTATGAACTTTTTGTGCTTAAAAATATAAATATTTAAATACTTTTTTAACTCTAATCCAATGCTTCCGAGAGGGTGGAGTTCAAGCGGTCTCTCATGTGACGTATTCGCGTTGCCATGCTACAGAGGTAATCTCACATTCTCTATTCGGTTGAGACATCCAGGCACACAAATGCACCATTGTGAGTAAAGAAACAGATAAATACAAACCTAAACCAAAACCAACCAAGCTACTGTACAGTGTTTCTCCTTCTCACTTGTAAACAGAGCTGCTCTACTGACTGTGATGCACGTGCATCAGTTCTCACATGTTTCAAATGCCAATGCAATTACATAACGCGCATACCACTTCTGCATTTACATTTATGCATTTGGCAGACGCTTTTATCCAATGCGACTTACAGTGCACTTATTACAGGGACAATCCCCCCGGAGCAACCTGGAGTTAAGTGCCTTGCTCAAGGACACAATGGTGGTGGCTGTGGGGATCGAATCAGCGACCTTCTGATTAACAGTTATGTGCTTTAGCTCAATACGCCGCCACCACCACTGCATGAATTAGATTAAAAAAAGTACTTAAATATTGATATTTTTTTTGCACCAAAAGTGATCGTGTTGCTTTAGAAGACATTCATTTAACAGCTGGTGTTGTATGGATGGAGCTTCAAAAGAGAAATCACAGTCCATTTGTATTTTAAGGACCTACTGAGCGAAGATATTATTCTATTTTTCATCAAATGTGTTCTGGTGAAAAAGAAAGTCATACACACCTAGGATATCAAGAGGGTGTATTAATAATGAGAGAATTTTCGATTTTGGGTGAACTACCCCTTTAAAACTTCATGGGGCACTTATTATTCTTTTTTTAATAAAGTCTTTAATCACTGATGTGGATATAAATGTGGTTAACTTTAAGAGATGGATAGATGAGCTCTGCTGTGAAATCATCACTTAATGACAGGAATTCAACATTGTGCTCTCGTTTTTAAATGAATATATGGGAATCATTACCTGTGAATTGTGTGATAAATTAACACAGACATTTCAATAAGTGGAAAATGGGCATAATGTAGTATCTTAGTTTGTGTTACTCTTGACAAGCTCCAGATGCACACAATAAACGGAGACTGCAACCATCAGATTTGAAATCACACCCTCACTGTGAGCATTTTCATTGATAAGGTTTAAGCTTTAGTAATATTGGCTTCATAGACTCATAAATTTGTTGTAATTTTGGATATGTTTATTTAAAATGTTAGTTCCTCCTTGTGCTTCTTGTATAATCAGGTATAATACGGTATTAGGATTTGGGCACATCCCTATTACAAGTGCATTATATATTTATATTTATATCTAGCCCACCATTTTCAGCATCTTGACAACCTTCAGTTTAGACACCCAAATCTGCAAATTGTCTTGTGTGAAGTCATTTGTCACCTAGTGTATTACACGTTACCAAAGCAATAGGATCTGTTTACTGTAGAAATCTGCATGCACCCCATAACTGAAGTAACCTCTCTGACAGCAGAGAGCCCATATTTCATTGTGTTACCTCAACACCTCTGAGAATAATATCTTTGAGCATAGAAGTTGGGTTGCCAGCAAATGGTTGCAATGTAAGACATAAAGGTCCCAAGTAAATATTGTATTAAAAGAAAAAGTAGTTTTTTCTTCAATCTAGGCATTGTGTAGGCCTATGTACAAAAATGCGTGCTATGTGGCTATTACCATTGGCCCCTAACAGACTGAGAACTGAAAATTGTCTTTGGTTTATTACAAGGGTATAGGAAAAGTAAGGCTTGACCTTAATTTGCATTTGCCGTTAAGTTTCTTCGCCCTTGCGGCATTCATTTCTGTTTTCACATGAGAAGATTTCAGATATTCTTCAAGCTTAACAAGAATATACTCAAACATAGACAATGTCAACAGATGATTCCTCATCGGTTGTGCCAGCTGATGCCTACTTCATACTGTGTAAACATGTTTTGTCTAGTAACCTTAAAAATGTGCTTCATGTGGTTACATGTAAATTAACTGGTTTTATTCAAGTCAAAAACATATGACTGAATCAACAAAAATGTATTGGGTTGGACCAGTGCAATAGGAGTGAAATAGATCCTTAAGGCAACAGTTACACCTTTCCAGGAAACATTTTAAATAAATGTTCCCTTTGATATATGTTTATAAAGGGGTTCATTAATGACTAAAATTAAATTTGCAAATGCATTTTAAACATTGATATGTGTTTATGACAACATGCATAAAAAGGGTGATTTTGTGCAATACCTCACCTTTTACCTCACGTTATAAATGTCTTAACACTTATTCATTATTTCAAAACCTTTAAACCTTAAAGTGGACACATGTGAAGCATTTATTAAGTATCAGGCATTATAATACAGTAAAACTGTGAATGTGCATGAAGACCTGAAAAGTATTTTTGCAGAGGACTTTAGGTAACTAGGAATAGGTAAGTTGGGACACCACTCGGAGTAGCACCATACTTTTGACATGAACGTGACATAAAAGTGACAACAAAAGTAAGTCAAGACATTACAATGAATTTAAGCTCAAAGCGGACTGTTGCAAAACGGCATAATCCCTCCTTTTAATTTCACTATAATAGCTCATATGTTTTGCATTGTGACATAAATAATGAATTAAGGTATTTTCTGATTATTTATTAAGCATTTATTATATGAAAGTTAAATTGCTCACTATTTGGCAAATAGTATATGGCAGACTGTCACGTACCCCGCTCCTCCGCTTCTCCCCGCTTCGTCGGGCACACACGCACACTCACTCCGCGAGCTTACACGCTCGCTCCCCGCCTTCGAACTCACACACTCACTCCGCGAGCTTACACGCGGAAGACCGCAGAGTCTTCCACAGCTCTACCGACCTCTGCTCCGCCCTCAGAGTCTTCCACGGCTCTGCCGGGTTCTGCTCCGCCCCCAGAGTCTTCCACGGCTCTGCCGGGTTCTGCTCCGCCCCCAGAGTCTTCCACGGCTCTGCCGGGTTCTGCTTCGCCCCCAGAATCTTCCACGGCTCTGCCGGGTTCTGCTCCACCCTCAGAGTCTTCCACGGCTCTGCCAGCCTCTGCTCCGCCCTCAGATTCTTCCACGGCTCTGCCAGCCTCTGCTCGCCCCTCAGAGCCCTCGCGGCCTCCGCCTCTCGAGTCTCCCAAGGCTCCTCCTCCCAAGCCTCCCAGGGCTCCTCTCAAGCCTCCCAGGGCTCTTTCTCGCGAGCCTCCTAAGGCTCCTCCTCTCGAGCCTCCCAGAGCTCTACCTCCCAAGCCCCCCAGGGTTCTGCCTTTCAAGTTTCTCGAGCCTTCCAAGGCTCCTCCTCCCAAGCCTCCCAGGGCTCCTCCTCTCGAGCCTCTCAGGGATCTCCTCTCGAGTCTTTCAGGGCTCCCCCTCCCAAGCCTCTCAGGGCTTCCCCTCTCGAGTCTTTCAGGGCTCCTCCTCCCCTCGAGCCTCTCAGGGCTCCGTCCCTCAAGTCTTTCATGGCTCCACCCCTCGAGCCTCTCAGGGCTCCGTCCCTCGAGTCTTTCATGGCTCCACCCCTTAAGCCTCTCACGGCTTCGCCTCTCGAGTCTCTCAGGGCTCCTCCTCCCCTCGAGCCTCTCAGGGCTCCGTCCCTCGAGTCTTTCATGGCTCCACCCCTCAAGCCTCTCACGGCTTCGCCTCTCGAGTCTCTCAGGGCTCCTCCCCCTTCCAAGCCTCTCAGGGCTTCGTCTCTCGAGTCTTCCAGGGCTCCTCCTCCTCCCGAGCCTCTCGGGGCTCCGTCTCTTGAGTCTTTCATGGCTCCCCCCCTCGAGCCTCTCGAGCCTTCCAGGGCCCCACCTCTAGAGCCTCTCGAGTCTTCCACGACCTTTTTCCCAGAGCCTCTCATGGCTCTACTCCCAGAGACTCCAGAGCTTCCTAGGGCTCCGCCTCTCGAGCCTCCTACGGCTCCGCCTCCCGAGCCTCCCACGGCTCCACCTCCCGAGCCCCTCACGGCTCTGCTCCCAAAGACTCCAGAGCTTTCTATGGCTCCACCTCTCGGGCCTCCTATGGCTCTACCCCCCGAGACTACAGAGCCTGCCAGGCCGTCGCCTCGGGGACCTCCCACGGCACCACCTCCATTGGCTCCACCTCCTGAGCCTTCCAGGCCTTCCCCCCTAAAGCCTCCTTCGGCTCCACCTCCAGAGCCTTTCAGGCCTTCGCCCCTAAAGCCTCCTTCGGCTCCACCTCCAGAGCCTTCCAGAACCCCACCTCCAGAGCCGCCTACAGTGCCGCCTCTGACGGCACCGCCTTTCACGGCTCAGCCCGGACTTCCTGACCCTTTCCCTGTCCTGTGGCCTCTTCCCTGGCCTCCGGACCCTATTCCTGTCCGGTGGTCACCTTCCAGACCCCCGGACCCAGTCCCTGTCCTCCAGTCGCCTTCCAGACCCCCTGACCCTGTCTCTGCCCTATGGCTGCCACCCAGATCTCCCGACCACCCGCCTGTCCGCTATATTCCCCCTGACCTTGCCTTGAACTGCCCATTGACCCCCATGGACTTTTTCATTTCCCTTTGTGCCCTCTGTGCCCCTTGGACTGCCCTCATTTTTGTTTTTTGTGTTGTGTGGGGTTTCTGTTCTGGGGTTTTTGTTTGTTGGAATCGCCAGCATCCCAATCATCCTGCACCGCTTCCCAGAGGTTGCGCTCCTCGCAGCCGAGCGCGGCCGTCAGGAGCCGTCTGTTACAGAGGGGGGAGTACTGTCACGTACCCCGCTCCTCTGCTTCTCCCCGCTTCGTCGGGCACACACGCACACTCACTCCACGAGCTTACACGCTCGCTCCCCGCCTTCGAACTCACACACTCCGCGAGCTTACACGCTCGCTTCCCTCCTTCGAGCTCACACACTCACTCCGCGAGCTTACACGCTCGCTTCCCTCCATCGAGCTCCCACGCTCACTCCGCGAGCTTACACGCTCGCTTCCCTCCGTTGAGCTCACGCGCTCACTCCGCGAGCTTACACGCTCACGCCCCTCGATCGAGCTCACTCGCTCACTCCCACACGCCCCCCTCTGGCTCTATGCTCGCACCCAATCACGGGATAATTGATTACACCTGCACTCGTCCCAATCACCACATCATTGTTTACACCTGCACTCACCTCTTTAAATACCACAGCACATTCGTCTCACTCTGGTTGGTTATTGTTTAGTTACCCCTTCACATTGCCAGCACTAGTGTTCCCCTAGCTCCCCCTGTTTATTCTACTTGTTAGATTACTGCGTTTATTCTCATTACCCCGGCTTTGACCCCTTGCATTCCTTGACCACTCTATTGTAGATTTGCCCTTTTGTAATATCCTGATTTTCCCGGCTCTCGACCCTACGCTTACCTCGACCATTCTCCCTCTGGATTTTCCCCACTGTACCTTCGCCTGCTTTTTATCTAATAAAGCAGTTTTGACTTGCATTGTGACTGTCTCGTCTTGTGTGTGTGTGTGTACAGGTTACACAGACACCGTTTTATTAAAGTTGTTTTAACTGCATATCAATTATTTATAATGCCCTAATAAATAACCTATTAGTCATAAATACATCCTTTATAAACTCGTAACAAAGGGAGCATCAATGTAATGTTTCCCTGAGAAACTTTAGGCATTTGAAGTCCAATTTGCTGTTTTGGACCAAAAAAAACTGACAAGACATTCACATTTTGCACACCTTGTGCTCTTTGCACATGTTTATGTTAACATTTTGATGACAGTTTTGCATACAGAAATATGGGTATAATTAAAAAATAAAAAAAGTGCAAGATGAAAGAACAGGCAAATAGCCAGCATACTGTCAACCACAGGCACTTTTCTCTGCTTCTGTCACTAGCCCTAGATGTTTTCGCTTTTATGGGAAGAAACAATATAACAGGACTGTCATTTGTCAGATGACCAATCACCAGAACACAGCCATACATTCTTTTATAAGGTATTTCATTGTCATATTTCAAGTAAACTAGCCAGTTTGATCATTCGATTTAAATAGGCTGTATGTGATGCCCAAAAGCTGTTCTTTTTTCTCCCATTTTCAGTTCTCGTGGTGGTTTAGTGACTCAATCCGGGTGGCAGAAGACAAATCTCAGTTGCTTCCATGTCTGAGACATCAATCCACTCATCACGTGGCTTGTTGAGCATGTTACCACAGAGACATAGCACATGTGGAGGCTTCACACTATTCTCTGCGGCATCCACGCGCCCCACCAAGAGCGAGAACCACACATTATTGCGACCATGACGAGGTTACCCCATGTGACTCTACCCTCCCTAGCAACCGGCCCAATTTGGTTTCTTAGGAGACCTGGCTGGAGTTACTCAGCACACCCTGGATTCGAACTCACGACTCCAGGGAAGGTAGTCAGCATCAATACTCACTGAGCTACCCAGGCCCTGTCCAACAGCTGTTCTAAATATACTCTGCAATTCCATCTTCCCTGCTCTTAAACTCACAAACGAAAAACTGACCTGGGGTGTTTTTCCCGTAAAATGACATAACTTACTGCGTTACCACCATAGTACGATGCATTGTTTTAGAAATTAACCAGCTTGTCACAACTGTTTCCCGAAACCGTAGTTACTATGTTGCACATCCATTTTTCAAACCACGATGTTTGAGCCATCGTAAATGACTTGACTCAGGGGGTGAAGTGATAACTTCTGCAAAAATTAAATAATATAGCTCATTGACATGTTCACAAAAAAGCCATTTAATGCGAGAAAGCTACTTAAGGCACACAAGCAGCATGCACTTTGTAATGCAACAGAAGCTTTGCACTGCAATAGTAGGGTTTTACTCTACATCAGACTTAGGTGTTCCCCCAACGCACTTGAGCACATACGCACATGCGCACTATTCAAAAACAGATTAACGGCACTTATGCTTTAACATAAACTCATCAAATCTGTGTTCTCCAACAGAAACCATGTTTGATAAAGCACTTTCTCTTAAAAGCCTTTCATTCCTTAAACGGGTGCATTTGCATTTAATTAATTGTTTTCTTAAATGCATAGAAACGTGCCTAAGTTGTGACAGAATGAAAGATTATATATATATATATATATATATATATATATATATATATATATATATATATATAAATAATCATAGCCATGGACTATTCATGGACATTCTCATTCTAGTGAGAATTTAATTTGACAAAAATCTGTGTAGTGCAGCATGAGTCATCAATATTTTTGGTCAATTTCCTGGAAGATAAATCCTAATAATTTATCATGTTTATATTTACTACAAGTAAATTGTATCAATGTTTTGGAACATCCTAACACTAACAATGGATGTCCTCAAAGCAAACATGAATAAAACCCACAAACCTTTAAATGCAGTCACAAACTATTTAGGAAAAAACATACTTTTAAAAACCCAACAGTGCTGAATGTTTGCACATTTTCTACACTACATTTATGTTTTTGTAATTTGTAAAGAATTAAGCAGCCTATTGACAATAGTGTAATAAAACCTCCTTAAATATGACTTAATGGCGATCATGTTGCGAATGATTGCACCACAGCCGCATTTAATTAAAAAGCAGCCATATATTAATAATAAATTATAATCTATAATTAGGCACCAATTCACTGCTGGAGGACATGGTTCATATGCTGTTGTATAATAATACAACATAGAGTTTCTGTCAGAATAGGTAGAAGAGAGGGCAAGGGCGAGGACTCGTATAAAGTGAAAAGTATGGGCTTTTATTTAATACATAATAAATAAAGAAAACAAAAAAAAACTACCCCGAGGGGGGAAACGCAAAGGTCCAGGGAAGAACACTACAGAACAGAATGGGTTTGATGCTCCATGCTGGAACAGACACGACACGACAAGACAAGAACTGACATGGGAGAACCTAACAGGGTGATAAACCACAATGAGCAGGCACAAGACAAAAAACACAATAGGGTTAAATAGGAAAGAAACCGAGGAGAGTAATGTGTAAAGCAGGTGAAGTAAATGAACTTTATATAGGTATATATAGGTTTTTTATATAAGTATTTTATTTCGTTGTGTTGTCTCATGTGGTCCTGGAGGAACGTTGTCTCGTTTTGCTGTGTACTGTACTAACTGTATATGGTTGAAACGACAATAAAAACCACTTGACTTGAACTAATAATGAAGTAACAAGGGGACAGGGCCAGGATGAAAGACCACCACAGGAGACAGGACAGACTGGGTGCCGACCGGGTAACCGCTGGTGAATAGAGAGGCTCGTTGACAGCCACAGGGAGTTGGAAGGGCTCATCAATGGCCTCGGGGAACTGGACATATTCGTGGACAGTCTTAGGGAACTGGACAACTTGGCACATGACAATCAAATGCACTCTAGAATTAGAATGTCAATCCCCCTAATATCACCTGAAACCAAATTGTAATTAACAAATCACAGTTTATGGATGAGAAATATAAAACCTATTAAAACAAATTAAAATAAAATAGAGCCCTCTGATATGTCTCGCTAAATTTCTATTTCATCATCAAAACAGGACACATGAGGGCTTTTCACACTGTGCTTAACCCCAGGTTATCATCTGTGTAGACCCTGCTCATCCCGGGTAAAGCAACATTTCACACTTGTAATTTTGAAGGTGGGTTAGCACCGATTTTGCACGTTGAAAAATGACGCCAAAGGTATACCCAGTGCGTCAATAAGTGACGCCAAGGGGTCCTGGACGCTTCGTCCATATGTGACGAGTTGGGTGTGAGAATGTGTATTTTAACCATTGGTTATGAAACCCTGCTCAGAGTTTAACCCTGAATGGTTGTGCCAAATGCATACCGTGTGGAATGATGATGTGTTACAATGTTACAGAAAGATCCATACCTCCATTGACAGGTTGCGTTGCGATATGTATTCATCCAATATTGTTGACATCACAATTATGCAAATAAGAAAGATAATCTAGGGTTTATAAAGGTACAGTGTGAATACATGAATACCCATAATTCATTATTCAACCAGGGTAAAGTATGAACAGTGTGAAACATGAAACAAGATTTTGTTTCCCAGGGTTAAGGATGACCCTAGGTCATACATGGGCAACATACGGCCGAATGGCCCTCTACATGGTTTAACGTGGCCCACGGCTCATTTATCGTAAAATAGTTTTTTTTATTATTGGATATTTCAGTTAACTTGTATTGGGACCTAATGTGTCTCCACAAGTGTTTAACATGCTCAGAGTTGCCAGATAAGAGACTCAACACCCCCAGTTTGAGATTTATACTTGCGCAAATTGGAAATAGTCTGCCTAAATTTATACTTATTTTGTGCAATCTGGCAACCATGCACACGAGTGCACTTTTTCTATCTCTCGCTTTCCCCTTTGAACAAACTATGCGATCTGTAGTGCAATATTCTGCTCAAGGAAAAGTGTTATACGGCTACTCTGTGTCCATTCTTGAGGCTGCTTGTGATGTTTGGTGCTACTTTGCAGGTAAACCTTCTCAGTGATTAAATTAAATATAAAAGTAGATCTCAGCATCATTGACATGCAAGCAAAAGCTAGCCCGAGACGAATATTATGTACATGTATTTTTATTTAGAAATATTGAAGTATGTTGTATGTTAATCTAACTCTTGCAGTAATCATTTATCATAGTCATGAAGCCTGTGTTATTCAGTTATGTGCTTAAAGTCAAACCATCGAGGTGACCCGCATCATGTCCCTTTTAGCATGTAAACGAGTAATGTTTTAGAAAAAAATAAGTAAACTCACCTGCTTTGCGACAAACATTAAGTAGTTATAGTTTTCAGTGTCATATTTAGATCGTTAGTTCTGTACAGCAGTACCGCTGCTTTCTAAATGCAGAGTACACAACCTACATTGGGCACCAACCCTAATCGTGGAACACTCACTGTGTCTGAAACCACCCCTATCCACAATAATAGTGCACTATTTTGAGTGTTCACTATTTTGTAGGAGTGTCTGAATTCTGAGTGAGCCACTCTTTCCCTAACTTTGTTCACTCATTCTTACCCACAATGCACTCTAATTTCAAGTGTACATTTGAAGTACACTCGATGACGGTTAATTTCCCACAATTGACTACGGGGAAGACATATGAGCTGGTTGTTTACTGCTTCCTTCACTCCTGAAATGTTTTGTTTCATGCTGATTGTAGTAAATTACTTTTTGACAAATCATTTCTGGATTAAAATATCATAATAACATATAAAGAGACAAAACATACAGATACATTTTAAAATGTACTCTTTATTTGATCAAATGTGTTTACTCTTTATATTAACACACAATATATATTAAAAATGACAAACAGAATGAATATTTACTGTTTTAATACATTATTTAATAAGAATAACAAATAAGGCCCAAGTATTTTAAAATTTCATAAGTGACATTTCTGCACCAGCCCCAGAGCTCCGACACTCTCGTCCGAATTCACTAATTTCGTTCACTTACTGTTGAGATATAGTGCACTAACTGCCATTCACTCTATATGAAATAGTTAATGAGTGAACGATTGCAGGCACAGCCACTCTCGTCACCACGATCGCCTCGCGCCTGCACATCTCACACACGCGCGCTCCGCGCAGCTCGCTGTGCACGCTCAGAAATGCGAATGGCAGTGATTTACAATCAACTTGGATGTTTACATGGATTTATACAGTTCATCTGCCTAAAGTAGCCGTGATAGTTTCCAATACCCCCGCGAGGGTAAATGAACACTGCTTATGACATACGGGACAAAGCACACTGATATATTGCTGCACTGATTTAAAAATGTACTCTTAAAAACATAAGAGCCCAGTTACATTGTCACCCTGAAAAAGACCATCTCATTACACAGAAAGGCCCGGGTTAGAATTAGAGCCAAAACTTACTTTTGTGACTTTAATCTTGAAAAATAAGCTTGTCTTGGTGTTAAAGGGTAACTAAACCCTAAACCAACTTTTTTTAGTTAATGATCTGTAAGAATGGGGCTTTATTAGTACTGGTCATTGATTCAAGTAATTGTTTTGACATTTGTGTATAAAGTGTTTTAATTCTACAATATATGGTGTAAAAACGTCTGAGTGCTGCCCTCTTCAGGTTGAGCGGTGGCTACTGCAGTTGAATTTTCCTATTGGCTGTTTGCGGTACTTCGTGG
The DNA here is from genome assembly GCF_025860055.1 of Xyrauchen texanus. Taxonomy (NCBI): domain Eukaryota; kingdom Metazoa; phylum Chordata; class Actinopteri; order Cypriniformes; family Catostomidae; genus Xyrauchen; species Xyrauchen texanus. Next base: position 40,057,588 of record NC_068286.1, read on the forward strand.
CGTAGCGGTGACAGCTGACGTAAGCAGGTTCCAGCTCACCACGCCCTTGGTACGAGCTACCACGCCCATGGCAGTATAAAAACCATCTTGTTTCGTCAAAACCACTGTAGCGAGTCAGGAGTTGGAATTGCGAGTATTGAAAACGATCAGGATAGAGTATTTTAGCATCTATTTAGCATAGCATTTATATAGTTATTTAGATTATTTTGTGTAGCCTAGGTAGTTAATTAGCATATTTGTTAGTGTAGTATTGTTAGAAGCATAGTTAGTTAGTAGCATAGTATTACAGTTAGGATAGCTTCAAGTTAGCGTAGATTATCTGTATTTAGTACAGTGGTCAGGATGGTACGTAGGTGTAATGTTTCTGGTTGCAACAGCACTGCTGGACTGTATAGCTTTCCAGCAGACTTGGAAATTAGGCGCCAGGGGTTGCACGTCCTTGTTCTGGAAGACCGCGAGTTCCCGCCTAGAGCTGGAGGAGTGTGCAAACTGCATATTTTACGCGGGATTGCTTCTCCAACGCAATGGAGGTGGAAATGGGCTTCTCCAAACAGCTCGAGCTGAAAAGCGACGCAGTGCCAAACGCTGCTCCTCCTGCATGGACTCCACCACCTCAGCGGCGTCTTGAGGTGAGTGATCATATATATTTGAATCACAATTTATGGTTAGGCTAAAGTTAATCCTCTGGGATCGACAAACGGCGTTAGCGATCGCGGGAGTGTTAAACGTATTGCACCCTTATACATTGTATTACGGTATTGACTACCTGTATAGTTTTATTTGGAGGTATACGGTTTTGTACATGATGACGTTACGCTTTACGTCACATTTTTCTAAGTTGAGAAAACAGCTAACTGATGTTATGTTCAAGTGAATCTTGCTAAATAAAAATCCTGCTAAAAGGATAAACATCACTGAACCAGCGTTTCGTTTGTTTTTCCTGCACGCGAGTGAAGGTGAATGCGCTCTCGGATGCTCAACAGGGAGTTAAAATCGCAGTTTGAGCCAGCGGCTCGAATTGATATGGCTCCGGCCCTGTGTCCACAGACAATTCACCCTCCTCCACTTCAGGTGAAGATGGGGGAGAAAGGTCCTCGACTTCAAAAGACCGCTCCGTGGCAAAGCTACTTGCGTCACTCCAGTCACTCTCCATTTTAGAGTCTGACAGCAGCTGTCAATTAATCTGTCACTACGGGTCTCAGGTGCACGCCCCCACCCACCCACCCCCGCTCAGCCCCGCCCTCGGTTCGTCCCCTCTATCCCCACTGGGGTCTGCCCACTTTTCGAGCATTTTTCAAATATTGCTAGTGGGTGGAGTCAGACTCTGAGCAGGGGTTTAGTTACCCTTTAAATGAAGGCACTGCATGACAAAACTATTCTTTTTTCACTGTGTGGAGCGAAGACAGTGTTTCACTTTGAAGAGTTTGATGCTGCTGCACTGATAACTTGAGTGACAGTCTGTGAGAGCGTCTCAGTGAGCACAGCTGTGTGAACTTCCGCTCTCGTAAAAGTCCCATTCAATAATCTCTCAATAAATCACACATTAATTCAAATTAAACCCAGTAGCCTAATGTAACGTCAGTAACGCCACAAATTATAAAGAAGTAAAAGTTAAAAAAAAAAATTATTAATGTACTAAAAACCACCCACGTTTAAACCTACTCTAAAAGTACATTTTCCCCAAAAAAGTTTCTCAAGAAAATGTAACGGAGTAAATGTAACGCGGTACTACCCACCTATGGATACGAGTTTTTGATACATTTTCACAATGTTTTCCATAAGCCTTCACAGGAGGATGCAAGCATATGTGGAAATGAGTAGGACAGTATGGCCTAAAAGATCTATAATGAGAACTGTGGTGTGGCGTGGTGTAGTGGTCTAAGCACATAACTGGTAATCAGAATGACACTGGTTCGAACCCCACAGCCACCACCATTGTGTCCTTGAGCAAGACACTTAACTCCAGGTTGCTCCAGGGGGATTGTCCCTGTAATAAGGGCTCTGTAATTTGCTTTGGAATAAATGTAAATGTAACTAAATTATGCAGTGTGTGCACTACTGATGTTGCCTCAAGGAACATACCAGTTCATTCACTTCAAATTGCTCATCAAAGCAAATGCCATTCAGAGGAGTGCACATTCTAAATCCCATGAATGTCTATATTTTTAACACACATTTTATTGAAAGTGACAATAATATAATTAGAGCAGTCTGAGATTTAGTGGCATTCTCAAGTACACATTACTGAAAGAACGATTCTTGATCTCAGCTTCTCTTCTGAACTGCTCTTACCTTTTGAATGAGCACTGTTTATGTCGACATCTCAAAATCTCAACATCTAAGATTTTAGGGCATCCTCCAGTTACTAAGGATGCTTTCCGTTTTCTAGGTCAGCTTATTTTAAGCCTGAAGATACAACAAGTTGCTTCATGCTATGGAAACTCAACAAACATATCATTTCAATTTAATTATATGTTGACTTAATTTGCACTTGACACTCTTCCAGTTGCCTGCATGCATTATTTAGTTAGAATAACTGTACTTGTTCGCCATGGGGTGGTTCCAGAATGTTATATTGCTTGCTGTCGTGAATCAAGAATTCTTGAAAAATATGTTGTTTCACTCACCATAGACACACACATGCACATAAGCAAGTATAAGATTAATACCACAGAATGTTCTTTTTTAAAGCACTTTGTCCATGCATTTTCATATTTATCTATTTATTGCCAGCAAAAAGCCATACCAATGCATGGATAGGCCTTCATTTGAGGAATAATTTACATTTATTTATGCATTTGGAAGATGCCTTTATCCAAAGTGACTTGCAATGCAGTCAAAATATACATTTTAACAGTATGTTTGTCCCCTGGGAATCAAACCCATGACCTTGGCATTGCAAGCCGCACGCTTTGTAAGTTGAACTACAAGAACCCTAAAAACAAAATATAGAAATGAAAGGGACAATAAGTAAAAATGAAAGAACAGAGTGAAAGAAATGCAGCAGGGTATCAAGATGAAGAAAGTGGTAAAATAAAAGACAGAACGAGCCTCTCATCCTCTTTCTAATTATCATTTCCATTTTCTCATCCTCCGGGCTCCCTGTGGTGTTTTTTTAATACTCGTTTGATTGCCCTTTTTCCTCACTACCAAAATTAGAGCGTTCTCTTGCGCTCATGTCTTTAAGGTCAGGCCTCACAAGGGTAGACACTTTGTGGAGGGGAGAGATGTTCCAAGAGATAATGTGAGTGTGATAATGTATGTGAGTGCATGTGTATACTTGTGTAGCATTTTGAGCATGTTAGACATGAATCCAATTTGATGTGTGACTCTCTGTGGTCATTAAAAATCCTAGGGCACTTCTCGTAAAGAGTAGGGGTGTAACCCCGGTGTCCTAGCCAAATTCCCCCCCATTGGCCCCTATATATCATGGCCTCCTAATAATCTCCATCCCTGAATTGGCTACATCAATCTACCATCTCCTCTCCGCCAATAGCTAGCAGGTCATGTTTGTAAATGAGAAGTGGTTCTCAAACAGTTTACCTGGCTAAATAAAGGTTAAATAAAAAAATTAAAAAAATAAAAATGTGTAATTTTCCATTCTGACTATTTAATTAAGAATGGCATGTCACATTATATCTCACAGATGGAAGAGAGAGAGCAATGTCAGAGGTGTTAAATAAATATAATAATTGGGGGTGGGGAGAGATAAAGAATGAGATGGTTATACTTAAACAAAAGAGGGAGAAAGTGAGGAGAGAATAAAGAGAGTTAGAGGTGTGACCATTTCCTCAGGCTGTGGATCAGTTATTGGCCCCCACACACACACCTCACCATCTCCTGAGGCTCAGCTATGTGTGTGCTTGCTTGTGTGCAACTGAACCTCTGACCGGAGCCTTGGGTAAAATCTATGAGACAGGCAGAGATAATTAATAATAGGAGAGTTCTTGTGACAACTCCCTGTGCTGTTGTCCAGACGTGTTATTGGAAAATACATTTGACTTAATGCGACCATTTAAAACGCCCCACACTGTTACGCTGTGGGCTTATCTCTCATGGCATCTTTATTAAATGAGTAAGGAACATATATGCAGATCTTCAATGGTTCATCCAGACCAACCTGGTCTCATAGAATCACATTAATATACATTTTTGCTAAATGTTTTTCATTTGACTTGTTCTTAGCCCGGTAAATTTTCCTGGTGAAATGAACACAAGAGGCAGTGCAATAACAATGACTTGTATTCCCTTGAACACAATCACAAGTAAAGCAACAGGTTATCAGTTCAGAAACATTTCCTTTTCACCTTGTTCTTCACACAGTGCTATCTTATGGCTTCCAAATAACTTTACTCTAGCGCATGACTTTTAAGGTGAAACATTTTAACATTTGCATTACAGAAACAACTACATTCACAAGCTTGTTCAAGTACGATCAAATTGGTGGTAGCTCAGTTTGATCTCACAGAGCGTTGCACTTGCAATGTAAAGAAACTGGGATATGAGTACTAAAGAGCACGCAAGTAGACATGACAGCCGAAAGTGTCACAGAAACGGAAGGGGATTCCTTTAGCAAATGCATTTTTTTTATCTCACTTTTGCTTTTAATGACAGTTTCGTTTAGGTGTAAGGTTTAGTAGTGTAGCGTCTATGTTCATGTTTCAGATTATGAACTAGTTTACGTCCTAGTTCCTGTCTGTCAAGTGAATTACCCAGTTGTGTCACGTGATCTTGTTTATCATGGGGTGGGGATGGTGTAGTGGTCTAAAGCATATGACTGGTAATCTGGTAATCAGAAGGTCGCTGGTTCGATCCCCACAGCCACCACCATTGTGTCCTTGAGCAAGGCACTTAACTCCAGGTTGCTCCGGGGGGATTGTCCCTGTAATAAGTGCACTGTAAGTCGCTTTGGATAAAAGCGTCTGCCAAATGCATAAATGTAAATGTAAACGTGTTTCGTTAGTCTCATCTTGTTATTGGTTCTTGTTTATTAGTCTTGTTATCTTGTTATCAGTTATTGTTCTTCATTGGTCAACTCGTTATCAGTTCTGTATTGTCATTGATTGTCTTGCTATGATGTTCTCCCTAGTCTGTGTATTTATAGTCCTCATGTTCTCTTGTCCTTTGTCAGGTATTGTGATTGTGTAATGCTCTGTAGCTCTTGTTCATGGTCTTGTTATTGTTCATGCTCTTAGTCATAGCTCACGTTTCATGTTCTCATTCATGGTTTCATCTCATAGTTTATTCAAGTAGTAGTCAGATTTTGTCTAGTTTTGTTTCATGATTTGGATTTACACTTATTGTAAATAAGCTACACTTGGGTTCTTCGCATCATTTCGTCTTCTTGCTCCTGCCTGTCCTGCTCCGCAACGTTACCGGTAGGTAGGTTTTGTTGATTTTAAAACTCAAAAGCATTAACCTTCAAAAAACAAAGCAAATTTTTTTTTCATCTCACATTTGCTTTTTATGACGCTATTGTCTTTATGTTTAGGGTAGGGAGATGATTCAAAACTTGATAGAGCTTTATCCTTAATCTCATCCATTTGGAAGAAAATTTAACTTGCTTTTAATACCACACTGTGGATATTTTTCCTAGGAACTTCTGCAATACACCACGTAATATAATTTTGTAAATATTTTGCCACAGTCTTGTAATTTCTATGACATCAGGCTGATCCAGACTGTGTTAAAAGCACTGTGAAGCATTGCTTTGGGAATCCATAGTCTAATCGCAATGTGGCACTAGGTTTGTATCCTCAGATACAACTCAATTAAAGAAAGAAAATAGAGAGTCCACACAACACTGATTTTATCTGCATCACCGGATCTCTGGTCTAATTAAGTGGATTTTCAGTCCTGGTACTGGTGTTCCTGTGGTCAGACGATTGAACTTAGCTGTAAACTTCAGCCAGGACCAAGTAAATAACTAAACAAAAAAATGTAATAAAAACGCAACTATTTCATTTTTCTTTTCAAGGATTTTAGGGGAATCAAATAGACAGAGGTCAATTACAAATAGTAGCGAGGACGGCCATGCAAGTAAAATATGTAAATGTCTGTTGCAAGTCACTAAAAGCTTATTTTGTAAAAGCAAGATGTGGCTGTATGTGTGGAATGTTTCAGTGTCACAGCATTCAGTTACACACATGCTCACTAAATCTAGTACACACACAGACCCCCAGGAGACAAAGGAAGGTTTTCTCTTTCTGTTCGCAAAGAGCCATTCAGCCCTACAATCTGATAAAGACAAAAGAAATGCATGAAAAATGCATAAATGAAATCTCCCTTACTCTCTATTTCACTCTCTCATTCGCTGAATCATTGTTGGAGTAAATGAAATGGGGATCTAAGATGGGAGTGTGGGAGAGAGGCAGACATTTTATTTATTCATTGTCTTAAGTGGTTGAGTGAGTGAACCAATGTAAAAACCCTCTGGCGCACACACACACACACCCACACACCCACATAGGAACTGGTGTCAAACATCCCTCGGGGAGCCGGACGTTAGAAGTTTGTTTAACATGTGATACGATGTGGTATGAAATTGTGGATATTTGGGGTTAGGGGGTTTAACCTGGAGTATGTGTGTGTGTAGGTGGGTGTCTTTACAGTATGTGCATGGCAGAGCCCCTTAGACCTTGGAATGAGTGAATTATGATGTCATTCTTCTTTATATCTAAAATTAAGGATGCTTGCTAATTAAGGCCAGGGGGACTATTGGGGGGATGGGAGTGTGCTCTATTGGTGCAGTTGGGCATATTTTAAATTTGCACCATCTCTACATATTTATTGGTCATTGCTCCAGGAGGCACTTGTAGAAGTGTTGTCGTTTTGGTGATGAAGGCATCGCATAAAAGTAACTCCTCATTTTCACTGTATGGATACTCTATTGGTGAACTTTGTCATCATGTGCTCTTCTGTCATTTTATATGGAAAATACCTTATAAAGTAAAAAGCAGATTTTTACAGTTTTTTTTTTTCCACTGTAAATTTAACAGAACTGCCAATGTGGTCATGTAAATTACAACAGTTTTAATCTGTAAAATTTACAGGTTGTCTGTAAAGTTGTTTACATTTTTGCTTTATGTTTTTCATAATTATTCTGGAAACCACAGCTGGCAGGTTTTTTTTTTTTAATTTTTTAATTTATTTTTTTGTAAAAGCAACAGATTTTTTTATTTATTTAATTTTTTTACAGTGACGTTATACAGATTTTGAATGACATGAGGGTCAGTAAATGATCACATATTTTTGTTGTTGGGTGAACTTTCCCCTTAAGCCTTTCTTTGTGTGTGTGCGGATTTGGGTGGTTTACGAAGACATTTTTTTTTAAGGTTACAAACTGGTAATTACAAGAGAATTATATAATAAATGTGGTTTATTAGGACATTTCTAGTTTCCCCATAATTCAAATAACTGAAACTAAACTGTCTTTTGTATTTTCTTTAATTAAAATATGCAGATTTTTTTTTTTTGTTGAGTGTTGGTGGTGTGTAGAGTGGTGGTGGTGTAGTGGGCTAAAGCACATAACTGTTCATCAGAATCATAACTGTTAATCAGAAGGTCACTGGTTCGAACCCCATGGCCAACACCATTGTGTCCTTGAGCAAGGCACTTAACTCCAGGTTGTTCCGGGAGGATTGTCCCTGTAATAACTGCACTGTAAGTCGCTTTGGGTAAAAGCATCTTCCAAATGCATAAATGTAAATGTTAATGGGTTACGTTTATTGGTAGGATTAAGGTATAGCATCTATAGTTCGTACAGTATAAAAATCGTACAGTATAAAAATGTGTTTGTGTGTGAGCGTGCATGCAAGAGTATGTGTATGCTTTTGTCTTTGTATTGGTGTGGTTGAGTGTGTTGTGTGAGGGAAATTTATCTCTGCTTTGTCTTTTGATGAAGCTGAAGTGTTCTGCTAATCCAATGTTTGGTGTCCTGCATAGATAATGCACAGATGGTTTTTTTGTGTATGTGTGTAGGAAGGTGTTTGGTGGGTGTGCTGGCATTGTGCGATGTTTGAGTCTCACAAGGTCGTCTGCTCAACTGGAATATTCAGGCGAGTGAGAGAGAAAATAGTGCATATCTGTGGTAAGTGCATATCTTTGGTTTAGTGGTCTTGTTGGCTGCTGTGTGACAGGATGAATGGATGGCTCAGCCTGGGTCAGCACTGTGCAATCTCTATCTACACAGTCCTTGTGGCGTCACATATACTAGCTTATCAGAGAGAGAGAGAGAGAGAGAGAGAAACAAGGGAGTATAAAGGAAAAAGAAGGTAATGGGGGGGAAAGAAAGGACATCCGAGAAAAACAGTGACATATATTTTGTGGGAGCCTTGCGGTGGACAAATAGCATTGACATTTAAATGGTTCAAATGTTCATTTTTTACTTAAATTAATTTAATGTTTGCTTTAATCACAAACACTACAAGCAAAGGAGTTCAATTGCTATGCAGTAGACAATGCAACATTGGCCCCTACTGAGGAAGACAGACACTACCCAACCACTATTGGCCTTTACGTAGGGTGCCTGACTAAGTTAATGGTAGAGATAATGGAGCACTGCACTTGGAGCTGGTTAAACTCCCTCCATGACACTGGTTTCACAGTAATTGGTGGTGCTTTGTCTACAGCAGCCCTTTGCAATCTGAGTTTCTATTGTTTTCAGCCAGTTGCTGCTCAATAATAGTAAAAATGTGACTATAAACAGAGGTGAGTAGAGTAGCCAAAAACTGTAGTATAAGCACTAATGTTAATAATTACTTATGTAAGGGTAAAAACGTACAGAATTAAAATAATTAAATTAGCGAGTAACAAGTTACTTCAGATTAGATTATTATTATTATTAACACCTTGCATGCATGTGATTTATATAATCTGTTCCAGTGATAGATTACAAAATGAAAATTATGATACAATTTTTTCACCCTCATGTTCTAAACCAGTATGACTTGGACACAATGAGCACAATTTAAGGAGATGTTAGACAGAATTTTAGCCACAGCCAACTTTCACTTTCAAGTGAATGGTGAATGAGGATGTCAGTCCCTAACATTCTCCCTAAAATCTGTTTTTAGTTCCAGAGAAGACAAAGACACAAATGTTTGGAACAACAAGAGTGAGTCTAAATGATGATAATGTTATCATTTATCATACCTAAAATCTTTTCTGCAGAGCTACGTTCCCATCAGAAGCCTGCGGTGGGCTAATGAGAGGCACCTTGATGTACCAACACTAAGAGGCACCAAAACACTTTCCCTGACTTTTAGTTTCACTGTACCTCGTTGGTGGAATCACTTCCCAACTCAAGCCATCTTCAAGAAATGGCTAATAACACATCTTTTCCATGAGCACATAACCATGAACTCCTAAAAATAAAAAAATACAAATATATATATATATATATTCTTGTTGCACTCTAATCTGTCTGGGATACTACTATTCTGATGCTTGTGAAACTTTGTATTGCAGTACTTTTCATACTGCTGTCTCCTTAAGAACACTTGTGTTGTATTATTTCTCTTTTATAAGTCGCTTTGGAAAAAAAGCATCTGCTAAATTAATAAATGTAAAATGAATAATTGTAATTTATGGTGAACTCTTAATTTTAAGGATGCTTGACAGATTGGGTCTGAAAATTAGAAGAAAATTTACAAACGTTCCAAGGAATTATTAAAATCAAATCACTTTATTGTCACACGACCATATACACAAGTGCAACAGTGGGTGAAAGTCTTGTGTGCAGTTCCGAGCAACATAGCAGTCATGACAGTGACGAGACATATACCAATTTACAATAAACAACATATAGTAGAGTAAACCATACACACAATATAGAATACACATACAATACAAATTAAAAATAGAGTATATAAAAAATATATATACAGTAGTTGTATTGTGGAGAAAATAATTATGACAGTCCAGTGCCAGTGTACATGTATCTCAATAAATTACGCATTTACTAACACTTATTAGATTTAAACCAGTAATGTAATGACAGTAATGTCCCCAATGGTAACGAAGAGTAAATTTGTTTTCCTATTCAAATTTAACTTAAATGTAAAAAGTACCCATCATTAAACCTAGCTTACTCCTAAAAGTAATTTTTTCCAAAAAGTTACTCAAGTAAATGTAGCACTACCCACCTCTGACTATAAAGTTACACTGGAATCTACTTAAAACACATATCAAAGCAAAGTGAATTGGGTAAAATGGTTGACAAATTGAATATCAAAGATTACTTTGACATTTACTTTTAGAGTAGGGTTCAAACTAGGTACTTTTTACTCTCACTCAAGTAAATTTCTAATTAAATTTTTTTACTTTTACTTCTTTACAATGGGTGATTATTGAATGGGACTTTTATAAGAGAGGCAGTTCTCACAGCTGCGTGCACTGAGCCGGTACCACAGACTGTCATTCAAGTCATCAGTGCAGCAGCATCAAACTTTTCAAAGTGAACTTTCTTGGCTCTGCACGGTGAAAAAAAGTATAGTTTAGTCATGCAATGCCTTCATTTAACACCAAGAGAAACAGATTTTTCAAGATTAAAATCACAACTCCAACTTCAGGCAGCTTGCTGAGGTAAGTTTTGGCTCTAATTCTAGCGCTGGCTTTTCTGTGTAATGAGATGGTCATTTTCATGGTGATTCTGTAACTGGGATCTTATGACAGTGCAGCAATATATCAGTGCACTTTGTTCCGCGTCCGGCATGTCATAAAAAGTGTTTATGCATTTACTCTGTGCTATTGCAGATACTTCAGGTGGATTAACTGTATTAATCCATGTAAACATCCAAGCTAAGTGTAAATCACTGCCATTCGCATGATCGACAACTGGAGCGTGAACACACAGCATTTCTGCACGTGCACAGCGAGGTGCGCGGGCGCACGTGTGTGAGATGTGTGGGTGCGAGGCAATCAAATAGAAAAGAGAGTGGCTGTGTCTGCAATCGTTCACTCATTCACTATGTCCTATAGAGTGAATGGCAGTTAGTGCACTATATCTCAGCAGTAAGTGAACGAAATGAGTGAATTCGGACGAGAGTTTCGGAGCTATGGGTCTGTCGCAGAAACAACGTCTTATATGAAATTTCAAAATACTTGGGAATTACTTGTAATTCTTATGAAATAATATATTAATACAATAAATCTTCATTCCGTTTGAAATTTTTTCTATATACTGTGTGTTAATATAAAGAGTAAACACATTTGATCAAATAAAGAGAACATTTTAAAATGTATCTGTATGTTTTGTCTCTTTATATGTTATTATGATATTTTAATCAAGTAATGATTTGTCAAAAAGTAATTTACTACATTCAGCATGAAATAAAATTTTGTAAGAGTGAAGGAAGCAGTAAACTCCCAGCTCGTATGTCTTCCCCGTGGTGGATTGTGGGAAATTAACCATTGTTGAGTGTACATCAAATGTACACTTGAAATTAGAGTGCATTGTGGGTAAGAATGAGTGAACAAAAGTAGGGAATGAGTGACTCACTCAGAATTCAGACACTCCTACAAAATAGCGGACATTCGAAATAGTGCACTATATAGTGGATTGGGGGCGATTTCAGACACAGCAAGTGTCCTGCGACTGGGGTTGGTGCCCTACGCACTAGGCTGTGTACTCTGCATTTAGAGTGAGGTGTACTCTTCTACAGAACTAATGATCTAAATACTTACAACACTGAAAACTGTAACTACACTGAAATAAAAATGGAGTGGTGGTGGTGTAGTGGTCTAAAGCACATAACTGGTAAACTGGTAATCAGAAGGTCGCTGGTTCAATCCCCACAGCCACCACCATTGTGTCCTTGTGCTCTGGGGGGATTTTTCCTGTAATAAGGGCAATGTAAGTCTCTTTGGATAAAAGCATCTGCCAAACGCATAAATGTAAATGTAAAAGACTCCACACAGGACTTTAAAAGCTATGAAATAGCAAAAGAAGGCATTATTAAAGCATGATCTTGCTTTGGTTTTAAATTTTATGCTGACATAAGTCAGCATAAAAGTAATCCATAAGACTCTAGTGGTTAAATCAATATCTTCAGAAGCGATGTGATAGGTGTGGATGAGAAACAGAGAAACAGATCACGTTCACATTCTTCTTCTTGTGTTTGTGGTGATTCACATCAGAAAGCCCCCTGCTTTCTAGCAAAAAATGACAAATATTGATCCGTTTCTCACCCACACCTATCATATCACTTCTGAAGATAGGGATTGAACCACTGGAGTCTTATGGATTACTTTTATACTGCCTTTATGTCCTTTTTGGAGCATCAAAATTTTGGCCTACAGAGCTAAAATATTCTTTAAAAAATCTGAATTTGTGTTCTGCAGAAGAAAGGAAGTCATACTCATCTGGGATGGCATGAGGGTGAGTAAATGATGAGATCATTTTAATGTAATTTTCTCATCTCTTTAAAGCAATAGCTCAGCCATAATGTAATATTCTGTAATCATTTCTCTACCCTCATGTTGTTCCAAACCAGTGTGTCACTTTGTATTATGTGGAACACAAAATATGTTAGACAGAATGTTAGAGACTGACAATCTCAGTCACCATTCACTTTCAAAATATGGAGAATAAAACATTCACTGAAAGTAAATAGTGACACTTTCTGTCTAATATCTGCTTATTGTGTTGTATGGAAGAAAGAAAGTCATATGGGTTTGGAACAGCAATATGGTAAATGATGACAGAATTTCCATTAATAATAATCATAATTCTGTAGTACATGTTTAATGTGTATTATGTAATGGAATACATGGGAGTAAACATCTATTATGTCATTTGTGAAAGTAACAAGTTACTCACTTCTTGAGTACTCTTTTAATTAGATACTTTCTTACTCTTACTCAAGTAATTACTTATGTTAGTACTTCTACTTGAGTAATTATTTTTTTGAAGTAATTGTACTTTTACTTGAGTACAGTTTTTGGCTACTCTACCTACCTCTGATAAGGAGGTTGTAATGTAATCTAGAGCAACAATGAGACCAACACTTTACTTTCTTTTTAGGTCATGTGTAATTGGGGTTTGAGCTTCATTCAGAACTTGTAGATCTGGGAAAATAATTTGCAAGGTTAAATAAGATTGAGAACCCATTAACATATGGAAGATCAGGCCAAAGATTCTTGACAGTTGGGAAGGACAAGGACACCAATTATGCTGTAATGTTCCCAAAACCTGCTGCATTGCACAACCTGTCAATGAATCCAAATCATATGATGGTGCCAAACTAGGAACAGAGGGCCAAACAACATTTATTTAATACTTTTGACAGATGAGATTGAAAATGTGGAACAAAAAATTACCTTGATGGTTTCTTTATATCTCTGTAATCGCCACAAGCTTGAGAATCTCTACAAAAACAGAATATAAACCATAAAACTGACCATAATTAGTCGAGAAAGGGTACAAAGTTTATAGGCAAGTATTTTATATTGCTTAAAGATGGTTAATGTATTTTGTCCTTAATGTCTATGTCTTTAATGACCATTAATTTTTTTTAGTATACTGTTTATATTGGATGCAGTTAGATTTAAAGAATTTTTTTTTTTATGTTAAAGTGTGTGAGCATAATGCTTGTCATGTGCCAATCATCTAACTTTTTTAGACAGCAATAAAGCTAAACAGAACTGGACTTGAAATCAATGTGTGATGTGTACAATGTGTATGTTGAACTACAGTGTATCCTGATGAAGGAATGTTTAAGTGTAAATAGTGCTCTTGAATTGTGTCACATGTGTGCCCTAATTACTTGTGATTTGAAGAGGTTTGTACTTTTTGTTAAAAAATATACAAAGCGAGGTAGACTATACAAATTTGCTTCCAAAGAACAATGGCTACCTTTTTAGTAAGCAGGGGTGCACATGGGGACATAAAAATTAGTGGCCAGTATTACTTTTGAGAGGTGATTATACATTCCTGTCAAAACTTATTATTAATTGCATTGCTTGTCTCATTTAATCTTCTTTACTCTAAATGTTTAATCAACTTATTATTGATTAGCAACTGCTTTTAATTCCACTTAATGTTACTGGAAATCTGGAGGGCAGAAAAAGAGTGCTGAAGTGTGCAAATCTAAACATTTGTTTGATTTAGTCTCAACAAAATGGATGTCAGCCAAAAAAATACAAATGAATTAATTTGTTAATTTTACATTGCTGATAGTATAAGAGGGAGATAAACTTTTGTGATCTATTATACCTCTGCTGTCAACAACAAAAAAGCTGTATGTTTCATCTTGTGACATTAAATGTAATTCTTTGTTTCATCAAACTTGCTTGATTTCATCCAAGTAATAGTACTTTTTTAGATTTATTAAGTTAATTAAACATGTTCATAAAAGATTCTAAAAAAAATTGGCTGATCTGCTTTTACACCTACGTTCAGTAACAGTGCTGTATATTGTGATTAATTGTGATTAAATCTGTCAGTGTGTTTTAACAAAATGAAAATGTCATAAAACTCAGGTTTTATGATTACCAGCTCAGTTTAGCCCAATTAGAGTAATTATCAAGGCATCGTTTGCATAAGATATATCAGATATTGGCAGACTCTTAGATACCTAAAGCACTATATTAAAATCAGTGTGTTACCTACAGTTCTTCCACAAACTTATAGTGACATATGTCATAGAACTTTTTTTTATCATTTTGGTAAAACAAGTAATTTTCATAGACCTCTCTCTCACTACAGTCACAAATTTGTCACGCATTACATTGGAATGACTGTGAGAACGATTGCATTGTAGATTTAACTCACCTGAAAGATGTCATTCACAGAGTGAAATAATTTGAATTGCAATTGCAGTTTGGTTAGAGTGGTACAGTGAGCTGTCTCTGATGTGATGAAGACTTGTGATGTGCCATGTGTTTTTGAATGGAACACGTCAGTGCTGTCCTCTTTCACCCTGCATTCTCCCTCTTTGACCTTTCAGACCAGGACAGATGACAGACTGCTACATCTTTTTCCTCGATTTTGTCTCTCTTCTCTACATAATGAAGAGGTAATTACCCTTCAAATTGTTGCCTTTACAAAGTTATGAGAGAGAGAGAGAGAGAGAGAGAGAGAGAGAGAGAGAGAGAGAGAGAGAGAGAGAGAGAGAGAGCAAGAAAGACATAGCATATGAAAGGAATATAGAAAATGTATTTTGCTTGCAGGACTGGTGCTAAGCAAGAAACACACATTTTTTTCAACCTTCATCAGTGCTGAGTGAGCTGCCATTGAATTACTTTCCTGAATTACCTGGATATTTATAGGGGTGAGTCAGCAAAATTGCCAGTTTATGTCATCATGGTTTTAATTGTAAGAGCAGAGAAAAGGGAAGTTTTAGAAAGCCCTTATATTGTTTGAAATTTATTTTAAAATCTTTACTGCCTCTTTTGTTTGGATGTTTATTTTCTGCATTTTCACTATTGATTCTACTCAGAGGTGTATAATAATGAAGAACAATTTTGTTTTTTAATATATATATTTCTTCTTTAATTGAGTTCAATATTTCCATATTTTTATGATAGAATATTTTATATTTCTGTTGACTTTTGCTTCACTAGAAGAGAAAATAATTTTACTCCGACACATTTCTCCTGACACTTTATGCTACTTTCACAACTGAACACCACACTAAATAAATAAATGAATAAACCACGGGAAAAGTAATGTGTATGGAGCTCTTTGATATTATATACGATTCGTGAACAAATCACTTGAGTCAAATCTTTTGATCAATTGGATTCTTTTGAATCAGTTCAATCAGTTTGGAAAGATTGATTCCAAGATTGTTTCATGAATCATAAATCAAAATCAAAAGTGTAGCGTTGTGTCTCCACTGGGGAATCTTAAGAGAAGAGACTACTCACGTAAGCTTTAATAGGTGATTTTGGTTATGAACTAATCTGAGTTTGGCTTGGAAAACTGTTCATATATATGCAGTTACCACTTATATTTAATCATGCCACCATGTGTAGAAATCATTGACCAGATGCACTGTTATATTCCCTGTTGTCTTTTGTTTTTGTGCTTTTATGTTGAAATTCTTGTTTAGTTTCCTGTGTTAATTTTGTAGTCCTTTTTTTTTCAAAGTTTTATTCTTTGATTGATTCTACCTGATTGTTTCTCATTCCCTGATTGTTTCCCCAGGTGTTCCTTCTTTTCCCTTGTATATTTAAGCCCTTGTTACCCCTGGTTAGTTTGTCAGTTTTTGCATGTTCTGTGGCTGGTTTCCTGTGTTTTGTTATATTCTGAGTTACTTTGTTCAGCTTTTGTTTGCATTAAAGCTGCACTTAGATCCTCATTCTTTGCCTGCCTCGTCACAGAAAAACTGACCAAAGATGGATCTAGCAGCCATCAGAATTCTCCTCCTCAAGCAAGGGGACCGTCCAGTTGAGGATCACGTCTGTGAGTTTTTAGAGCTGGTGAATTTAGTGCACTACCCAGACTACTCTTAGGTGGTTTTCTTCAGGGCAGGTCTCAGTAGTGCACTAAAGGAGCTATTGCCACCAGCGGATCCTCACTGGACGCTCTTCGAGTTCGTGGAGGAGGCTCTGCGAGTTAGTGGCTCACCTTTCACTGTGGGTGTGGAGGAAGAGGGTTTTAAATCTCCTCCCACAGTGGTAGCCTTCCATGGCTCGTCCCTCCACGCCTGCCACGGCCAACGAGCCAACGGCCATGCCTGCCATGTCTCGTCCATCCCAGAGTCAGCGTTGCCAGCCTCGTCCGTCCGAGAGCCAGCGTTACCAACTTTGACCATCCGGAAGAGGAGGAAAAGAAGAAAGACTTCTGTTCCCCAGTTTCTGCCTGTACTCTTCTACGGCTCTGCCCTCAGGGCCTTCCGTGGCTCCACCTTTTACGGCTCTGCCCACAGAGTCTTCCATGTCTCCGCCTTCCATCTGGCAATGTGCTCTGTCTGTCTTTGTATCTCTGTGTGAGCGCACCGCTTGATTTCTTTGCCTTGTGATCTTCCATCTATTTTGTGTTTCATGTTTGGGAGCATGGTGTCTGGATCCTGACTCTTCTGTCTAGTTCGGTTTCAGTTCTGGTGATGGGATACGGACACACATGCTCCATGTCTTGTCTTTTGTGAGCACATGGTCTCAGGTTCGGTTCTTTTGCCATGCGCTTTTTTTGTTTGAGCGTATGGCTTATGATTGTGTGCAGTCTGTCAGGTTTGCTTGCCATGTGCTCTCCTGCCTGACGTGCTGGCTCCTGCCCCTGGAGATTCCAATTTTGAGCCTGGACCGTGATACTCTCCTTCAGCCCTGCTACCAAGTTCTTGTGTAGTTGGAACGTCGTTTGTCCCCTACGGGGTAGTTTCTGTTGTGTTTTTGTATCTAATAAAAGCCCATCGTTTAATCTGCACTTAAGTCCTCACCTCTCTACTCCCACACCTGACATTGTGGGTCATTTGAAGTCACCATTATTGTGTTTAGTGTTTCCTTTGGATGGGAACTTTGACTTAATCATAGGAATGGCTATACCAGAAACTTTAAGGTCAGTATCATCGATATCAATAACGATACCTCCAATAAATTACAATTATAATAATTCTTAGGATATTTCTAGGATTTTTTTTTATTAACATTTCTTTTTAATTAAAATTTAAAATATTTATAGGCCTAAGCTGAAAATTATTAGGCCGCTTTGTTTACCTTTTAAAAATTTGTATGTACAAGCAACATCTAAAACAACAAAATTAAGCATAGATATTATTATATGGTTACTATTACTAAAACCAAGTTACAATATGGATACTACAGTAATGCTTTATCAAAAATGTTATCAAAACCTTGGTTACTGTTACAAAAAACATCCATGGTAACTACAGTAGTGGTTACTAGTCATGGTTAATACAATATTACTACAGTAAATCCATGGGTAGTTTTCATTAGGGTATCATTTATTAACGAGGATTAAAGATCATTATCAATGTTTTAACAACTCTTAATAAATAAACCAGTAAAAATGGTCACACAAGCCCATTATAATACATGCCATGTCTAGTTTTGTCATTACTTCATATGAATAACTCCAGATGCTGTTCCCTTTCAAAAAGCTACACTTATGATGCTGCGCTGAATTAGTGCTTTGGGAACAACTTTGAATATGTGTGCAACACATCAATGAAAATTGACCGAAATGTATTGCCTCTGCCGGTGACATCATTGGATGCACCTGTAGCAGGGCTATAAATAGATGCATCAGTGGTGCATCGTCAGGTATTTTGTCTGAAGATCACTCTGTGTGTGTGTGTGTGTGTGCTTCATGAGCCTGTCAGAAACTTTCTACTTTCCTCTGTTAGGAGCTTTCTCTTTCTCTTTGCTTTAAAAAAAAGAAGGAAAAGAATGACTGATAAACAAAGCAAGCAGTTTTGCTTTTTTTGTGTTTGGGGGAAGAGCATGCTGATCTTGTGTTGCGACAGGGCGGGTGCAGGCATTGCGATCTGTTTACAGTCAAAATGCTTCACACTCGTCTTACTTACTTCCAAGAGCCAGTGCCCACACTTTTATCGTGGGGCTCTCGCATAGATCTGGCTGAGGAGCGAGAGACGGGTCCGTCCCTATCGCTCGCTCTCTCCCCAGATCCAGCTGATCCATCTCGTAAGCCTGAAGCATGCCTCTGCACCTCTCACGAGGGGGACGCTGAACCTCTGTACATTCCACACACAATAATAAAGGGGCTGAGGAATAACTTGAGGTGGTTACTGGGGCTGTAGCCAGACTATAGTTAGACTGGCCACGTGAACAAGAGACCCCCAAACGTTCCAAATTAGAAGACAGATTTCTATCTGGTGGCCAAAAAAAAAAAAAAAAAGGAACGGAAGGGAACGCTATATCAGTCCCTTCCTTTCTTGTAGGACCTCCATAATGAGCGTTCTCATTCATGGAGGAATCCTTATACTTCCCGTGTCTTCGTCCCCTCGACGTCGACATATTCGACTATCGTGGGTGCTGAGGCTCGGGGGTATTCGGTGATACCACCGGTAGAAGAGACACTTCTGCCTCAGGCTCAGGGGACAATATTTCATCCCCGGCCCGAGCTGTGCAAACTTCATGTTTGGCCCCTGAAGGGTACCAACTGAGGGACACTGGGTTTTCACCTGAGGTTATCTAGACCGTTTTAAGTGCTAGGGCTCCCTCTACCAGAAGAATCTACGCCAATAAATGGGGTGTCTTTGAAAGACGGTGCAGTGCACATAATGCAGATCCAGTTAACTGCCAGATTGCTTCAGTTCTGGACTTTCTGCAGGGAAAAATTGTCAGCAGGCATATGCCCCGCCACTCTTAGGGTCTATGTGGCTGCCATTTCAGCTTGCCACGCCTTGATGGACGGGTTGCCGATGGGGAGTCAAACTCTACTCGCTCGCTTCATTCGTGGAGCTATGCGACTGAGGCCTCCTGCTAGGACCAGGACCCCTTCATGGGACTTAGCAATAGTCCTTGAGGGTCTGGTTGAGACCCCCTTCAAACCTCAAGAGTCAGTGTCTGATAAACTTCTGACTCTCAAGATGGTTTTTATTATGGCGATTACCTCTCTAAAGAGAAATGGGGATCTACAGGCTCTGTCTGTCTTGCCAGCCTGCTTAGATTTAGATTTTTGCATCCTGACTACCTGCCTGAGGTGCCTTTCTCGACCTTACATCCGGTCAATCTCAAAGCCTTCTGCTCCCCACCGTTTACAATGCCGGAGCAGGAAAGACTTCACAATCCATGCCCTTCAGACTTATATCCACCGCACTAGCCAGTGGCGTAAGTCAGGGCAAATATTTGTTTGCCATGGGGGCCTCAACAGGGGGGCGGCCACCACCAAGCAGACTATGTCGCATTGGGTGAGGGACAATATTGCCCTGGCCTACGAGGCGCGTGGTCAAGCTTTGCCAGTAGGTATCAGGGCTCACTCTACCAGAGGGGTCACCTCCTCTAAAGCCTTGGCTAGAGGTGTCCCTCTGCAGCATGTTTGTGACACAACTTTAGGTCACACCTAAAGTTGTTCCCAAAGCACTAATTCAGCGCAGCATCTCGTTCCGCTTTTATCAGGGAACAAGGGTTACAGTCAAGTAACCTGAGACGTTTTTCTGTGATTCCCTCAGGAAAACACTGCTCCCTCTTTGAACAAGCGCTGTGACTGAAAGGGTGAGCGCTGTCTGCTGGTGTATTTTCACCTTTTCTGTGCATCAAGATGAGTGGAAGAAAAAATTGTTCTGGTACCATGCAACAATTCGCTAATATAATAATTTTTTTCCACTTCAAAGCTGATGAGATGCATTAATATTCATGTTATCTAAATAATAAGATCACTTGTTAAAAAAAAAAAATGATATTTTGATGTGAGGATCGATATTCTTGTTACCGCATCAGTATCGGAAGTATCGATACTTTGGTATCGATCCGCCCATCCCTACTTAATCATTTCTGAATAATTTTCTCCTAGTTGGAGCAATTGTGTTTTAGAACACAATACAGTGCATTATGGTACATGGAGCTTTCACAACATTACTAGTCAATCAACATCCTATATGTAGAGATGGGTGATTTATTTTGTTTTAGATCCGATACAAAAATTTGTGAGCCTAAACAGAAAATTATTAGACTCCTGTTTTGTTTACTCTTACAAAAATTAACCATGGTTTCATTTCAATAACTATAGTTTAACCATAGAATTTAGTTGAACCAGGTTACTACTATAATTACTGTAGCAAAACCATGGTTTCAGCATGGTTGTTAGAATCAATATTTTTGTGTGAGGATCGATATTTTAGATACAACATCAGTATCGGAAGTATTGATACTTTAGGATCTATCAGCCCATCCATAATCCTATGTAAATGGACATGCCTTATCCTTGTGCAACCTCAAGTACATCTGCATGGACTGTGTGATTTGTCTATACAGAATTCAATTTCATTGAAATTGACTGGTGTTAGTTCAGGACACTCTGTGCTGTCAGTAAAGGGAAAAACTTTTGATGCGCCAAGTCATATGACCAAAAAACATGGCAATGATCTCAATGAAGTCTGTCTTTGATAGAAACATCAACAAAGCTACATCTGGTGAGAAACATAAAAAAAATATTTTACACTGAAACCTGTTGGGGTCTCTAGTTTCATTCGATATGTCATTTTTAAAATGTTATCGATTTACCGCGAAACGGCACTTTGTTAAACACAAAAAACACTGACGTGGACTATAGGGCTATTTGTCCCATTAGAAATCCTATATTCATTGTGCATTATCACATTAAGAATAAATGGGTTCATCCCAAAGCAAAAAAATATTGCTTTCAGAGGCTTTATATGGAGTTGAAAATAAGGTGCATTTCAAAATGTTCTGAGACCAGTGCAGACAGATAGCACACTTTAGGTTAAATCATTCACTAAATAAGGAGCAAGGGAGCATCCTATAGATTTTGCTTGTACCAAGTGCTTTCACTCCGAACATCAGACCAAAAGTTCAGTTTCAGGCTGCAGATGATGTTTGGACCACTCAAAATGGCAAAGAGAGAACAGTGAGATTTATTTTTCCAAAGTAGAAAAAAAAACCCCATTGTAACATAAAAGTTAAATCAAGAAAAAAAATATATATATATCGATTTTTTTAAAATTTTCCCAATACATTATGTTCAAAGCAGCTTTACACAAAATCAGCTGTTATGTCTACTTCTAAAAAACATGAATAACCAACACTACTTGAAAAATAATAAACAGCTGTGCCATTATTCGTGCCATTTATTTGTATTTTTTATACATTGATTTATTATCAGTTACTTTAATACTTTTACTTTTCTCATTATTTTTCTCATTAGCTACATTAACTTTTACTTGAGTAAATTTCCATTATTTTCAGTATAATGATTTGGTGCTTTAAACAACACTGATTCTACTTGAACTCGTCTCAACATCATCAACATAATGTATTAGGCCTAATTATAACTCCTGACACTGCTCATCTCTATTTACAATAAGCAAAACCAAACTCTGTGTACAAAAAGGGATTAAGCACTCGGAAGAGTTGTGATGACCATATTTGGCATCAATGTGCTCTCCTCATGCTATGTATGAATTGAGCTGCATTAAGTCTGGCTCTCCTCTCTGAGCCCATACAGCAGCTGCTAGCCTGTCAGCAGAGCACATCTGCTGGGTCAAAGCCGACTGGTGGACCAGTGATGAGCAGTGTATCTGTGTGCCCAGGGACAAGACAACAGTATGCTAAGTGTTGGTTTGTTGGCTGTGCTAAAAGATCCAAACAGACAGCAAACGTCTCTTTCAGTCACCAGACTTTCTGTTGATGTTGCAAAGAGGCCTGTGTCTTAAGGAAAGGCAGAGAGACAGAAAGCAAACGGGTTTGGAAGGTATTCAAAAGAAGTGCATACATATATTCATTCAATAAAAGCTTGCCGAGTCAAATTGGAAAATAGGTCTTTATAGTAATAGAGTCCAACAGTCTTGTTCCGGAAGAAAACAATCACATAAATTTTTATTCATAGGGGAATTTCTTATTATAATATGTTATTAAAACTTAATGATAAACCTTTAAAGACAGATGAGCTCCAAGGTTGTTAATCAATGGTATATGCTTCTGCTGAAGCCATCAGTCTATGTTATTTCAACCTAATTAAAAAATAAATTGTGTTTAAAAGCAGAATTCCTGGTGTACTCGACAGCGGCTGTCCGCATCCATGACACTGTGAATGACTCTGTTCAGTCAGTCTCTGTGCACTCCCAAGCCACTTACATATATCTGAATATGTTGCCGTATACTTTAAATATATTGAACCTATACTTGTAATCAACAACTTTAAATCTATAGTTTTATATATTTTTTGAATATATTTTATAATTATACTATGCACAGTAGTTCAATGCCTCATTAAATATAGTCTTGTCTTTTTGACAGATTTTCAAATATGTTTTTGTTTCAAGACAAAGTTTGTGATGTGTGATTCACTTTGGAGCTGGTGGTTTTATATGTGTGTATGTGTAAAAGAATGGGAAAAATACTTCAACAAGGACGGCTGAAAAAGTGTACACCTTCTTTATAGGCCTAGACTACACTAGTTTTTCTGATCTCTTATGAGCCTACTGTGCATATGCTCAGTAATTCCCAACTGGGGGTATGCGTATGTACTCCAGGGGGTTCGTAAACTGGTTGCAGGTGGTAGATAAGTTTAGGGGGTAGACAGGTTCCAAGAGTTGGATTTTGCACTGTTTAACCTATAAAACATAATGTACGACTGGTTCTGGGTAAAAATATAGATTTTCTGATTAATAACGATTTTTATTTCATATCGAAATTGATTCTTAAAATACCAACAATGATATTTTAATATGCAAAGTTAAGCACAGAGATCCTTTCATTGTGTGTTGACAGTAAAAGTTTGGTCTGACCCTTTCCGTTTAATGCATGTCCAAAAATGTGATGAATGCAATCCATTTTTATTAATAGTCAATACAGTCAGTTTTTAATCAACAACAACAGCAAACAATATGTTATTACAATAAGGAAGTCATGTTACGTTCTATTAATATCACATTAAAATGTTCTCAAACAAAACAAAATGCTGAACTGCTGGTCTTAAAGAGACAGTTCCATTTTAGTGCTTGTTCTACATACAATATATACTTGTAAGTAGTACAAATTATGCATGTAAACAACAAACATGTAGGCCTAACAAAATGTTTTTTAAATATGAACCATTAACCAATTTAGGTTGTTATAAATTGGTGGTACTAAGTGTGAACATATTGATGAATCATGAATTCTGTGTGAAAACATTTGCAAATAAGTGTTATGCACAAACATGTGCAATCACAAGCTTAGTGAATGAGACTCAATGACCATTTACCAATACTTATCTTAATGATCAGTGTAGTTCCCAAATTTTTTTAAACTTTGGCAGCACTTTTTAAGGGTCTATCCTTCACAGCCTCCTTTTCATTCCCGATAATCAAAAAATGGGGCTACTGTGAAAAAGGTCTATGGTCCAACTTGAAGACATCACCAATTAAGCTATCCCAAAAAGATACATTCAGCTCACAAATATAACAAATCCTCCATGCAATACACCAACGTGATGTGGAGGTTCCAGTTTGTTCAAGGACGACGGTTCAGATTATCTGACAACCACCTAGAACCCATGCAGGGAATTTAATCATCTCATTCATGTTAAGCAGCGTGCCTTGAAAATCACACTACCTTAATTACATCAGTGTGGATTTCACAGATATTTTTATTCTGTCATTAATGACACAAATCAGTTACACTCAAAGCTCATCTAAAGAAGTCATCAAATGACATTCTTGTTAGGTTTCATTAGGTGTGATTGAAACATGCCTCCATATGTTGCATAGGATTTTCAGTCTGGTGGAATTTCGATGAAAATGTCTCCATGTGTCTTGTTTCTACAGCAGGGGAAATATTGTGTGCCACCTGTACTTGACAGGTGATGACTAAATCCTGTTGTCAGCCCATTACTATATTAGCTCTTTTCACTGGAGACCCTTGAAAATGTAGTGATATCAATAAACTAATTGCCTCTATTGTTTTTGCCATATTTACTTAATTTATATGATGAGTAGCCTACTGCTTTCTGTACAGAAACCCAAGGGCATATTTGTAACACTGAGCAAGAGGAATGACTGGGTAAAAAAGGAGAGTTGAGAGAATGCCAGGGAAAGTGTTTTTCTTCCCTTTTGTTTATTCAAGGTCAATTCATTAATATTTAAATTTCAGTAGCAATTTTGTTTCCCTTCAACAATCAATTCACCTAGAATTCCCTTCTACTACCCAGGGAGTGCCCATCCAGTTTAGTTTGAATAGCTCCCCCCTGTGAACATGCACAGATGTGTGTCTGGGTGTGTATAAATGTGTGTACAGATTTGGCACACATTTTGTAAGGATGTTTTAACATTCTCACTATTTAAAAAAGGCTCAACAAAATAAATCAACCAAATTATGCTTTTCTTTATGTCTAATGATATTAAAAAGGTTCCTGCAAGGGTTAGGGTATATGAAATATCATAACCTCTGTATAATAAACAATGTGTCTATGAGATGTTCTCACTAATATTTTTAAACCAACATTTTTGTGTGTTTACTTATAGTGCCCTGATATCAATTAGTTTGTACTGATTTCAATTACGAATGCCACGATACAAAATTGACCACAATCTGCTGATACCCATAGTTTGGTGGTTAGAATTGTTTCAAATAAGTGATAATTACACAACTTCGATATTATTATTAATAATAATAATAATAGTAACTTTTATTCTCTTCGACTCTATTGGAGTCTTTTTTGTAGGACATAAATAAAAAATGGTCATAATTTAAGGGGTTTAATCCCAGGGGTGTAAAGTAACGAATTACAAATACTCACGTTACTGTAATTAACTACTTTTTCCCAAGAATTGTACTTTTTTAAGTAGTTTAAAAATGTTATACTTTTACTCGATTACATTTTAATGCTGTAACTGTACTTTTAATGCGCTATTTTCCCTGTGTCTGTGTTCGCCACATCCATGACCTGATTTTATATTTATCTATCAACATGATTGGCTAGGGAGAGCCTTGTGACTCTCATCAAATCACATCACATTTAAAAAACTTGAATGGAAGCTGCAGATCTGGCGGCAACTGTTATGGATGTGGAGGATGCCTCAAGCACAGTTCAACACCTGAACTTCATAGCTGCACCTGAAAGGGATTTTCGCAGTGAAAAAGGCCATTTGCCTGACTGTGTCATGTGAGTTTAACTTGCTCAAGCCAGATATTATCAATAATCCTGCCTCTAATTTGAAGAAACATATCGAGGTAAATTTCATATTCTGTGTGTCTATAATGTAGCCTGTAAATTAGCAATCGATCACTGAGATTATTGGGTTTAATGTGAGAGATAAAGGCAATGTTATCAATAGGGATGGGCGATCAAAAATATTGATTTCTTGAGACGTCTGCGATATCGATGATAAACTTATGAGTAATTTTCTATACTTAGCCAATATTCTACATCTAGAACAGGGGTGTTCATTACATTGATTGCCACAGGTTGGTTGATCTAGATAAAATATTAAAGATGGTCTTTTTAATTCTTGACGTCTGTAGCAGAAAATTGTGCGTCATGCATTAGAATGAGAACACATACAAGAACTAAATCAATGTGGAACATTGTATCTCAAAAGGAGGATACAACACCCCATGTGCTGCTTAAAGAAATAGTTGTGAATGAAAAGTCTCTCATCATTTACTCACCCTCATGCCATCCCAGATGAGTATGACTTTCTTTCTTCAGAACACAAATGAAGATTTTCAGAAGAATATTTCAGCTCTGTAGGTCCATACAATGCAAGTGGATGGATGCCAAAATTTAGATCCTCTAAAAAGCACATAAAGGCAGCATGAAAGTAGCCTAATCCATGTGACTCCAGTGGTTAACTTAGTCTTCAGACGTGATATGATAGGTGTGGGTGAGAAACAGATCAATATTTAAGTCAATGTTTGCTAGAAATTCTTCACCCTGCCCAGTAGATGGCGATATGCATGAAGAATGTGAATCACCAAAATCAAAAGAATTTAAAAAGTGGAGATTGACTGAGCAGGTTCACTTCTGTGTTTATGCCGGGCAGAAAATGTAAAAGAAGCTATTTATTATTTGATTCGAACTGACTTTGAACAATGCACGTTTGTCTCTGTTTGTGTACGCGCTGTTTATTTACCCCTCCGTTCCTCTCATAGGCAAGATGCGTCATGCGACTCAGCTTAGCTCATTGCTAGTGTTTAGTTTCAGATTCTTCAGCAATCTGCATCATATAAATGAAAAAAAAAGGCCTGTCCTTCGTACAACGTGCATCCGTGTCTTCATTTCTGATAACGTTCTGATAACGTGTTGTGGCGCCCACCATAGAACATATAGGCTATGTACTAAGTGCCTTATTACCATACTACACTTACTGTTTCTTATATACTGTATGAGATTGGCAAAAACAGTGAAGAGTATTGATATTTTTCCATTGTGAACACAGCCATAGTCTCACGAGTGCGGGGCTAGTGAATAGACATTTTTCACAGACTGTGATGATGTGTTTCAGCCTTATTTATTATCGTAAATAAAAAAAATACAACAAATTATATTATAAATCTTTTAAATATGGAGTTTAAATTTATAACATTCTGTTTTGTGTAATATTATCCCGGAATTTGTAAAAAAAAAAAAGAATTACCACAGCTGCGAGGGAGTTTCGATTATTGCTGCTGTGAGAATGATAGTATATCGAGCCTCTTCTCCCATTTAAGTGTCTTAATTTACTGTGCTCTATTTTTTTCCTCTTCTGGAAATTCATTCATTCGTAATAGTGGATTTTTTCTCTTGGTCTTGGAGGAAATGGGTAAGTGACAATAATATTTGCTGTGATCTCCCATTCACAGCTGTCGAAGTTTACCCTGCAAACGTTTACATCTGCATTCCAAAACCCGGAGTGTGAAAAAGGTCTATTGGAGCAATGCCTAAAATGTGTGTAATCACTCTTTTGAGTCCGTTCTTCTCAATTAATTTGTTTAACGTGTGGTCTGAATCAACTGAAGCACTTTGTCACGCAGTAAAACAGTAACGGGATGCTTTAGAAGACAGAAGACAAAAACAACACTGATTGAAGTGGTTATTTACGTACACTTCACAGAAACAAAACCTGTCCAATCGTCATGTGCGAGTAAAGTCTGTGAACGATTGTCTACTGCAGTTAAATACATTTTCTAAATAAAAGTGTATCAAAATACTAACATTACATGAAAGCACTTAAAAGTACCAAAAATTACCAAGGCAATACAATGTTGTACCATCACTATACCATGCTACTGCCACAGCAGGCTTTTGAGAAAGATAACTTTGATAAACTTCTGTGCTGTGTAATGTGAAAAGGTGTCAATATGTTTTTAGTCCATAGTTTCATTAATGCTACAAAATAATGTAGTTAAATAAAGAAATGTGTTCAAATACTGCTCTAAAATCACCATAAATTGCATTGGTGCTGTTTTTGTATAATAATAATAATAATAATAATAATAATAATAATAACAATAAAAAAATTATTAAATAAAACTCTCCTGGGGGAGTATGCCCCCAGACCCCCCTACATCATGATACAATAGATTGTGTACTTGATGAACCCCAGAATCCCCAGTAATGATAAAAGCCTATAAATATGTCCCTGCTGTGAAACATACTGTACTCTGTGCGTGTAACTGGAGGGTCTCGCCTAGGGTGCCAAATGGGGTAGTACCGTTACCGCTTTTCATGATCGAATAGCTATCCGATCACTGTAAATGCATGAAGTGGCCAAGTGTAAACAGGCATTTTTGTATCAGTAACTGTTGTGCTATCTCCCTTGGCTCGGCTCTTAAAGGCAGACATGAACATGGCAATCACACTCTAATCCTCACCAAAACAATCAGTACGAGATCACCTGGAAGGAGAAGAAATCCATAGGTCAGCTCGTCACTGCAATTCATCATCAAAACAAGGATATAGCTTTTATGGCGGCTATATTAGATATAGGTCGATCTTCACGATCGCTTCTCTCTTTCGGAGAGCAGCAGAACAGACACAGATTCGGTGTCAGCAACAAGTGTCTTGACAGATACAAATGTGGCTTCACAC
This sequence comes from Xyrauchen texanus, assembly GCF_025860055.1. Lineage (NCBI taxonomy): Eukaryota > Metazoa > Chordata > Actinopteri > Cypriniformes > Catostomidae > Xyrauchen > Xyrauchen texanus. Next base: position 40,086,242 of record NC_068286.1, read on the forward strand.
TTTGTGTTTATGTGTGGAGAGTGAGAGAGAGAGAGAGGTCCATGACTGTGAGAACAGGTAATTTTTAATGCAGAAATAATGCAAAAGCATCTAATGACAGATAAAAGTAACCACAATGGAAATTTTACAGCTTTTTTTAAATATAACATTGTGAAAGCAAGCCAAAGCATGAAGAAATGCAGCGTAACTATTTTAAATGGTAAATGGTCTGCACTTATATAGCACTTTTTTCTAACCTCAGAGGTTACCAAAGTGCTTTACACTGTGTCCCAATCACCCATTCACACACACATTCATACACCATGCAAGGCACTAGCCTACCATTGGGAGCAACTTGGGGTTCAGTGTCTTGCCCAAGGACACTTCTGCATGTGGAGTCGTGTGGGCGGGGAATCGAACCGCCAACCTTGCGATTAGCAGCCGACCTGCTCTACCACCTGAGCCACAGCCACCCCTTTAAGCCCCTGTTTTGGAACAAAACAGACTACAGGTCTGAAAATGCCCTAAATCACTCTATTACAGTTGTATTTGCTCCTGTTGTTTTTTCACCGAGCTCTGTGGTATGATGGAAATATATTATTTTGGTGAATTAAAAAGGTATTTACAGATTTCTCAAAGGTATAGAGACAAATAAAAAGTTTCCTTAAAACTCAGGGGCAGTCACATTACACTTCGTCCTCCATACACTCCCATCCAAACGCATCCAAACGCATCCAAACGCATCCAAACACAAGAGTTCTGATGCACACTTAGAGTCACGCCTCAAGGGAAAATAAACACACTGGAGCCAATGTAAATGTGGCAGGAGTGGTGGCGAGCAGTCGAATGGGCAACTTAAATAGGGGTTAGGATGTAGCTAAATATGCACATTGGGACTTCCACCCAAGGAAATACAATTTGAATTATGCTGGAAACATTTGAAGTAATAAGGACTCACTGGTTCGTCATACCCAGGGAAGATAAGTGGCAATATATTCCATAGTACAGTCAATTTTATTCAAAAGTTACCATTAGTAAAAACAGGAGTCACATCAATGGGCATTTCAAAATGCAAGCTATTTTCTTGCCATTATCGAGCCTACAAGAGCACCCACACTACAAAAACTTAAAACTAATAGTCTAAGGCACACAATTCACAGTAATCCATGAGGAAGGAGACCACCATACACAGTAACCTGCCTCCCTGGGGCAGACCCACAGCAAAAGTCAGACAAAGGAATATATATTACAAGTCAGACAATGAACATGCAAAATTACAGTAATTTGTAAGCATCAATACCACACTCAGTTACTCCAGATGAGTTAAGCGAAACAGGGATAGAATTAAAACAAAAAAGAAAAGACAAAAGAGCAGCGCAGCTCAGGTCCACATTCGCTTGCAGACATACATACATCATTCGAAACTGGAGGTGATCGGCAGACACGTGCCTCAGACCTACACATACACAGTGCCAGAACCACACAAGCAAATGGACTGTATTCCACTGAACTTCATCACACAACTCCAGCTCACTATGAAGAATGGGAATTAATTGACCCACACTACATGACTCCCAAATAGAATCATCGAACACCATCAGCAAACACCTGTCAGTACATGGTTGTATGGTCTGCTTATATTGTACCTGAAATCAAGTTAATTGCTAGCAGGCCAGGTGACAGCAATGTATGGGCATGTCAGAAGGAAAGGGATCAACCATTCAAGCTATCTACAAGGGGGTGACTGCTAGACAAACATGTTAAATTGGAAATGGCACTTGTCGTGAGTCGGCATAATGCGGCCGATCGTAGTGTACTCTCGAAAACAACATGTTGACTTCTCTTGTGATCATGTTTTCCTGATGTAACAACCGGCCTGATGTCCCCTAAGTTCAGTTATACCCAACTAAAATAAACAAGGGATAATAGGTGTGTTCAACCTGAACTGCATCTCGATTTGCTGATCGGCGAGATTTGCCAGTTGCAGTCGGAGGAGTTGAAAAGAGAGCCGTCAAGCTGGACACTGCGCTTCCAGTCGCATGCTGAACCCATGCCAGTCACGAAAGATTGTGCGATGTTTGCTTTATTTTTTGCAGATGAAGTGGTATTCAGATAGACAGATGTTTGAATTTTACATAAAATAACCAGAAACATTGTTCATTTGAAAAGGTGAAATCTGCTTAATACAGCGCCTGTTTTTTGAATAATTAAAGGAGTCAGTATTATTTTGAATATTTTTTATGAATAAACATGATATTACTAAGACAAACATAACATATCATAATATAAACATGAAGTACTGTTATAAGTGTTGTAAGAGTTTTCGCCGAACTGGAGATGATAGAATAAACACCATGGTAACAGCATAGTACCATACTACTTATTTCTGCCATAGACTCACATAGCAGCAGTAGTAAGAATACTATGTGAAGTATGCAATTGCAAAAGCAGCCCATGAAACATGTGTAACTGTAGTCACGTTGTGAGTCTGGTCAATTGTGACTGATCGATGTCTTCATCAGAGCTTGTGCAGCTCCTCTTGAGCAACTGCAGATGCAGCACCAGCCGGCTGCTCTCGAATCGCTCTCACGGTACATTGATGGCATATGTAACGGTGACGCAGCTGTGGCGCCAGTTTAAGTCGGACACATTTTTTGCCCTCAGTTGGTGTGGGTGCATTTGTGTGTGTATGCAATACATTATGTTATATAGATGTTTGTTTATGTGCAAGTTAAATGGAGGCTGGACTGGTCTGTGATGCTCTAAGTGCACTTCAGTATTTGGTATTTCTGGGCTGCTGTGGAGGCATTAGACTTTCCTACCTACCTACTCTTTTCTAAAACGTTTCTGTTTTTCTTCATAAAGCAGAATTCTTTATGATCTGGCCCACACCTATTTTTTCAGTAACATGCTGCTTTGGGAGAATCTCAATTTAGATTTTCGATTGTATTATTCTACAATACATTTTATTTGTCAATGTCAAACACATTTCTGAAAAGTGCAAGCCTACATACTGATACAAAAGGGAGTTAATAAAAGTAATAAAGTAATAACAATATCCATGTTGTGGGGTTTGATTAGGTCAGATGAAAATATTAAAAGAATTTGAAGGGCTAATAAGATATTAATTTCAAAATTACTTATATTTTATTTACATGTACATCATTGGGGTATCTGGAACCCCCAAACATGAAAAGTAAAATCAATCTCAACAGAATTTAAGGTTTAAAGTTCCACTATGGCATGTAATCTCATCTGTATTAAGAGCAGAGACCATTTTTTATTTCTGTGCCATTGCAGACATACCTCCTCCTCAAAGAGAAACAGCTCATATCAAAGGAAGATACATGTAGGTGTGCTTTTTCTGACCTCTGTAACATTTACTATATGCTGTAGGAGAAGATGAAAAAAGCTATAGTTCAAGCATCAGTTTAAAAGCACATATTTAAACATCAAAATATTATATTAAACACTAAATGCTACGGATGGGAATTGCCACAGATGCTGATATTTAGATTTACATTGCACATTTTTTTTCTTCCATTTTTGTGATTTGTTATATACAGTGGGTACGGAAAGTATTCAGACCCCCTTAAATTTTTCACTCTTTGTTATATTGCAGCCATTTGCTAAAATCATTTAAGTTCATTTTTTTTCCTCATTATTGTACACACAGCACCCCATATTGACAGAAAAACACAGAATTGTTGACATTTTTGCACATTTATTAAAAAAGAAAAACTGAAATATCACATGGTCCTAAGTATTCAGACCCTTTGTTCAGTATTTAGTAGAAGCACCCTTTTGATCTAATACAGCCATGAGTCTTTTTGGGAAAGATGCAACAAGTTTTTCACATCTGGATTTGGGTATCCTCTGCCATTCCTCCTTGCAGACCCTCTCCAGTTCTGTCAGGTTGGATGTAAACGTTGGTGGACAGCCATTTTCAGGTCTCTCCAGAGATGCTCAATTGGGTTTAAGTCAGGGCTCTGGCTGGGCCATTCAAGAACAGTCACGGAGTTGTTGGGAAGCCACTCCTTCGTTATTTTAGCGGTGTACTTAGGGTCATTGTCTTGTTGGAAGGTGAACCTTCGGCCCAGTCTGAGGTCCAGAGCACTCTGGAGAAGGTTTTCGTCCAGGATATCCCTGTACTTGGCTGCATTCATCTTTCCCTCGATTGCAACCAGTCGTCCTGTCCCTGCAGCTGAAAAACACCCCCACAGCATGATGCTGCCACCACCATGCTTCACTGTTGAGACTGTATTGGACAGGTGATGAGCAGTGCCTGGTTTTCTCCACACATACCGCTTAGAATTAAGGCCAAAAAGTTCTATCTTGGTCTCATCAGACCAGAGAATCTTATTTATCACCATCTTGGAGTCCTTCAGGTGTTTTTTAGCATGGTGGCTTTCATGTGTCTTGCACTGAGGAGAGGCTTCCATCGGGCCACTCTGCCATAAAGCCCTGACTGGTGGATGGCTGCAGTGATGGTTGACTTACTACAACTTTCTCCCATCTCCCGACTGCATCTCTGGAGCTCAGCCACAGTGATTTTTGGGTTCTTCTTTACCTCTCTCACCAAGGCTCTTCTCCCCCGATAGCTCAGTTTGGCCAGACGGCCAGCTCTAGGAAGGGTTCTGGTCGTCCCAAACGTCTTCCATTTAAGGATTATGGAGGCCACTGTGCTCTTATGAACCTTAAGGGCAGCAGAAATTTTTTGTAACCTTGGCCAGATCTGTGCCTTGCCACAATTCTGTCTCTGAGCTCTTCAGGCAGTTCCTTTGACCTCATGATTCTCATTTGCTCTGACATGCACTGTGAGCTGTAAGGTCTTATATAGACAGGTGTGTGGCTTTCCTAATCAAGTCCAATCAGTATAATCAAACACAGCTGGACTCAATTGAAGGTGTAGAACCATCTCAAGGATGATCAGAAGAAATGGACAGCACCTGAGTTAAATATATGAGTGTCACAGCAAAGGGTCTGAATACTTAAGACCATGTGATATTTCAGTTTTTCTTTTTTAATAAATGTGCAAAAATGTCAAAAATTCTGTGTTTTTCTGTCAATATGGGGTGCTGTGTGTACAATAATGAGGAAAAAAAAATGAACTTAGCAAATGGCTGCAATATAACAAAGAGTGAAAAATTTAAGGGGGTCCGAATACTTTCCGTACCCACTGTAGCTGTGTTAACTGATAGCTGTCTATTTTCTTATAAAGAATATTTTATTGAAGATCAGTTGTATCTGTCATCACATTGTTTTACTACATAATACAGAATTTGCAGGTAAAAGTGCAAATCCACCAGTTTTCATAATCGGCTAGATGGTGTGCTATTAGTCAACTAGTTGGTTTATTAGACTGTATTTTGTTCATTTGAAACTAATCCAATGTGTTTCACAAACATGTGACCAACATAAATGGAATAATGTGTCCCTGAACAAAGTTAATGCAGTACTGCATTAAGTACTGCAGTGCATCTCCTCCTAATAGGCTGCACCAGATTTGCCAGTTCTTGCTGTGAGATGTTACCCCACTCTTCCACCAATGAACTTGCAAGTTCCCGGACATTTTTGGAGGGAATGGCCCTAGCCCTCACCCTCTGATCCAACAGGACCCAGACGTGCTCAATGGGACTGAGATCCGTGCTCTTCGCTGGCCATGGCAGAACACTGACATTCGTGTCTTGTAGGAAATCACGCACAGAACGAGCAGTATGGCTGGTGGCATTGTCATGCTGGAGGGTCATGTCAGGATGAAGGAAGGGTACCACATGAGGGAGGAGGATGTCTTTCCTGTAACGCACAGCGTTGAGATTGGCTGCAATGACAACAAGTTCAGTCCAATGATGCTGTGACACAATGCCCCAGACCACCTCCAAAGCAATCCTGCTCCTAAATACAGGCCTCGTTGTAGTGCTCCTTCCTTCGACGATAAATGCGAGTCTGCCAATCACCCCTGGTGAGACAAAACTGCGACTTGTCAGTGAAGACTTTTTGCCAGTCCTGTCTGGTCCAGCGAAGGCGGGTTTGTGCCCATAGGCGATGTTGTTACCGGTGATGTCTGGCAAGGACCTGCCTTACAACATGCCTACAAGCCCTCAGTCCAGCCTCTCTCAGCCTATTGCAGACTTTTGCCAGGGGTAAATCTGAAAATGAAGAGCTTGAGATCTTGCTGACAAGTCGGCTTTCATCACTGCTGGTATTGCCTTTGAGAAAGAGATCCTTATGGATTTAAAAACCTGAGATGTTCTGCATGATCGTGCGATTGATTAATTAAACAGGAAAGGAGGACTGATGGTAAGTGCTTTTTTGCATTGTTATAGCAACATCAGGAGTTTTCTTAGTGTATATTAGGCTGCTTGAGCATTCAGTGATCGAACGGATCAAGTTTTGAAAAGTAACCATGTACCCTGACAAAACAAAATGTATTGCAAGCTAAATTGAAATCGCATATATTATTAGAGAGCTTTTTCTTGGTAGTAGACCTCCTTGGTTCTGGCTTTCGTGCATGGACATGTTTTTAAAATTTAAATTGGTTCAGTTGACTGCCTCGTAACGTATGATAGGCATACAATGTCTTAATCGTTGTGAAACTGTGTTTTCTTAATGGCATGAATCACACTGAAAGCCTAGACTTAAAATGCACGGGCCGTTGCTGAATGTGAGTAGTGCTTGCCCATGCAAAAAGTCTCTGGAATGGTGTTCTGGGTGGCTGTTAGCACATTGCCTTGTGGTTGTTAAATGTTTTAAATGTTTGATTGATTAAAAAAGTTTCAGCACCTAAATACCTCCTAAATATGCTGCACAATTTTAGATATCATTATATTTTTGGCCAAATATTTGAGGTTTTAAAGATGAATGCTCAGTTGAGTTTGACTGATTAAAACAGTTATAGCACACCTCTCCTAAATAAGCAACACAATTTTAGGTATCATTAAATTATTTACCAAATATTTGAGGTTTTTAGGATTAATGCTCTTGAGTTTTAAATCCAAAAGTTCTAAAGTCTAGGGAGTACTTTGTTTTTCTATGTTCCAGATCGCCTCGCACACTCAAGCATTTGCCTTTCAGTATAATCTTTTGACCACAAGCAAATCCAAACCTTTTTTACGCATGTGCACTGCAACCAGGGATGTGCAAGACTAGTCGACTGAACGGTTCTGATGTTGCTAGTCGACAATGGAATTACTAGTCGGTTAATATTTATAATATTAAACTGATCATAATTTTTTACATTTACATTTGGATTTATATTTCTACAGAGGCTGCGCTTAAATTACTGTCATATTAATGTTACATATATATATATATATATATATATATATATATATATATATATATATATAAAAAGAAAAAGAAATCTGGAGCAGATACAAAGTTTAATTTCACCTCAGGCTGGGCGTGCTTCTTCCCTCTCTCACACTCGTGGCGTGTGCAGGAAAATGTCCTCTTGCTAGACAAGCAAACTCCGAAATCACTTCGGTGGTAGTGGTGGTGGTAGGGAAATCAGATTTCCAAACGTTTGAAAGTTCCTGTGGATGTTTTCACATTTGAGTCTTCTTTACATCTGTGCATGCTTGTATGTTATTTTTATGCTGTGCAGGCTTTTTCAAGCACAGGATAGCAGCCTCTGATGAGTCAAGAACCGTCTTTTACTGGACAATGCTGATGTGTTAATTTTGCTCATCAAAAAATTTATGCTTTTAAGTTGTCTAGATAAATGACTTTATTTTCGAGGTACTGACTGCTTTATGGGTTAAACTATCTTTTATTCTGTGTGCACCATGTTTAGAATTCATTGGGTTTATTGTAGGCTACATCACAAGCCTGTAATTGGTTAATGTTCTTTACTGAACAGCTGTCATATTAAATCGATTGCTAATGCACGACTGCAAGTCGTGAAATACGCAAAACTTTTCAGTGAATTTTTTCTCTCATAGATATGGCTCAGTCTCTCTGTTAATTATTTTCAACAATGTCCTGACTGTTTTAATATGTTAAGTAACCTTTAAGTGATGAATTCCGTTTAGAACAGGCTGGGATGCTCTATTGGTCCTGCACTATTCATTCAACTGTTTTCAATAAATATGCCTGTTAAATGGTCTGCACTTATATAGTGCCTTTTTAATCTTAACAGTATTAACAGCACTTTACACTGTGACAAATTCACCCATTCATACACCAACAGCCGTAGAGCTGCAATGCAAGGCACTACCCTGCAATTGGGAGCAACTTGGGGTTCAGCGTCTTGCCCAAGAACACTTGCATTGTGGAGTCGTGTGGGCTGGGATTCGAACCACCAATCCTGCGATTAGTGGCCAACCCACTCTACCAACTGAGCCACAGCCACCCTTATGTTAAATATTCGCTAACGTTGATTCAGTGAATGCATGTCATGTTCTATATTTAAAATACAATGATCATGTAAGACGAGCACATCACAGATAAATGCCCCTTTCGGATTTGGAATAGATTAAGTATTTTAAATGGGTTGCATAAACACTATTTTATTTTTAATGGTTTTCTGAAGGTTGGTTTCTTTTTAGACTAGTCAACTTTTCTAGACAAAATTTCTGTTTAAACATCAGTGAAATTCATTCAGCACATCCCTAACTGCAACTGCTTTGTAATATTCTTTAACAGTCAACGGCGGTGCATGCGGCAACGATGCACACATACGAGGACTGTCATATGGCATATGGGTAACACTTTATAATAATGGTCCATCATTAACAAGTAATTTTTCAGGAATTAATTCAGGACAAATGAGTAGTACTACATTAATACGTTAGTTACTACTATTAACTATTATGGAAACATGATTAACCAATCAGTAAGTAATAGCGAACTGAAATGAGGTAGGCAATCAATAATTACTGAATTTGATCTGCCACATTGAGAACTACTAATTAACTATGGCTCATTTAAAGTAACTACTAATTAATGACTAATCAAAACATTTTGTGTGTCTAAAATGTGAATGATTATGTTTTTATTGTGAACAAGAATGAAATGCACCTTCAGATAAACATGCATGGGTTCTTTGTGGGAATTAATTTATGAATGTAACAGGTCGCTATATCAAGGCTACAGTGTCTGGTAGAGTATCAAAGTCAAGGATGTAACCACATATTCAGGATTGATGGGGGCCAAATTTAATAATGTAATAATTATCCATGGAAAAGACCCATATCACTACATTGACTGTGGTGGTTATGGCCATGATCATAGTCAGCTTACCTTACCCAACTTGTGTATTCCTTGGGATATCTCTCTGCTCATTACAAATTATTAACTTGTTTGATATCGTTGAAGGTCTTTTTTTAAATAAATATTAATGAGTTAAGTGTTATCACATAAGTATGAAGGAATTAATAATGATCTGGACCATTATTCTAAAGTGAGGTTCATTGTAACGCATTATTAATTAATGAGATTTTACTGTTTCTGTCCTTGGGAGTTAAAGGTTATCTGGACCATTATTCTAAAGTGAAAACACGTTATAAACCATTAATAGTAACTATAGGTGTTACTTGTCAGTTAGTAATGAATACTCAAGTGTTTGTTCCTACATTTGTATTAATTTAAACAAAAAGATAGTTAAACATTCACAGATATTCAAAAACTGAATCGTTGAAATAAATGAACATAATTGCATAGGCTACAAACCTTTAGGAGGATAATGCTTTTAATTGCTGGTGCTCACAGTTGCTACATGTTTTAATAGTCTTATCTCTTAACATAAAGTAAAATAATAAAATTGTCTAAAGGACAAGTGTGTTGATCTCCACAAGACTTCAACAGAAAACGGAGAGAAAACCGGCGTGCAGCATAAGGCTGATTCCACATGTGTACTTCCGCCAGACAGTCAACCCTGTAAATGCATACAGTTTTTATTGAATTAATTTGACATGTTTCCTCCTTTACCTATGTTCGGTATGAACAGAACAGAATGCATGATAAAGTTTACCACGTGCAGGCGGATCGGCGTGCGGGTGGAGCAAAATCACACTCGCTCTTCTTTCAGTTATAGCACGAGCATTGAATATGGTGAACCCTGATTTGATTAGAAGCTTGATGGATGTGACACTCATTCTTTTTTTTTCCATTGGATACATTGTTACTCAAAAAAAAAATGCACTTCACATAAAATTAAACACTTCTTGTAAGATTAACCTACGATGAATAAAATAATTCATTTTAAAAATGTTTTGTAAATAATTTTTCTTTGTGTATATTCAAATGTGTATTCATTCATTAATAATCTGTTACCATGACCCTCATTTTAAAATAATAAGTAATTCCTTCAGGTTTATGTGGTAACATTTGACTCATGGTTTTTACATATGGGTTACCTAAATTATTTAAAAAAGACCTCCAACAACATCAAACCTGCCAAATCTGCTAATTTGTAATGAACAGAAGGAAGGAATAGGCATGTTGGGCACATACATCTGTAAGCTGACTATGATACTCTACCAGACACTGTTGTCCTGATTTAGAGAGCTGTTCTGGTCATAAATTAATTCCTGCAAAGAACACACGAGGCGCATGTATCTCTGAAGGAGCAATTCATTATCTTGTTCACAATACAACATAATTATTCACATTTTAGACATATGTTAATGTTTTGATTAGTAATTAATTAAAAGTTATTTTAAATTAGCCATAGTTAGTTAATAGTTCTCAATGAGGCAGATCAAAATCAGTAATTATTGATTACCTAACAGTGAACAACCTCAGTCATCAGTTCACATTTAATTACTGATTGATTAATCATGTTTCCATATTAGTTAATAGTACTAACTAAAGTGTTAATGTAGTACTACTCATTTATCCTGCTTTAATTTATGGAAAGTTACCTATTAATGACGGACCATTATTATAAAGTGTTACCAGCATACGGACTGCCAGCTGTGCCACAGTTAAAACTAAGCTAAGGGTTTGGATAAGAACAGACAACTTTTGGTCATCTGATGGTCAGAGGTGGGTACCGCAGCTTGTTAATATCCACTGACTAACTCCAAGGCTCTCCCACAAAGAACATAGAAAGGTGTCATGACACTCTGTCCCTGAAGCAGTGGGGCTTCATTTACTCATCAGCACAAGTTGTGCTCAAGGCGAAATTGCGTACATCACTTCCCACTGAAGGTGACATTATGACTGAACAACGGGGGGAGGGGGGGGGGTATGGTGAGCAAGTCAGGCAACAATGAGAGAACAGATGGAACAAAAAACTAATGTACTGATGCATGACAATTGAGCTAATTCTGGATGTCCCTGATGACTGTCAGATAGGCAGGAGGTATTCGATAACAATCAGATCTGATAAGCTGTGCCTATGAAATGTGGGCATTTATTTGACAGAATGAATCTGCTGCATCATCAGCAATTATTTCAAGTTTTTCATTTTTGAAAATCTCTGAAATACATGTTCACCCACACTGCTTGAAAAAATTAAATAACAACAACAACAACAAAAAACAGCCTAAACTGGTTTACAGTCCTTATTGTTGAACTGGTCTCCCAAAAAAAGCTGGAATAGATGGTTTTCCAATCTGGCCAAGCTTGTGCTCAGATGGTTTAGCTGGTAGGCCAGCTCGTCTTCCACCCTGACCAACTGAAAGTGCCCATAAACGCTCTAAAACCAGCCAACGAACCCACTGGAAGACCAGCTAACAAGCTTAAAAAGCACCATAACTTTGCTGCATATTGTATGGAAATGCATTCACATCAAGAGTGTTCCAATTGTTGGGTCTCAATCCAACTTTTTTTATGAAAGTTTTTTATAATAAGAAAATTAAGAAAATGTTAATAGAAATGCTAGAATGCACATCAACTCTCAAAATATGCTTAAGTTTATACCACGGCTCCAGATCAGTGAGGTGGACAGACCTTAGCAAGGACAAGAGCAGAAGGGCACTGATTTTTATAATGGGAGTATATGGTACCTTAGATTTTGACGCCCAAAAAAGTGCATCCATCCATTAAAAAAGTAATCCATACTACTCCATGGGGGTTAATAAAGGCCTTCTGAAGTGAAGCGAAGTGAAGTGACGAATAAGGAAGCACGTGTTGTTCATAACAAAGGAAAACGGCGAAAAGAAGTTAGTTTTTTTAGCGATTCTGTAGATTTGTATTAGTCTTAAAATGGTGCATTCGTGCATCTATCCAGTCATTCCAATCGTCCATTCATGGCAGCAAACACTCTCAGCCTCTGTTGGCATTACCTCACATTTCCTGCATGAGCACCACCACATCTCCAGTACTCTCCGTCTACCAGATTATTTTGTTTTTGCCGTTGCTGTAGCCTCCTCCATCTCCTGGAGTTCCTGGTTGGTGTACTCCAGTTCAAACAAACAAGGCTGGGCAACTTCATTCGACACAAGGGGTCTTTCTTGAGAGCGTCGCGTATCACTGAACTTGAGAAAAGGCCAATGAGAAATTGGAAGACAGAATTTGCCCCCGGACATACAGGTATAAAGGGAAGCAGGCGTGTGTCTGGCTTATACATAAGCCATTTACAGTGGTAGGTCTAGTGTCGTGGCAAGGGGGACACAATGTCTCGTTCCCTCCATCAGGGAAGGGAGGTTACAACAGTTAACATGACGTTCCCCTTCTGTCACTCACTTGACATTGTGTCGAATATAGTGACACAAGGGGTCCTGTTTAAAAGCGCCATGCACTAGACCGTGTTATGTGAACTGTAGACACAGGTGCAAGTAGGCTGCTGCATGCTAGAAGCAACTGTATCGGCAGCACGTAACCCTCCCCAACGCCCCCAGAAAAAGGTGTCATATACAGACCTTAGGTTCCCAGCACCCCTAAGGGGGGAACAGGTGCTTCATGACCATAATGAGAGCAAGCCAGCCAGCCGCAGCCTTTTCTCTCTCTATGTTTCTCGCATAGAGCGTAAACACTATGAAATGTGTCGGGGAAGGCGATCTTTCCCGATCCTATTCTTTCAGGGGGAAATGACCCTGCAGAGACCACATCCTGCCAAGACTAGGGGGAGGTGATATGTGGACAATACACCGCATGGGTTGTCAAGACACACGTGGGAGTGGCACAGTGGCAGGTCCTACCTGATGAGGGAGAAGCTCTACAAACACAGCGACCGGGGGCAGAGGGACTGCCCAAGGGAGACGCGGGTCCGCCGACAGGGGGACCCTACCGTGGAAAATACATCACACAGAGTTGCCTGAAGAGGGAATTAAGCCTTTGGAGCACTACCCTAGTACAGAGCACTTGCGGCTTGTAGTGGGTCTGGTCATAAATTCGCAGGCCAGAAGGCTAGGGAGGAAGAACATACAGGAAGCGAGAGTTTAGTGGCTAACCTGGGAGAGAAAGCGAACTGGATCAGCTTGGTCAAGGGTGCTAGGTGCAAGCAGAAAACCCGGTCAGCTATTCCGTCTAACCCGAATTCTACTGGCTGGGACCTGACAAAACACGCAACGAGACCGACTCAACCCTGAGATTGTAGAATCTCACAAAGGTGTTGGGTGTTGCCCAGCCTGCTGCTCTGCAGATGTGTGCTAGGGAACTGCCTTTGGCCAGTGCCCACAAGGAAGCCACACTTCTCGTCGAGTGTGCTCGAACCCGCAAGGGGGCAGGCACGGCCTGGGTCTGGTAGGCCAGAGAGATTGCGTCAATTGCGACCTAACTCCAGGCAAGTGCAGGTCCCCAACACTCTTGATGGAAGCAAGCGTTATCAGGAGGGCCGTCTTCAAGGAGAGGGCGCCCTGACCCGAAGCACTAATCGTCAGTCCAAGCCCATGCTCACGGTAGCCAGGGCAAGCATGCCATCTGCGCATCGGACTCCTGATCGCTCTCCGATGCAGCAACGACGTCATCATCCAATTCCGGGGGCTCGAGGGATAATGCAGGCTGGCCGTGATCTGCACTAACCTCGAGCCCGGACGGAAGCAAGCGAGCATGCCAGGGGGGCGGGTGGTTTGTGTGGATGTCCCCGGCAAAAATTTATTATTTTTAATTTTTTTTTGCTCAGCTATCAGTTTGTAGTTTGTCCTTCTCTCAGCAGTGTGATATATGGAATATGTTTTGGTTATAGTCTGACAAATTAAAACATGCAACCGTCCCACAGATTAAAAGCATGCAACCCACAATTACACCCACATTTACTTTAACATTTAAAGCCACGCTAATGGCAGTATGCAGTTGCCTCACATTGCTTTCTCTAGCAAAACGAATATTCAGGAACAGAAACAACTGAATCATCTAAGATGATTTTTATCCAAAGTATGCATGCGCACTGTAAGCAGATGTTTGTCTGCAGTTACTTACACAGAAACAACATTCTGTTTCTTGAAATGTACTGAAAATTCCAGCAGAAGCTAGTAGCTCCAACAGTTGCAGTCACTGATACTTTATCGAACCACACAAGGAGGGAAAGAAAGGCCCATCCATTCAGTGCTTCAGTATCCATGGCCAAGGGTCAGGGGACACCTCCTACTCAATTAGTGTGTTGCAGATGGAGAAGCTTTATTCAGCATATTTGAATAATAGTTTAAAATAGTTTGAACACAGCTTGCAATTACGCCACGCATGAATTCAATGTACTCTGTTATTAACCTTTTCACTCACATCTAATATCTCCTTTATTAAATGCTACAAAATGATATTTATTTGATATTATAGGCTTTTTAACGATGGGTGAAGACACCCACGCAAGTATCTTGTCCAGGTTTTTAATTCGTTTATTTTTTTCCTGACCATGATGACACACCTTCATTAAAAGAATTAAAAAACAAAATTGATGAGTCTTTGTGCGCAGCTTTCTTTCAAAGGCCTCATGCTCATCTCTATCACTCCATTCATCCACCCTCCACCATTATCCATCTATCCCTCTGTCCCTCCATACATGAGACTGTGGCAAAGCTCTCAAGTTGCCCTCTTTCTCTTTTTCATCACTGTTCTGTCCCCTCCCTCTATGTCATGATCATCTCTTCATCTGTTTTTTTTTTATTATTATTATTTTCTGCACATGATTGATTTTGTATTTAAATACCCAATGAAAGGTTTTGGTGAAAGTAACTTTGTGTTGATGTATTTCCAATTAAAACAGAATGTTTTGGCAGGGCACAGGAAAGGCTTTTTAAAATGTGCATTTTGAAATCTGCCCTCAGTTATGCATCCAGTTCTTTGAGCTAATCACATGGCATGTGACTAATAAGTCTGAAGCCACATGAAATGTAAAGGTAAGCGTAGTCTTAGTTTGGAAGATCTCTGGATTCATTCTATCAGGCTTCTCATCTAATCACAATACAGCCTCCTCTTTCTAAGTCTGCCAGTTGACTCTTGTTGTTTGCATAGTTCTGTGTTTTTACCCCCATCCCACCCCATCTCCACCAGTTTTAGTCCCGGCCTGGGTGGGGGTAAGCTCTGCTTCCTGGATGAGGCTTATTCCAAATTATATTAGTATTTTTTAGTTTGTATTAATTCCAGTAATCTTTCTGATAGAATATGCAATTTTCCTGAGATTTGACTTGAAAAGCTGTAGACATGGAAATGCATTTAAAAGTTGCTTTTTTATATTTATTTCTTTTAAGAGTCATCAAAAAATACTTTCCTGGTGAGTCATCAGTATTTTGGTCCATTTTCCTGGAAGAGAAAGACTGTAAATCTTAAATGCACACATGTGCTATATACATAAGTCAAGCATATAGTTCAAGAAGGTCACGTTAGTCAGCCGTAATCAGTTGATGTTCTGCTGATCATGATGTCTACCAATACAATTCAGACACCAATCAAAGCGGTCCTTTTTAAATACTCCCTTCGTTCATTCTCTACTCTTTCCATTGCATTTATGCAAGCTGCACTTAAAATCCTCCTCCATACCCAGCTCCACCTCTTGTATGATTTTTTTAGTTATCTTAACATCTGTCCTGTTATTCTGTGCTCTTTGTAATTCCAGACTGTCAATCAATTGTAAATATATTATCAATGAGTTTGTGACTTGTTCTTGATTTTCCAAATCTACCAATTAGAAGTTAATCAAATGTCAATTTAATCTATATTTTGAAAGAATCAATTGTATCATGGCTGCATGGATAGGTGGGGAGTTTGCACAGAACAGAACCATACTGCCTATGCGAAACTGTCTAAAAATCAATAAAGTATTCAATTAAGTTTTCATTTGACGGAAGTATTTCTGACTGAAGTCTATTTATTATGGGCTAAAAGGCACAAAACTTCAATTTTCATTTCATGGAGCCTTTCATTTAAGTGTGAACCTGTGTTCGTGACACTATTAGAATTTGCGTATAAATTGTGGGTTTAGCAGACTCACTCAAGCCCCAGATTAACGCCTGTCGTCAGTAATGATTGGTGCTTCATGTCATCTTTGGTGAGTGTTTGCATTCGTTTACAGCTGTCCATTCCCCCCCCTCCCCCACCCCCTTCAGGAAGAGATCTAACAGTGTGACAGGCTTTATCATATGCAGTGAGTCTTTCTGCTAATTTATTTCATGTCTTTCATTTCAGCCTCCCCTGGAAATCTGTGATTTAACTCAGCAGTCAGATCTTTTAAAAGTCTGTGACTATGTGACCTCTACGTGATCTACTTGAAAGTTTGTTACATTCATTATTATTAAATCGCTCTATTATGTGGCAGACCCTCCACTTTTAACTCTACTTTTCTACCACATCTGCAAGCAGCGATGAGGGGCAAAAGCACCATGGGTCTATTTTCACCCGGTGGCTTTCGGAAAACAATGCAAACAAAGGTGGGCATGGGCATTTGGCATTTGACATTAATTTGGGTAAATATAAGAGGACTATTTTAAAGTCTGTTGTAAAAGCCACCCTTCCTGCTGCCAGGAGGTGGTGCTATGATCGAGACCCAAAATATTCACATTCATGTGATTAGCCCCCAAGACTAAACATACATCTAAATTTTTATCTAAATCACATATTGCACACAGAAGATATGAGACACTTCCTGTTTCATGTCCCTGTTCCATTTTTTGCCATAATTTTAATGCCTCCCATGGCAACACCGTTCAATGTATCAAAAAACTGTTCACAATTTTGCATCTTCATTGTCTTGGCATAAGGTTGTCTAATTGTGATGACAGTCTCATGAATCCCCTAAGAGGAGTATTTCAATCCTCGTAGACTCAATATTCAAAATATCCAAAATGGCCAACTTCCTGTAGGGTGGAGCCAATAACTATAATTATGAAAGTTGTCTGGCTTGATGAGAACTATATATATATACAATTTTGGTGACTGTAGATAAAAATGTGGGTGTTACAGAGCCACCTTTACATGCCCATTACACCAGCACCACCACCACCAAATGTGAGAAGTGCTCACATTTGAATTAAATGCAAAAAAATAATATTTGTCTCATTAAATCACCACTTTTGCGGTTTAGGAATGTTATTTAGTTGTGTAGTCTTATGTGGCTCTGTGTTTGTCCTATGTTGTTTTATGTAGCACCATGGTCCTGGAGGAACGTTGTCTTGTTTCGCTATGTACTGTACTAACTGTATATGGTTGAACAACAATAAAAACCACTTGACTTGACTAAATATTCTCAATAGGACATAATGTGATTTAAATTTTTGGTCTAAATGTTTACATAATGACATTTGTACATCATTCCAACTACTCATGGTGCATTCCAAGTTGTGGAGCTTGGAAGTTTTGGATCCCATGGACTTGCATTTTATGGATAAAACATATAATTTCTTTAAAAAAATATATAAAATTATATATATATATATATATATATATATATATATATATATATATATATATATATATATATATATGATATGATAGAATATGTGATGGCTGTGCATATACAAGCTGTGAACTGTTATCATGGTACTTTGGTGACAATAAGACTGTTTGTTTCATAAAATAAACAGTAAAACATTTAAATATGTGCTTGAAAAGACTCTTTGAGTAGCTGTTTATTTGACGAATGACAACTGCTTCTAATGTAAACAAATGGCAGCACGCACTGGAGGAATATTGCATTTGATGTATTGACTGTGCGTACAAGAGCTGTAAACATTTTATCCAGGTACTTTGGTGACCAGTTGGATGTATTTATATAAAATAAACATATTCTATCATTTAATGAGTAACTGTTTTTGTAAATATAAATTACAGACGCTTGACCAGCGCAGCCTGTGATGCGTGAAAGCCAATTTGAATCTGCCAGCTTGTAACGTAACACATGTGTGATGCCACTCTGCGGGGGCCCAGTTATTAACCGTCACAAATGTGTGACAGTACATACGAAAGGGTTAAAGCCTGGTTAAAAGTGATTTAAGCCATTTAATAAACAGCTGTCAGAATAAAACCCCAAAAGATGTTTTTGTATCCTGTGGTGATTATTTTCAACCCACCAGCTACACACTTACTATGTCTTTACAATTCTCTCATTTGTGTCTAATTTGATTTCTCCTAAGGAAATAGAACTAAGAATTAAATTAAGACTCCAGAGCTATGAAAGAAACCTCTGAGCAATAGATTTTTTCCTCGGGGAATGAGCATTAATCTATACTACTGTGCACATGATTGTCAAGTCACATGATCAATACTGCTTTGCATTGCATGCAATAATAATACATTTCAGGAGCTGTGAAGAAAACATGTGATCAACCTTCAACCAATGGCAGCCTCCTGTCCCCTTGTGAACTGTAAAAAGGTCTCATCTAATAAAAATACATAAAAACAAAACCAAAAATTCTGAAAAATACATGAACAATTGTAATATGCATGAAAGAAATATAAACAAATAGTTGATAAAAATTTGGAATTTAAATAATTGGAAAATACATAAGAAATATTTTAAAAACAATTCTTCATTCATCCCTTCTGGGTACAGACACTGGGTACAGTTAAAAACAAATCCTTTAACATGTGATTTCATTCTATCCCATTGATTGGTTGTTTGTTAATTTGTACTCTGCCTTTGTTTGTATAAAAAACCTTTTTATCCACATGTATTTTTTTAGCCCTGATGAAGGCCTAGATGCTGAAACGTGTTGGCAAAATAAAGTCTGAATTATTCTCCACTCCACAAGCGCTGGTGGATTTGCTTTTAAATTTGTCTCTTTTCCAAGCACCTTGTTGGTTTTGTGAAGTTGTGCCAGAATAACTCTACAACAGGAGTTGTGAAGCTGCAGTAAGGAGCTTTCTACCGGCTCAGCATTCGTAGAGGTAATGATGCAGCATTCTGCCGTTTGTTTGAGTGAGAGTCCTGACTTCACAGCTTGAGTCCTCAGAGACTCCACGGCCCCGTTACCGTAAGCTAACTCAGCACCCCCCACCCCCCACTCCCCCACTAAGTGACTAAGAAGGAGATAGAGATAGGAGGGGAAAGAGAGGAGAAAAAAGACCAACATATGCACTTTTCCAAGTCCTACCTTAGTCTCTGTCCATGCCTCTTAATCCTCTGCACCAACCTCGACTTGCATTCCAGGCACGCTCAGAGGAGGAGGGGGATATGCGGTGTAACCTCTGCAGGTAATCATGGATGAAGACGAGGCAAAGAGTACAACCCATAGGCGATTCTAGAGCCTATTTAGGGGGGTAAAGCCTCCTGTCTTTCATAGCAGCCTGCCTAAATATATGCTCATTAACTCAGCTGTCAGCACCCTTCAAAAATTGTATGGTCATTTGTCTTCTTTGGAACAGAAAACGTGAATTTATGAAGAACGCTTCCCATAAAACTAAACTGACGGGATGAGATCCAAACTGACAAAAACTGAAAGCACCAATTAAGCACAAGCCGAAGCGTCATGCTCATTAAGACTTAGATTTGTTTTAAGATTTCATTTCTGAGACAAGAGGATTTTTAATTGATTATTTAAACTTCCAGAAAAATATTTGTACCTTTGATAATTAAAATTAATGATCATTGCATGTAAAAAAGAATGTCTGTGGCAAAAATAATTATTCTCATGTCTAAATTTTGTCATTATAACAACTATGTCTGATCTCTGTGGAACAGTCAGCCATTGTTTTTTAAAGTCTAATATGGATTATGTTTATGGGTTTGTTTGTTTGATTGGTCACTGTTCATTTACTTTAGTGATGAAATGCATTTGACAGGTTTTGTGCTGTCTTTACACTCTTTTCTTTATGTTTAAAGAAATCAGCTGCTTATCTTATTTCAGTGTAAATACTCTCCAATCATTATAAAACGTTTAAGTAAAAGAAGGAGGTTTTACATGGTTCCTTAGTAGCCGTGGGTTCTGTATTTTCAATGGGAGAAAGGTGGCAGGGATGGCTGAATGGTTTAAAGCAGCAGCGCTTGTCAAGCTTGCAACATCAGTTAAGTCTTGCATGATCTTTATGTGGCTACTGTGTGTCATTGACCATTAGACAGAGATAACTTTAAATCAGCCGGCATTTAGCTTTTAGTAATTCGGTTGCCTTAAGGTCTGATCGATCCCTATTTTCTATATTGTGCATTGTGTGGCTATCACTATACAGGTAATAGTGAACGAGTAAGCAATTTCGCATTTTTGGCCGAGTTCTATTCGTGGTTAAACTATATTCTCGAGAAAAAAATACAAATAAATCACGCTCTTGGTGAAATACAAACTATTTATTTGGTTCATTTTCTTTGTTTTTTAGCTAACACTTACACTGAACATGGAATACAATATTTACGATAGCCTCATTAAGAGATAGTTTACATGTTTTCGATCTCTACTGAGATGAAGCAGCTGTGGGCATTGCTGCATTGGTGCTGGTACCTTTTGCACCACCTTACATATATAGAAAATGCCTTGACGAAAGGGGTGGGAAAATAGCACAAGTATCATAAAAGAGGCCTATAAGTCTTCTGAAGCCAAAACAAAGATTGGTGACAAACAGACTGAAATTTAACTAAAATCAAATACGGTGTCATTAGATATGCTGCATCGGATATGACATCAAGGACATTTAGTCGCAAGATGCACAAGAACCAATGACATTGGTGTTGTCAGTTGCCTTTAATGTGAGATTTGTAGTCCATTTCAGAGCTTTGGCTGACAGCTCTCCACTTCTCTATCACTCATCCTTGGCCTGCTCTCTTATCCAGTGAAATCACTAAATAAAATGCAACCAAATAGGCCACTGTTACTGATATATCTACTGACAAGCATATGCAATTTTAATTGGTTTATTTAAAAAATATATGATTTGAAGTCGCAGCCTTTCTCACTTAAAGATAGAAATATTCCTTTGAGCCACAACATTACATATTCAGAAAGTGGGCTGAGCCGCCCTCAGGCTGAATTGCTTTAATCGCCCCTGGCACAAAAACATAATGAAATAGGTCAAATCAAAGTTAGATGTATAATATGTTGAATGAACTTAATATAAGTGAACATGTGGATACAGTGATAGAGAGAGAGACAAAGTAGTACGTAGGCTACATTCATTAACATCTTTGCAAATGTTTTTCAAATGATCACATCATTTCACCCCAATTTTTTTCATTCCGCACTCAAATTAAAACTTTAATTTTAAGCGTTTGCTGGTTTGATATTTCATACATACACAGCTGTCTTCACACAGCTGTGAAATCTCTTCTGCTGGCGTTTTCACAGGCAACTTTTTTTTTACTATATTTGGGTTGCTCACATGTTTGATGTTCCTTATCAGCACCACCAATGAATTCATTCAAACATTTTACCTGTGTTCTCTTGACCCACAAGATGAAAGACCAACATCTTCTCACTGACTGGTGTGCATGCTTGTTGTGATGGATGTGTGTGATGGGGTTTGACCCTATGTCGAGCTGCCTCTCATGCTGGTTGAGATCGATGGAGGTGTTTGACGAAAGCCCCTCAGCCGTGACATCCTTGAAAAGAGGAGATTCTCTGTCCTTCTCATTAAAGTGCAAAATGACTTGACATTTACATGCAGATTGGGTGCTGGCTGCCGCCTTGCAACAGATAACATTATTTTAGAAAAAGGTTATGGGAAAGAGAGTGTGTATGTGTGCAGGCAAGTATTTGTGTGTGTGTGTGTGTGTGTGTGTGTGTGTGTGTGTGTGTGTGTGTTTGTGTGTGTGTGTGCGTGTTTTTGTGATTTACGAGGACAATTTTGTAAGTTACAAATTAGTAATTACAAGGGTATTATGCTATAAATGTGATTTATGAGGACATTTCTAGTGTCCCCATAATTCAAATCGCTTAAAAATCATACTAAACAATGTTTTATTGAAAATGTAAAAATGCAGAAGGTTTTCTGTGAGGGTTAGGTTTAGGGGTTGTGTTAGGTTTAGAGGATAGAATCTATAGTTTGTACAGTATAAAAGTCATTATGTCTATGGAAAGTCCTCATAATGATAGGTAGACCAACATGTGTGTGTGTGTGTGTGTGTGTGTGTGTGTGTGTGTGTGTGTGTGTTTATCACTTTGTGGGGACCAAATGTCCCCATAAGGGTAGTAAAACCCGAAATTTTTGGCCTTGTGGGGACATTTTGTCGGTCCCCATGAGGAAAACAGCTTATAAATCATACTAAATTATGTTTTTTGAAAATGTAAAAATTCAGAAAGTTTTCTGTGAGGGTTAGGTTTAGGGGTAGGGTTAGGTTTAGGGGATAGAATATAAAGTTTGTACAGTATAAAAACCATTATGTCTATGGAAAGTCCCCATAAAACATGGAAACACAACTGTGTGTGTGTGTGTGTGTGTGTGTGTGTGTGTGTGTGTGTGTGTGTGTGTGTGTGTGTGTGTGTGTGTGTGAGAGAGAGAGAGAAAGAGAGAGAGAGAGAGAGTTTGAAAGAGTGTTTAAATGCAAAATATTCTCAAATGTGTGTCCATAACTGAATGCTTTATTTTACTACATTTTAAAGGTGGACTAATTTTTTGTTTATGTTGTGCTGGCCAACATGGCAGTCTTCCAGAACTAGTGGCATGGAGGCTGCATCACAACAATTTTCAGTTTCCAATGCCTTAGAAATACCACATTCACCATCAGCCATGATGAATTTATTAAGTAAACATTAATTTCCAATGAAAAGGGGGCTATTGAGGTAAACTGAGTAGTTTCTTGTTTTGGCTGGTCATGAAATAGAGCTTTTAATAGAACACTGTAATGTGTTTTCAGCTCATGTGTCTTTAAATGATTTCAAATTAACTTTCATATAAAAAAAATGGTAAATAAGCTTCCATTTGTTAGCATTAGTGGTAACACTTTAATAAGGTTACATTTGTTAAAATAGTTAACGTTGACTAACAATGAACAATACTTAAACCTATAATAATAACGGTTGTTAATCTTAATTTTAACTTACTAATACGTTTTTTACATTAAAAGTTGTACACGTTAACATTAGCTAATGCATTATGAACTAACATGGACAAACAATGAACAATGGAATTAAAGGTGTCATGCATTGAATTTATAATGTTCACTGAGGTCCATTTATAATGCCCCTGTGATTAATGTTCAGGTCATGTCTCCTTTATGACTTCAATGTAAATGCCCACTGCTATGATGAGTAAAATCTTTGCATATTAAATAAGTGTCAACACCCCCGCCTTTACTCATGTGGAATTGTTTTGAAATGTTTATATGGTTAAAAACGACAACCGTAGGAATTCAGCCATACATGTTTGAACCAGAGTCTGATCCCGACTAAACAACATAAATTAAGCGAATATTTTCTCGTGAATGTTTCTAATTTAAGCTTGGAAATTTAGGTGAAAATATTCAATACTCACTACATATCTAACAGTCTGTAACAGCAATACAGTTAGCATGGATACTCACACTTAGTATCCTGTCAGGTCCAATATAGTTGGCAATGCATCAACTTTTAATTTAAGTCTCTCTGCAAAGAGTCTTGTTTGAAAAAGAATCTACAGTAAATCGAAGCGAACAAACAAACACAGTCTTACTGATGTGATTCGGGACTAAACGTCAGCCACTCTTTCATAATGTTAGGATCATTAGGAATCAAATAATCACTGGACAACATTTTGAAACTTTGCAGGCATCTCGAATCTCTTGCTGCTCAAATATTCCCTGTGTTTATCCCTTCCGTGCCGACACTCTTCTCATCACTGCTCTAACCTCAAACCTGTGGGCGGGCCATAGAGGTGATGATGAAGAAGTACATGTTGACCTGTTTATGCAGAGGCAGACTTGTGCTGATACATTCATCTCTATTACGTAATACAGATGAGGAAGTAGAAAAGGA
Organism: Xyrauchen texanus; assembly: GCF_025860055.1. Lineage (NCBI taxonomy): Eukaryota > Metazoa > Chordata > Actinopteri > Cypriniformes > Catostomidae > Xyrauchen > Xyrauchen texanus. The sequence continues at coordinate 40,110,412 of NC_068286.1, forward strand.
GTAGTTTAGGAATATTGGTTTCAATAAAGCCTTTTTTTGGTCAAACAAATAAGTTTTGAGTTCTGAAACTTACAGTAGGTTTTTATAGTACTATGACCCCTTATATATCAAAAGATCAAGAACATTTTTTATCTCAATTCATGGCCACTTTAACATTAACCAAGATTAGTAAACAATGTTAAAAATCATTGTTAGATGATGATAACTAATGCATTTACCAATGTTAATGAATAGAACCTTATGGCGAAGTGTTAACAATTGAATAATTAATTTGGTAAAGTTTATGTTTATAAGGAATATTCCGGGTTCAATACAAATTAAGCTCAATCGACAGCATTTGTGGCATAATGTTGACCACCATAAAATTAATTTTGACTTGCTCCTCCTTTTCTTTAAAAAAAGCAAAAATCTGAGTCACCGTGAGGCACTTACAATGGAATAAAAATGTTTAATGTTAAAATACTCAATGTTTCAAAAGTATAGCCACAAGACATAAACAACATGTATTAACATGATTGTAATGTAATAAAATCACTTTTCTGTGTAAAGTTATAGAAATGTTGCAACTTTACAGATCAAATAATACATGAGTTTTAACAGAATAATTAATGTAAGTGTTTTTATAAAATTATAATCTTCACATTTCATTTCTACCCACCAAAAATTGACCATAGTAGCTTCTATTGTAAGTGCCTAACCGTAACCTCAATTTTTGTTTTTTGTTTTTTAAGAAAAGGAGCGACGAGTCAAAATAAATTTTTGCATTATGCCATAAATGCTGTCGATTGAGCTTAACTTGTATTAAACCTGGAATATTCTTTTAAAACCAGTGAAAAAAAAAAATCTGCCAAAAAAAATAAAAAATGCACTTAACAACTTAAATATTAAATATCCATATTCTTCCTTATTGTCATGTTCACTGTTGTCTTTTGTTTTTGTACTGTTATTTTGAAGTTTAGTTTAGTTCCTGTTTCCTGTTTGGTTTTTGTAGTCCTCTGTAGTTTCTTTGTATCATTGGTGTTCCCCTGATTGTTTATCTTTCCCTGATTGTTTCCTCCAGGTGTCCCTCATTCCGTTGTTTGTTCCCTCCTGTATTTAAACCTGGTTCTTTGTTCAGTCTTTGTTGATCGTTGTTGAATGTTGACGTTTCATTTCATGCTCTTCATATTTTCTGTCTTTGTTAGAGGTTTCTCTGACCTGTTTAGCCCCTTTATGCTTTCCTCATTTAGTTTATTTTTCCCATCGTGGACTTTTCGTTTGTTCCTGAGTTTGTTTTTGTTTATGCTTGTTAATTAAATCCGCGTATGGATCCGAACTTCCCGGCTGCCTTCTCCTGATTTCCCAGATCATTACACTTATGGCAAATTTGCTTCTAAGGAAATGTATTGTTTTAAAATAGTCCGATCTTTAGATATTTTTTACAGAAAGCCAAGGCAGATTCTGATTAAAGACATGATTATTGTAGATTTGTGGTGTAGATTTTTCTCTTTCTCTCTCATCCATATTAATCCATCACAGAGATCTTATAAATCCATCACAGCAATCTTAACCCTTGTAAGAAATCTCTTTGACATGTGGTGGAAGCTCATTTGGCCAATGAGGCATGTTTGCTTCTTGGCAATAGTAAAGGGAGTTCTGAATTAATCACCCTGGGAATGAGGATCAGGCCCTGGTCAGAGAGGTGAATGGCTCCAGAGAGAGCCACATAAATCCAGAGCACGAGTGTTAAGTTGGGAGAGCACCTGCCAGCTCAATCTGAAGTCATATGGTGATACATGGAGCTCAAAGACACTCTTACAATATACACAGATCAACCACAACATTTAAACCACCTGCCTAATATTGTGTAGGTCCCCCTCGTGCCACCAAAACAGAGATAAAATTCTTCTCACTACAATTGTTCAGAGCGGTTATCGGAGTTGGACTTTGTCAGTTCGAATCAGTCTGGCCATTCTCTGTTGACCTTTCTCATCAACAAGGCATTTCCATCTGCAGAACTGCCCCTCACTGTATGTTGTTTGTTTTTGGCACCATTCTGAGTAAATTCTAGAGACTGTTGTGTGTGAAAATCCCAAGAGATCTGCAGTTACAGAAATACTCAAATCAGCCCATCTCACACCAACAATCTTCCATGCGATTATCTAATCAGCGAATTGTGTGGCAGCAGTCCTGTGCATAAAATTAGGCAGATATGGGTCGGAGCTTCAGTTTATGTTCACATCAACCATTAGAATGGGGGAAAATGTGATCTCAGTGGTTTGGACCGTGGCATGATTGTTGGAGCCAGATGGGCTGGTTTGAGTATTTCTGTAACTGTGGATCTCCTGGGATTTTCACACACAACAGTCTCTAGAATTTACTCTGAATGGTGCCAAAAAAAAAAAAAAAGGGACAGTGAACTGTTCTTACACTGTGCATATGATTAACTGATTCATTGACTATAGAAGCTTGTAATGTCCCCATTGTGTGGTGTTCATGTATTATGAAATTTAATTCAAAGGTGTCATGTTCTTGGATATAAAAATACTTTCTCCTATCCAAGCCAATGGCGTCAGTTCAGAACTGGACTATCTGTTTTTGCTGACTAATGGCAGATGGGGATGTTTGGGAAACCCATTTGAAAACAATTATTTTTGCCATTCCCTTTGGGGACACTAGTGACACAGACATACACATTATTTGTGTTTTGAGTGTGTAAGTGGGAAGCAAGTATAATTTGCTTTATTATGACTTTAGTATGGTCTGGGGTTTTAGCATTAATAGGAAAGTTCAGGCAGTGTTTAATTAAAGTGAGAGAAATAAAGTAGTCGAGATTCATTCAAACTGACAAGTCTCAGCATTCCCCTTGACACACATGTCCTTGAGTGGGAACAAAAGAAAGGGAAGAAAGTTGTTGTTCAATGCTGGCACTGTTCCTCTCTCTCTATAAAGAGATTGAGAAAGACAGAAAGGGATATATATATATATATATATATATATATAGAGAGAGAGAGAGAGAGAGAGAGAGAGAGAGAGAGAGAGAGAGAGAGACTTTAGGTTAATGTGTACATAATTCAAAATGCAGTTTTTAAAGCTGAAGGGTGTAATGGAAGCCCAAACGATACTTCTGGCAGAGGACTCGTAGTAAGCATTATGTCATTTGGCATCTCATCCAATCATGATCTAGCCTATGATTTAAGGTATCACAGCTGTCTCACATAGCTCATTACGCAACATTGCTTTCACCCACCACCTCCCCAACACCACCAGTTTAGGGCCCATCCTGCTGTAATGGTAAGCTCCTCTCCTCTGCTGTCATCACCTTTTGGCAAGATCTGATGGTTCAAGCAAGAATCGTAAAGCTGAAACTTAGGACGGGGCTTAGGCAAAGTGAAACTAATCTATCACTAACTCATGTGATTCCATACTACACTAACTCATGTGATTCCATACTACAGAGTCCTCTGAGAGAAATTTCCCATACCAGTATGCAGAGACAGCTATGTGCCATTAGTAGTTTGACTTCCCTGAAAAGTTAACACAATGAGCTCTATTTTCATGAGGACAAAGCGCAGCGCTATGAGCAACAACCGTGTGCAACGTCTTATCCAATTTTCATGAAAGTACTAATTCTAAGCGCAATTTTCATGCCAGCCCAAAGTGTAAGTGGTAAGTGTATTGTATGTTAAAGTTCAATTTGCTATTTTTCAAAGTGCAAAGTTCAATTTGCTATTTTTCTAAGAAATAGGTCACTGCACTAGACATTTGAGCAGTACCTATGATTTCAGCACAAAGTCTAAATTCATTTCCTGAATTGTCATTGGAGATTCTACCATCATGTGGTAATAAAGTTCATGTCCAAAGTCTAAAAACATAATGGAACATTAAATGATGTCCCTGACAATCACTGCTGTAGCAATTTTATGAAACAGAAATGTTTTTTTAGAAAAAGATTTGTGTTAAACTATCTAGATGTCATGGTTTATTTTAAAATCATTATTATTGTGTTTATATTTATAATTGTGTTCATGATTTCATTTTTATTGGTATGTTTCCACCTGTAGTTGTAGAGTGATTTTTAAGTCACTGCAAAAGATGCAGTGGATGACGTTGGAGAGGGTAAAATGTCTTAACAAATTTTATTATATATGTTTATTTTAAAGTGTAATTTGAAAATGGTTGAATTAAATAAAATTAATTTTAAATCAATAAAAATTCATTTATTGAATAACTTCAATAAATTAATTTATTTTCAAAATAGTAATGAAGTGCATGCCGATTCTATCACAGTTAATACTATCCATGATTTGTGTATTCAAAATAAAAATGATTAATAATACCTACATTCTCTATTATTTAATGGAGCCTTTTTCATGCATACAAGGAGCATGTCTGGCAGACATCTCAGCCTGGATGAAGGAATACCACCTTCAACTCAACCCAGCCAAGACCGAACTCCTTGTCTTTCCAGCCAACCCTGCTGTTGAACACAACATCACCGTGCAGCTGGGTCCAACTACAGTTTCACCTTCCAAAACGGTCAGAAATCTAGGGGTAACCATTGATGATGAGCTAAATTTCACAGACCACATTTCAAAGACTGCAAGATCATGTAGATTTACACTCTACAATACCAGGAAGATAAGACCCTTCCTCTCTGTACATGCCACACAACTGCTCGTTCAGTCCCTTGTCATAACTAGACTGGACTACTCTAACGCTCTCATTGCAGGCCTTCCTGCATGTGCTATTAGACCTCTCCAAATGATCCAGAATGCAGCAGCACGTCTGGTCTTTAATGAACCTAAGAGAGCACGTTACACCACTTTTTGTCTCTCTCCACTGGCTGCCGGTTCATGCACGTACTAAATTCTCAAGGCCCTGATGCTGGCATACAAAACAGTCACTGGGTTCTGCTCCAGCATACCTAAAAATATTTATGCAGAGCTACGTTCCCACCAGAAGTCTGCGGTCGGCCAAGGAATGTCGCCTTGTCGTACCAAAACAAAGAGGCACCAAAACACTTTCCCGGACATTCAGTTTCATCATACCACGGTGGTGGAATGACCTTCCCAACTCAATCCGGGAAGTAGTCACATCTGTACTCACTCTCTATCTTCAAAAAATGGCTAAAAACACATCTTTTCCAAAAGCACTTAACCGGTCACAAAAAAATTTAATAAAAAATTATTTACATTTCTTGCTGCACTTAAATCTGTTTTGTATACTATTCTGATGATAGTGAAACTTTATAATATGGCACTTTTTGTACCACTGTCTCCCTAAGATGATTCACTGATGTTTTTCCTCTTTTGTAAGTCGCTTTGGATAAAAGTGTCTGCCAAATGAATAAATGTAAATGTCAAAGAAATATTCATAACTTTCAACAAGGAAGCAGTTAAATGAACAAAATGATCATATTTTTATGCTTCTAATTCATTTCATACAATCCAGTTACACAATCAACTTTTTATGAATGTTCTGTCTTTGTTTATATGCTGGTGCATGACAGGGAATGGACTACAGTACATAAAAGGATGCAGACTGTACAATAACTATGGATTTAAATTGCACTTGACCCAGCCCATTAGAGCTTTGAGCACACAATTTCGCCAAACCCACTTGCACAAAAATACCAAAACTTCATGGCCATGCCATAGAGTTTGCATGTATGACTTACTCCATAGCGCTGCACTTAGCACTAGCACTCGTGAAATAGGGCCCCATAGCTCTGTGGTGCTATAACATCATTAGTCTGTTTGTCTGAGCACTACTATCCAGCCGGGAACAGCAATATTTGCTCAACTAATCTGTTTGACGGGGATTGTTTGGGAAACCAACTGGAAACAATCGTTATTTTTGCAATTCTGTTTTGGTGGCAACAAAATAGTTTACATCAGTGATTTCAACCACTTCCACTCTACAATTATTTGACCAAACAACTAGATACACCCAACTCATGTTTGAGCTAATGTTGCTATATCAAACAGAGCAAAGTTAAAAGCACCTCAGGGCAGTGGCCTAGCCAGAAAACAACTTATATATGTACAAAGCAGCTCATTAATTGCAGCACAAATTTGCTGAAGCTTAAAACTGCATGACTTAACACACAAAAACAAAACCCCTCAAAAATCATATTATATCATCATATGCACAAAAACACATCTGGGATTCTTTTATCAATAGCGAACTGCGATAAAGCTTTCCATAAGAAGGGACCTGTTACATCCATTAGATATGCCATTCCATAAAAAAATAATAATAATTTAAAAAAAACTTACAACACCCTTCTGCATTTCGAGACACAAGTGGCATTTTGAGGTATTGTCTTTAGTCTGTTTTTAATGCTGGCGTCATATCTTGCAGCGATTCTGAATATTTCCAAGGCATGAGGTTCCAAAGTTAAGGTATTACTTTCAATTAAGCTACTTTGGAACGATGTGTTACTTGAAAAGCACTATACAAATGAAATGACTTAAAGGGTAACTAAACCCTAAACCAACTTTTTTTAGTTAATGATCTGTAAGAATGGGGCTTTATTAGTACTGGTCATTGAGTCAAGTAATTTTTTTGACATTTGTGAATAAAGTGTTTTAATTCTACAATATATGGTGTAAAAACGTCTGAGTGCTGCCCTCTTCAGGTTGAACGGTGGCAACTGCAGTTGAATTTTCCTATTGGCTGTTTGCGGTAGTTCGTGACGTAAGCGGTGAGAGCTGACGTAAGCAGGTTCCAGCTCACCACGCCCTTGGTACGAGCTAGACACTGGCCCCATTCTCCCTTGCGCAGCTGCTTCGCTATCATCGTCGGATGCCGATCGCGATGCGGGAGTTAAAACCGCAGTTTGAGCCAGCGGCTCGAATTGATATGGCTCCGGCCCTGTGTCCACAGACAATTCACCCTCCTCCACTTCAGGTGAAGGTGGGGGAGAAAAGTCCTCGACTTCAAAAGACCGCTCCGTGGCAAAGCTACTTGCAACACTCCAGTCACTCTCCATTTTAGAGTCTGACAGCAGCGGTCAATTAATCCGTCACTACGGGTCTCAGGTGCACGCCCCTCCCCCCGCGGTTCGTCCCCTCTATCCCCGCTGGGGTCTGCCCACTTTTCCAGCATTTTTCAAATATTGCTAGTGGGTGGAGTCAGACTCTGAGCAGGGGTTTAGTTACCCTTTAACTTGATTTTTGTCAAAGTGACCTTTGAGAGGAGATCTCCCATTTTGTGCACATCATGACAATGTCCAATACTAATTTGACTAAATCTGTTGTCCATTCATCTTAAAAAAAAAAATAAAACTACTTTTTCTTTGCCTGTTTGTTATGCTCACACTGTCATGTACTGACAGAGTACCATGCTTTTCTAGGAGTTGATTGACATCGACACAGCCAATACGATTGCGTGGTAATTTATTTATTTGTTTGTTTATTTGTTTTGTTTTACTCAGTTTTACTCAATTTTGTTTTAGAACGGACTTAAAAAATATCTGAATTTACATTTATATACATATATATATATTTCACATACATACACATGTATAAATAATATTTTTTGTCATTATATAAATATATATTTGAAGTCAATGAATAATCTCTAATATTCCAATATCCAGGCCCCAACCCACCTATGGCTGCGTGCCTGAGTGTTTACACATTTTCTGTGAAGTCAGCCTTGAAATAGTTTACAGTTGTCTCTGTCACATTAGGCTGGGATAGGGGACTTGAACATTAAAAAAATTACACACAGCAGCTTAAAGTCATTAAACTCTAATATTTGTAGATCAAAAACAAGAGCCAGGGGAAAACAGTTTAGTTTTAAATTTACACATCATTTCAAGTTTGCAGTCAACGTTAAAAGTGATAATTACCGCTGAAATCAACTGCCTGCTTATTCCACTGGGCTTCTAAAAGAGAAGTTTATGAACTTTACCACCTAAATTTGGGAAAGCCATTAACAAATGCTTTAATTCAGTTTTTAGACCAAGCAAACTTTTTGACTGAATCAAAAACACAGATTACTTATTATCTCTGCTAATTCTAAATGAGCAATTTCACACAAACTGTAATTTATTTGCGCAAACAATTTAATGGAGACCATGACAAAAATAGCCAGGCTTAGTGATGTCAGCTTCAGAATGAGCTTTATTGCCAATTGTTCTCATGTACACATGGAATTATTTTGGTGATAGGAGAAACAAAGTGCACAAAGTGCTTTAACCCCTGTTTCACCAACATGGTTTAATTGATGGTGCAATAACACACTACCAAGTCACCGGTGTTGTAGAATTGATTATAAAGCAGTGCAGACACGAGTGTCCACGCAGATTTATCACAGTAATAGTGGTGTATTGGATGGTGCTGATGAATGGATTTGCATTTAGCCAATGCTAATGGAGTTGTTTTTGTCCATACGGGTCTGAAGTCTTGATTGAAGCGACTAGATAGAAGGTCAGGGAAAATGCACTAGTCATTTGAATTACATGTGTATAAGGTGAGAAGAGTTGTGCTCATGTCATGGCCGTCGCCGACAGTATTGCCATGACAATACTACTTTTCTCTTTTATTTCAGCTTCATTAAACTGTATTTTTAGCTCTGATAGTTCAAAATAGAATTCATATATGTTGTCCAGTTCTGACTTTACCTTTCGTGTTGTGATTGGAATCATTGTGTTTGGTCAAAATCAATTGGTTGCCATACCCTGCTGCTTAACTGAATGTGCTGCTTCAAAGCGGCCATATTTCCCACTCGGAGAAGATGAGAAGAATGATCAATGAATGTGAGAGGATACAATAGCTATCTGAAATACATATTGATTATTTGTTTATAACGTATTATAGATTTAGACATTTACCATTCAATTTGTAATGTTGTATTCTTCTAAAAGACTAACATTTAACCGTATATGTGTATAGCATGGCTAAGTGTAGTCACAACATACTCACCAGCAAAAATGTGTCAGGAGGAATAAAACAAAATGTTGATTGTCATATTTAGCAGTACCTAAATTGCTTGTATGTTGAATTTGCTTGCTAGCTAGGCAAATGTTGGCTGTTGATTACTTTTTGCTTGTTTCTATGCAGGAGTAGATAATGCTAGCTAGCTAGGTTTTTGTGAGCCATTTCCAAAGCTACCATGAAGTGCGCATGTGCAACTCAAAAGTGCATAGTTTATTTCTTCAAAAGGTTTGTCAAGGGATGTGAGAGGCTAAAAGATAATGTCAAGAAACAATTTTAAGTGACTTGGTGTGGGTGATATACCAATTCCATCGATACATGGACAGAAATGTGTCAACCACAAGACTTTTTCGTGTATCGTTGCTATTACGATGACAAAGTGCCACCGTTTGTTAGGGAATGTGCAATTGTTGCCCTCGTTAGTTGGTTGTGTGTTATTTTTCATTTAAATGTGCACTTTTCTCAGCATACAGTGCTGGGAGAGTAAAGACACTTAAAGATGCTTAAAATGAAAGCAGACATTGATAGTATTTTATTCAGCAATATTTACATTTGTTTTGTAAATACTGAAAAAAAGGGCTTGCAAACTAATTATTAAAATTGACATTTAAGTTATTTAATTGGACATAGTGGATATGGAACTTCTACCATTACACTACCATTAAATCAAAAAGGAACTTGATTCTGTCATTAGTTTAATCACTAAAACCACTCCTAAAAGTGACAATTACTCAATTACTTAACTTAATGAGTGCAGTAAGATGTCAGATCCAAATAAGTGGTGTTTCTTCAAACAGACGTGAGCAGCAAAAGGAGACAGCTGGTATCTCATCACCCAGCAGTGAGAGTTTGAACAGGTTGGTAAATAGTTTAGTAAGTTAGATGAAGCAAATGTTCAAAACAAGTTAATTAAGTGATTGTTAGAATTATTAAACCTAAAAACACCTTAAAACAAGATGCAGCAGACAGTGAAAAAAAATGTCACTTTTATGATTCCCTCAAAAATGAAAAAAATATATAATTAAATATTAAGGGTACAAATTTGGCAATACTACTTTGTGGCATGTGATGGCACCCCTGACACATGTAGATGTCTGTAGTCTGTGTGCTATGGGAGAGAACTCACTAAAGCTTGTAAGTTCTGGTCCACATACTATATAATCGTACATTATTTTAAGAACAGTCCACAAAAGAGTCCATCATGTCTGACATTTAAACTACACAATCCTTCATTTTTTGTTTTTGTGGATCTGCTAAGCTGATACTACAATAAAAAATAAAGACGTAAACAATATGCATGTTTACATGATTTCAGTGTGAATAAATTGCTTACCAACCTTTATGTGTAAAGTTATGTAATTTTCAAACGTATTGTCATGATGACGTAATGCCATAAACTCTGAAACCCCTGTAAATGTTTTTAAAGAATAATGTAAGTGCTTTTATAAAATTATTTGCATTTCTGCCTTTCAACCATCAAAAACTTCCCTTACACTCCATTGTAAGTACTGTAATGTAAAACTGTCCCTTTTTGTATATAGAAAAAGGATGTCAAATATTTTTTTGTGCTAATCAACATTATGCCACAAATGTGGTCTATCTGGCAAAATGTGTCAAATTCAGTCACTAGCTATTCCTCAAGATCTCTGTAATTTAAACACATTTTTGTTCAAGGTGGTTTGATAAAGCCCTGTGTGGTCTTACATCTGGAAGTTGTGTAAAATAAGCCAATCAAATTACATATTGCAAGTAGCCATCAGCAATGATGGGCTGTGGCTTCACTACAAATAGCGAAGGTATTAGCTTGACTACATTTCTGAGTAACAAGGTTGTAGCTTCACTAGTTTTTAAATCAAGTAGCTTTTCAGTTTCGAAGCTATATTTTTGATTGGGTAGCTTTGACAAAGCTACACCGCTACATCATACATCACACCTGTGTTTACTATTGCCAGTGTTAAATCTGAAAAATGAATTGGTCACATGTGATAGCAAAGTGGTTTGAATCATTTTGTGATTCAATCTGAATGACTCATAGCTCACGCACGTGCTGAATGGTGCACGCTCTCACCAGGGGTGGGTTATGACAAGCAAGGGCCCCAGGGCCTATTTTCTTTTAGGGCCCCCTATGTCCAATTATCTTTCAAAGTTGAGATCCATGCTGTTAATTTTCATTGATTTAACCCTCTGGGGTCTGAGGGTGTTTTGGGCCCTGGAGAAGTTTTGACCTGCCTTGACATTTGTGCTTTTTTCAGTTGCTTAAAAACACATTAAATGGCTTCAGTCTGATAACACTGTATTCAGCACAATCTGGGCTACAATAATATGTGAACAACATGTGTGTACATATTTGTATTTTTGAGAAAATAACATTTTTCTTTTTTTTTTTTTATACATTTTTAAGTCATTGAAATAAGGCCATATAACACATACTAATTATTTGTCCACAAGCCTTTTGAGAACTGGATCTTGTAGCCTAGAGTTTTTGCTACAAAATGATGTGAAAACCATCCTGATCACTCATTCATACAAACCAATATAGTAATTAACCTTTTGTAAGACACTTTTAGTGTTAGAAAGGTCATATGCAAGGAGGCGTGAACTATAATGAATATTGATTGTAATTCACACCTGAGGAGACAAAAGACCCCTCCCCTGGGCCTATCAATGAGGAATATGACAGAAAGAGAATGACTGTGAGGAGACGTAATGATCAAAATCAAGTTTTAAGTTAAAAGAAGTAATCTGACTATACATTTTCTTTACATAAAGACTTTACTTAATTTTAGACCTACTCTACCGTTTAAAAGAAGTCTCTTCTGCTCACCAAGTCTGCATTTATTTGATCCAAAATACAGTAAAACCAGTGATATTTTGAACTATTTTTACAATTTAAAAGAACAGTTTTCTATTTGAATATATTGTAAAATGCAATGTGTGATCAAAGCTGAATTTTCAGCATCATTACTGCAGGCTCTTTTAATAGCCGTTCTGTTATTTACTGTCAGATTAACTCAAACATACAGCACGGTCGTGGTAAAGAAACACTCAACCAAAACAGGTTTGCTGAACAGCCACTGTTCTTAAAGAGACAGTAGCATTTTAACATTTGTTATACATAAACAAAATATAAATACTCCAAATTATGTATACAAAAAACAAGAAATGTAACAAATTGAGTAATGTGTAAACATTTAAAGGGGCAATAATACATTGACATATTTTAAAATTTTCAAACATTTAAAATATAAAGAATTTATTCAATAGAATCCTACAGCATGTACTGGGGGTTTGGTGAAACTTTGCAAAGAGTTCAGGCAATTCTGGCTTGTGCTGCTTTTCTAACTCATCTGAATGATGGGGTGTGATCCATTCAGAAATTATTATCCCTACACCCCATTTCGTTTAGAGACTTTACCCTCTATTGTGAGAGCTTTGAATGGCTGAAAGGTGTGAGGCACAAAACTAGCGGTCATTTGGTCATTTTATTGTAAATTCTGTTTGCAATGACACTACACCTGGGCAGTCATTATTATTCTCACATCTAAAAGCCCTGTCAAGACATCATGTAAGCCAAAATCCCTTAAAGTATATTATATTAATAGTATGTTTAAATGATCTAAGAGTCTGTATTTGAATGTCCATGATTTCAAACTTCAGTGGTTAAAATTTACACACAAGCCCTTTAAGATGCTTAAAGATTATTTCTTTCTCTCTTTCTTTCACTGTAAGACCTGTAAAAATTTCCAACTTCAAGTATTTAAAACTACTTTAAACTTTCAGACAAGGTTGTCAAACCAACATTATATCTCAGCAAACTTTACATTTCTAGGTCAGTACTTTTGTACCACACAATATAAAATATCAATATCTTCTTTGTAATATTGGGGAGAAATGCAGTTATAGCAATGAATAGTATAATAAATGTTTTTGTTTGACAGCACTTTTCATATGAAGCATAAAACTTAACCCTATAAAGCCTAAAGTATGAAATAAGTCAGAGATGTCAATTTAAAGAGTGGCTTATTTATTTTTTTTTCAATTAGAAATATAGAGGAAAAAGCGGGCTGGGGCTCTCAGGTACAGGGCCCTATTAAGGGGGCCTTGTGTAAGCTGTCAGCTGTGGGGGCCACATATTCAAGCATATATAAACATTTGTTTTCAAAGTTGATGGGGTGCCAGACCTTGCAGCCCAGCCAAGCTTGGTTCTGGTTAGAGTGATCATAAAATCAAGAGAAACCAAACCTGTAAATGCATCTTATCGTTTGCCAGTGATGAAGAAAATCTTTTAAGTTCAACATGTGTGCAGCTTGTGAACCCCTACTGCAGGTAAAGATTTTACCACGAAAAGAATATCAAAAGAATTCTTAGCCTACACGAAAAAAATAAATAAAAAATACCATTTTTGGGCATGTACCATTACCTGGGAGCACCATGTTAATACAATGGTATATAAATATGGTAATCATATAGCAAATTAGCATGGCAGGCAGTACCATGTAATTCTTTGAATTACATTGAAGCATCATGTAAATACAATAGTAGAATATATGAATATGGTTATCATATATCAAATTACCATGGTAGAACCATAGTATTCTTTGAAGTACTTTGAAGCTCCATGTAAATACCGAATGGTACATAAAGATGGTAATTGTATAACAGAGTAGCATGGTATTAACACCTGATATCATATTGTCATTGCCTAGATGTGCTCATACACGCAAATTTCACCTCTGATCAGAAACTTCCAGAAATACAACAGCTAGACACAGAATTACAGGATAAGATGAATATTATATGTAAAGTTTTTATACAGGAATGTGCAAAGGATATTATGTTCAAATGGGTATGGGTTTGTAGCGGTAGTAGTAAAAATAAAATGTAAAAATATTGACTAAAACATGACTTTCATTAACATCTGAAAAAGTCTTTTAGATGCTTTGTCTATGACAGTATGATCTGTGCATCTGCTTAAGTAGCTTCAAATGGAGCTTGCATTGTAACTTGCTACTTTCTAAAAGTGTAGCTTTTAGCTTAACAAATTTGTTGAATAGTTGGTAGCTTTGCTAGCTACAATTTTTGAGTAGCTTGCCCAACACTGTCGCTCAGTCACGGAGTGTGCAGCCTGATCTCATTAATATACGTGGATATTTTTATGTTAATATTTGTAACATTTAAACGTACATGTTTGTACGTTTGGATAGACATTAAACATCCAATATGGACATTTGAAAGCATCAAAAGCATAAACATTATATGCTTTTTTAGATATTTTAGATACTTTAGATACATTAACCCTACCCCAACCTCTAAATATAACCACATTTCAACAATATAAAAATATTTAACAAGAAGATTAATGTACAGTAATAATTTGTTACAATATATTACATTATACACACACACACACACACATGTTGTGTTTCCATGTTTTATGGGGACTTTCCATAGACATAATGGTTTTTATACTGTACAAACTTTATATTCTATCCCCTAAACCTAACCCTACCCCTAAACCTAACCCTCACAGAAAACTTTCTGCATTTTTACATTTTCAAAAAACATAATTTAGTATGATTTATAAGCTGTTTTCTTCATGGGGACCGACAAAATGTCCCCACAAGGTCAAAAATTTCGGGTTTTACTATCCTTATGGGGACATTTGGTCCCCACAAAGTGATAAATACACGCTCACACACACACACACACACACACACACACACACACACACACACACACACACACACACAATACAGCTGCTAATCCTACACCTACTCCTAAACCTAACATAACCATTTATTAAGCATATAAAACAGATCAATTTAAAATCACAATAATTTATTCACTTAAACAAATATGCCACTGAATACGGCATGTCACAAATGGTCATGATACATTTAAGAGCCAATCAGCATTCAAAATCACTGCTGAAAAAAACGCTGGTCATAATGCTTGAGGCAGCAATTTAAATTTTGGATACAAAACCAACGAATGTTGATGTTTACAGCAGGCACTGCGGCGGATGGAAATGGACAATGTGTTTGTGCGTGAATGATGCGAGCATATGGGAGAAGGAGCAGTCTCTCTTCTGTCATGAGAAGGGTCTCTATGGGGATGGAGAGAGATGAGGAGAAGGAGAGAGAGAAAGAGGGAGAGACAGAAGACTATTTAAATCCATCACCTTGAGCAATTGTCAGTGCAGCAGAACACATAAGATGATCGAGGGAGGGAGGAGATGGAGGAGTGGATCTTGTCTAGTGATTCATCTCTCAATTGGGTGAATTAAATCTCAGTCAGTTGGCAAGCAAACAGATTTATTTGGAGTGGGAAATGAAGGAGTCGGGAGGGGGCAGTGGGTCCAGTATTGTAGTGAATCAGCTCAAAGCGGGTGGTGGCCAACAGTCAATCACCCACACATCTACCTTCAATATGATGGTGACTATCTCTCAATCACACACATTGAACAATATTAGTAAAGACATCCTAAAGATTCAGTGTTTCATGACATAACTCAAAAATATATTTTATAATGATATTTTCTATAGCCTACTTACAAGTCACCTGTTAAAGGGTTAGTTCACCCAAAATGTCCCTACTAGTCGTTTTTTGTCTTGTTTCACCAAATCATTGTGGACATTTTTAAAATGTTGGCCCTTACAAGCATGCATGCACACACACGCAAACACACAAGCACACACACACACACACACACACACACACAATTTGTCATTCTTTTGGGCAGCCTGGTTTTAAGCCTTTGCGGATGGGAGTATGATAGCCGTCAGTCATAGCTTTCTTGTACAACTAACCCGAGGGATGGAAGTGACTGCACATGCACAAACTGCGGGCCTACAACACACCCACACATGCGTATCTGTTCACACGTGTTCAAACAAACAGCAGGTCTTCTTAGTGCTGTACTTGAATGCTTGTTGATGTGTGACACATATTTCACAGAAAACGCAGATGCTTACAGAGTTCAACACAGCAGCCAACAGAGGCACATGCTGATTTTGCTTTTTTCTGCAAGTACTCCAACATCTATAGCTTTGTTCTCGAAACCCTTGTGAGCTAAATGTGCAGTCACTGTCTGCATAGGCAGCTACCATCTAAGGCAGCCTCGCAACAGAAATGAATACTTAAGTGACTGATCTGAAAATGTTCTTCGAAGGTGGCAACAGTTACTCACATGCTTATCATTTGAAGCACACAAGAGACTAGACAAAACGCTCAACAGTAAACGTACAAAATACACAGCTTAATACGGTTATCATTCCTCTGAGTGCTTAATTCAGTTCTTTACATACACACTGAGCAGAGTTTGGTTATTTAGGTGAGACATGCATTTTCTACTGGCCATGAGCTTCATAAATTGTGGTCCAAAAAAAAAGAAAAAAGAATGCGGTTTAAACGGATCAGTTTGAAGTGCATAAACAAACATGGAACCTCCATTGATGACACGTTTACAATAATTCTCCGGTTGCTTTAGTCAAAAAAAGGGGAAAATTTATTTAGTTTTAATAGTGATTTATACAATTCAGCACTATTATACTATGATAGGCAGACACTGTTGGAAATCGACAAAAACTGGCATACACTTTCCAAACTCTATACTGCCTAATAAAGACTGCATTGTTCACTTTACTCTTGGCAGAGATCATCAGCAGAAGTGGTTCTCGCCAACTCCTACAGGAAGACGTGGACATAAAAATAAACTCCAGACTCGGAAAGCACAGAGGCCTGCATGCTAAGCTAAAGGCCAGTGATAACTGCCCATCTCTCCCCAGCATGCTGGTTGCCAACATACTGTATGCTCGCTTGAAAACAAGATGGATGAGCTAAGGGCCAGAACCACAACACAGCATCATATCAGAGACTGCTGTATCCTAACTTTTAAAGAAACCTGGCTCTCACCAGATATACCGGACTCCACCGTTCAACTGGAGACACACTCAATTCACCGGGATGATAACACAGCCAACTCAGTTAAGAGCAAGGGCGGCAGTGTGTATATTCATGTCAAAAATGCATGGTGCACAGACTTTGAAATTATCCATAGATGTTGCTCACTTGATGTGGAAGTCCTGATGATTCAATGCCGACCCTTTTACTTGCCTCGGGAATTCAGTACAATCTTCATGACTTCGGTTTACATTCCACCACAAGCCAACCACTTGGTCACGCTTACAGTGCTTCATGATGTTGCACAGGAAACACATCCAGATGTAGCCTTTATCGATGCAGGGGACTTAAATCACTGCAAACTTCCGACAGCATTACTTAAATATAAATATTAGACCACATTTATACAAACATTCAAAGCAGATTCCCACCCCCATTTTGGCATTCAGTCCACATCTCCTTGTTTCTCTAACTGACATAAGCAATGCCTAAAGCGAAAACCCAAAGTGAGTAATCAAAATCTGGTCTGCTGATACTATTTCAACCCTGCTCAGATTTGGAGGCATTTAAAATTACTGCACACACCAAGACCCTCTATGGACATAGAGGGTCTTATGCTGAACATGTGACAGGTTACATACCAAGCACCTGTGTCAATAACATAGTGCCCACCAAGCAGATAAGAACCTGTCCTAATGAAAAACGCTGGTTATACATCAAGGTGTGGTGCATGCTTCATGCCCGGTCCAGTGCATTAAAATCTGGAGATGCACAAGAACACAAGGCAGCTAGATAGGACCTCCGAAAGAGCATCAGAGAGGCCAAGAGACAGTATAGGAATAAAATATAACTGCATTATACCACGGTCAACCCAAGACGTATGTGGCAAGGACTACAGTACATCACTGATTTTAAAAGCACAGATAGATTAACAATAAACACTAGCATCTCCCTGGCAGATGCCCAGAGTTTTATGGCCACTTTTTGCTAATAATGAACATAAACATCCCTAACACACAAACACCACTGATTTCTGTGGCACCGGAGTGTGTTTGTAGGATACTGCAGAATTACAACCCTTGTAAGGCAGCAGGACCTGATCATTTCACAGGACATGCTCTCAAGGAATGGGCTACGGCACTATCATGTGTCCTCACTGACATTTTCTATTTATCACTCTCAATGGCTACAGAACCAATACCTAAAAGAAGCTTGCTTTAATGACTACAGTCCGATAGCACTCACTCCAATCATCACTAAATACTTTGAGGGTCCAACATAACATCCCAGTCATATTGGACCCTCTACAATTCACCTACAGGCGCAACAGATCAACAGATGATGTGATCTCCACAGCAACCTATATAGCTCTCTCCCACCTTGAAAAGAAAGACACAGAATATTATTACTAGATTTTATCTCATTGTTTATAATAATTATTCCTTCAAAACTGATAAACAAACTACTCCCTCTAGGCTTGCCTCCCTCCCTCTGCAACTGGATTAAGGACTTCTTCACAGGCAGACCACAATCTGTCAGTATCTGGAAATTTTCCTCCAAGCAAGTAATCATAAATACTGGATGCCCACAAGGCTGTGTGCTGAATCTTTTGTTGTTTTCGCTCTTCACCCATGACTGTATTGCCACCTATGAGAGTAACTCTATCAATACATTTGCTGATGAGACCACTATCATAGGCTTGATTATGAGTGGTGATGAGACTGCATATAGAAGTGAGGGCAAGCCTTGCTATTTGGTGCCAGCATAATAATTTAGCAGATAATTAATAATTACTCAAGCAGAGGACAGCTGCACAAGCTGCTTTATGTAGATGGGTCAGAGGTGGAGAGTGTGAAATATTTCAAATTCCTTGGGATTCATATCAGTGACATTCTGACATAGACTTTGAACGCCACACAAATAACTAAGGAGCAACAGAGACTGTACTTTCTTTGGAAACCGAGGCAGTCTGGAATGCCAGCCAATATCCTCACAAACTTCTACAGGTACACTATTGAAAGTGTGTTAGCAAACAACCTGTCTGTGTTGTATGGTAAAAGCTACGCTAAGGACTGCAAGTAATTGCAACGAGTCATACGGACTGCGGAGAAGAAAACAAAATACAAATAATATATCACTGGATTAACACTTCCATCCATGGATCAGCTGTTCCATCAACAAGTCAGCAGGTGAGCTCATGGCAAAGACCCCACTCATTCTATGCATGGACTCTTTACACCAATGCCATCTGGTAGGCGGTATTGTAGTGTAAAAGCAAGACAAATAGACTAAAGGACAGTTTTTATCCTCAGGTAGTAAGGCTACTAAAACAGCCTTGGTGAGACTCCACTATCCTTTGTCTATTTAAGATGGATTACTTGAGGAGTCAAATACATGACAAAACTCAAAAGCACTCTCTTACATAAATTGTAAGGATGTAATTTATTCATAAAATTATCACGATTGCACTTTGTTGTTGGCTGCGAGAAGTACACACATCCATGTGTACCATCACTGTAAATCTGCATTATATTTAAGGTTAAACCATTAATATATCAAGTGCATATCAGATATTATGCACTTCACTGTATCAGTACAATTCTTCTATGGACATCACACTTATGCGTTCACTTACAACCTTTCAGATCATAGTATTGTGTATATTTATATTTTATTGTATGTTCCTCTTTTAACTGCATTTAAAAAGTTGCTTCTTTTATACAATGAAATAGAGAGGTTGCAAAGTAAGAATTTAATTACATGGTGTAACTCTCTACCCCACGTATATGACAAAAGACACATACAAACCACCACCAGATACAGAAGAAAACCCAAGGCTTGCTTCCTTAAGCACCCAGCCCCACAGAAAATAAAACTTAAAAGAAAACCAGTTAACAATCAGACACAAACAGTTAGATGTTGCACAAGGCCGAGAGATCCTCCCAAACTGAACAAATATAAAACAACAGTGTACTCCAGTGGTTAGTGGGTAAAACCCACAACTCCAGCCACAGACAGGATTATCATCATGTAACTCATATTACACCACCTTTTGGATAACAGGTCAAACCATAGCTCTTAATAGATCTGCACTGCTCTTACACTTAAGTTTAGAATGGCACAAACCCAAGCAGAGTGATGCATCCAAGTGCTGATGGTCTGACACCATCAGAACTCGGACACTTCACTTCGCTTATATATATACACCGATCAGCCACAACATTAAATCCACCTGCCTAATATTGTGTAGGTACCCCTTGTGCCGCCAAAACAGTGCCAACCCTGCGTGAATTTCCAGGAGATCAGCAGTTCAAAAAAATACTCAAACCAGCCCGTCTGGCACCAACAATCATCCATGCAATTATCTAATCAGCCAAACATGTGGCAGCAGTGCATAAAATCATGCAGATACGGGTCAGGTGCTTCAGTTATGTTCACATCAACCATCAGAATGCGTGAAAAATGTGATCTCAGTAATTTGAACCATGGCATGATTGTTGGTGCCAGACGGGCTGGTTTGAGTATTTCTGTAACTGCTGATCCCCTAGAATTTACTCCGAAAGGTGCCAAAATAAAAAAAGATCCCATGAGTGGCAGTTCTGTGGACTGGAATGCCTTGTTGATGAGAGAGGTCAACAGAGAATGGCCGGACTGGTTCGAATTGACAAAGTCTACGGTAAGTCAGATAACTGCTCTGTAAATTGTGGTGAGAAGAATATCATCTCAGAATAGCTGCGGGTTACTGCTTTTATGGTGGCATGAGGGGGGCCTACACAAAATTAGGCAGGTGGTTTTAATATTGTGGTTGATCAGTGTATTTCTGTGTATCTATCCCTAATTACTCTCAGTATAAATAGCATACCTTCATTTACACATAATGCAAAAAGCATCTTACATTCTTTTATACTCAATAGCCACTATTGAGAGTCAAAAATACAAATAACCACTGTCTTTCCAAATTTGATGACACAGCAAAAAAAATTTATTAAATAAAATGTAATGCTCCAATAGGTAATTATTATTTGAATTCATTAAAACAATGGCATGTTGCCTTAAATAATTTATCATTTAAGAAAACATTATTGCTATGTTTAAACAGTCTTAAATGAATAATAAATTAATTAATTAAGAGCAGTGAGGGGTTTTCTCTCTTCATGTCAATATTACTGTTTGATTGATGTTAATTTCATAACAGAAATTGCGTCAACATAGGAAAGAAAACTGGTTGTCAAGCACAGATAATTGTTTTTTTAAAATATGCTGACAAAAATAAGTTTTGTTTTTATTTAGCAAATTAATTGAAGGAATAGTTCACCAAAAAAAACTGTCATCATTCACTCACCATCATGTTGTTCCAAACCCATATGCCTTTCTTTCTTCTGTGGAACACAAAAAGATATGTCTCAGACACCCTTCACACAAACTGGGCTAGACATGATTCAGAGCCCAGCACACAAGCACCATTCTAGCACATAAGAACAGAGATTCATGGGTGCACATATGTTTAGACATAAATATCAATCAATGGAAAATAAAAATACATGGAAAACAAATAAGAAAAAGATAACCAACGAATACAGTTTGAAACAAAACCCTAAGCTTGAGTGACCCAACAGCTTCAAACAAAACAAATATAAAACAAACAAAAACAAGACAAAACAGCAGTGTACTCCAGTGGTTAGTGGGTAAAACCCACAACTCCAGCCACAGACAGGATTATCATCATGCTAACCAGCCCACCTAAAAAAATGAAACAAATTACAAACACAGAAAAACAAACTACAACACTTAAAATGCACTACAAATCAGCAGAGGTTGTACTTCCTTTGCCAGCTGAGGAAGTTCAATCTGCCACAGGAGCTGCTGACTGTTCTACTCCACCTTCATTGAGTCTGTCCTCTGTACATCTATAACTGTTTGGTTTGGTTCAGCCACCAAATCAGACAGAAGGAAACTAGTGCAGACAGTCAGGACAGCTGAAAGGATTATTGGTGATTCCCTGCCCACACTCCAAGACCTGTATGTCTCCAGAGTGAGGAAACGTGCAGGTAGAATCACTCTGGACCCCACACAACCTGCCCACTCCATCCTTGAACTGCTGCCGTTTGTCCTGACACAGAGTGGCAGGACATCCAGACACAAAAACTGTTTTTACCCTCAGGCCATTTTACTCCTGAACAATTGAACTGCCTCAGGACTCCTCCATTGTGCAGTAATGAAAATATACATATCATGTACATAGGTAAATTCACATTTAATTCAATAACTGTACATACGCCTACATTGCACGTACATTACCACTTGCACATGTATGCCATACTGTTATATGTCCTATTATTCGTATGCGCACCTCTTTTCAACGAGACACATGATTTAAGGTATCATTCAAGTCAATAGCACAAACGCCGTGGGAGAGGTTATGTGCCAAAATGTAATACTTTTTAAAGGGTTTGTTCAAATCCTTATTTGTATGTCTATATGTACTCTCAACTTGTTTTATATTCTGCATCTCACTGTAATGTTCTGTGAGCACGCGTTTCTTTCTATCACCAAAAAATACCTTGTGTACGTGAGCAATAAAGCTCATTCTGATTCTGATACTAATGTTCTGACAAACCACCTGTTCTGGGTATGTATATTAGTATCAGAATTAGAATGAGCAATAAAGCTCAAAAACATACATTGTCAATGCTGTAATGCAGCAGTGAAGCAAACTAACACAAAAACCTGGGGATTAGCAGCAAACACCAAGGTCCAAGAATAAAAACATCAGAGTTTACTACAAGGAATGAACTTGCACGAACCACAGCAGCCCATGTTTTAGCCAAATGGTAAACAGAGTTGACAGCGACACCTCCAGGTGGCAAACAACAGCCCTAAATATGCCAGTCACACCATTTATTGGCTGTCAGTGAATGACATAATTACCCAAAACATTAAAAACAGAAAGGTGACCGTCTATCCTACTACAATCTATCCCCTACTTTTGCATTGTCAAGAAGACACAAGGAGCTTCTCTGAGGCCTTAAAGGATCAGAATAAACACAGAGTAAACATTGGACAGATGTAGAACCTTTAGGCAACAACCTAAAAGCAACAACTTGAAGATTTAAAAAACAGAAGCCTACAACTCATCATTACAAAACCAGTTACAAAACATAATTGGCCACTTGAAGCTGCAACCAATGAAAAATCCTAAACCCACCCTGTAGAGTATTTCTAGGAACCACTATGATACAACCAAGGCATTCGTGGCTTAATACCAAAAGCAATACTGACCCCATATCTCACTGTGTCCCAAGAAACTACAATAAAGTCAAATTGGCACATTGACCCCATAACAAATGATAAGCTTTAAGAATAGCCTAATGTCCGCCCCATAAGTTTAAAGACACAACTGTGGTACAGCTTAGGTATTGGCTATTTGATGCCATAAAACAGTCCTGACCCTATACTCCACAGTGTTAAATAAAATCTGTTCTGGGTCATATAAACAAGTGAATCAAAAGTCTACCAAGCAGTACACTTAACCACCGACATACAGGATGTAATACCTTCCAATCTGTTTCACTTGCCCAAAAAGGGATACACTGGGGTCTGGTTAGTAATTTCCATTACTGGAAATGGAAGTGCAACATAGTGCAGCATAGTTCTAGTGGGAAGACTAGCAGCTGTACTTCATTAGCGGGGCAATTCCTAGCCAATCACACGTAAGCCATTGCTTTATAAGCCTGCTCACAATCTATCACATTGCTGTTTCAGTGCGCTAAAACACAGGCAACCTCCGCCACCCCACCACCACCAGCTGAGCCCTGTACCGCACAGGGGTAGGCTCCTCGCCCCTGCCTCCTATCTCCGGCAGGATATGACGGTTCCGGGCACAACTCCCTCGGACCGCCGGACGGGGCCTACGCCAAAGAGAGAGACATTACTTTGTTTTACATTTATCAAATAAATGGCATCTTAAACTTCACTCAAGCCTGCGTGTCTTCCCAATAAAACTAAATAATACAAAAGCTCACTCAAGTTAGCAACCAGATAGTCCAGTTCTTGCAACTCCCTCTTTGTAACTAATACGACCACTCACCACCTAGTAGCGGACATGGAGATCAGGCAAAGTCTGGGCCAGAGGGCCACCCATCAACTCTCCCTCCATCTTGGAAAATACACTGATGTTTTGCTGCTATATCCACAAAAAGAAAATAAACATACATGATTTGCAATTGTATTTTTTCCAACAGAGAGAATACAGAACTGAATATCCATGTTTCTGACTAAAAGTGAAATGGGGCTGCGGTAGTTAAGTTCAATGACAAGATATTCAAAGATATAGCCAACTACGCAATGTTGCGATCTCAGCGTTCCTTCTTCCGAGGGAAAGCTACTTCAGCTGCCCCCTGCGCTGCACCTTCTACCCACGGGTACGAGGCTGGCCCGGCTTGCACTGTAGGTGATTTGGGGAGTTTAAACTCCCGTTGAGTTCCGAGATTAGACCAGCTAGATGATTGGTTCCTGGGTTCAGGGTGCCACTCATGCCCCCCCGATCCCTTTCTTCCAGGAAGTGCACGACAAACTGACGAAGTCGTGGAGGGCACCTATTGCTGCCCGAAACTGACTTCCAGGTTTGTTCGCTCTCACTACCCTCAATGGCGGGGCCTGTAGGACTACGTCATCTCTGTCGATGTCTACAGTGCTGCTGGACAGGCTGCATCCACCCTGCATGCCATGGCCCTCCTGTAAGTTCACCAGGCCAAGGCACTGAAAGAGCTGCACATGGGTAGTCTTGATCCTGATGTGCTGCAGGAGCTGCGCTCGGCGACTGACCTCGCCCTACAGGCGATGAAGGTCACAGTGCGAGCTCTCAGGCAGGCGATGTCCACCTTGGTGGTCCAGGAAAGCCTGAATATGGTCAAGATTAGGGTCACGAACAAAGTTCGCTTTCTCAACATGCCCATCTCCCAGATCGGCCTATACGGCGACACCGTTGAGGACAGTGAAGAAGCAGATGGAAGCTATACAGCACATCTTGCCACAGCACGGCTCAAGATCCCGTACCTCATCTGCTCGCAGAGGGAATCCCCCTCTGGCGAAAGCCCAGGTGGCTCTGCTACAGCCCGAGCCCAGTTATTGGCCCCAGTGTAGAGCCCCCTGCAGGAAGCTGACTCCCCCACCTCACGGCCTGGCACGAGGATCCGGAAGGCTCCTAATTGCCCCTGAGATGGACAGCCTATGGAGAGAGATGTCTGCTACGAATCTTGTAAATAGACCACTCCATCCTCTGGTGGAGGGCCAGAAGGTAAATCTTTTGTTTCTTTTTGTGTTGTGTTCGCTGCACCCCGAATGGGCTGCGGTACCAACATTGTCAAAAAAAGAGCAGTTTCCTCACTCCTTGGGTCACATAATTCGGTGTGCATGGCCACTGTTGTCAGGGCCGCCAGACACCGAGCACTTGCTGCCAGGGCACCACAAATGCGTCCCCAGAGTCTCAAGGATGGCCCAAGAGGCCCTCCTCCTCAGTCACTAACCCGCCTTACGACAGATACACAGAGTAAGGTAAGTATTTTGAGGCTCCCCTTATCGCAGCTGTGAGGACCTACCCCCAGGTAAGTCAGACGTGATCATCCCCTTAGTGCCCCTCACCCGGACCTTGGACACATGGCTAGCACTTTCCAATCCGTAGCGGTGGCTGGCCTGGACCATCCGACTCTGCTATGTGATTAAATTCGCCAGGCGCTCACCCCGGTTCAGCGGCGTCCACTTCACCTCAGTGTAGGGCGAGAACGCCGCCACCCTGCAGGCGGAGTTTGCGACCCTTCAACACAAGGGAGCAATAGAGCCTGTCCCTCCAGCCGAGATAAGGAAAGGGTTCTACAGCCCTCACTTCATGGTACCAAAGAAGGGCGGTGGGTTGCAGCCAATCTTGGATCTGTGAGTTCTGAACCGGGCTTTACACAGACTACCGTTCAAAATGTTGAAGCAGAAACATATTTTGGCATGCATCCGGCATCAAGATTGGTTTGTGGCGGTAGACCTGAAGGATGCGTACATTCACGTCTCGGTTTTACCTCAGTACAGACCCTTCCTACAGATTGCTTTTGACGGCTGGTCGTATCAGTACAAGGTCCTCCCCGTAGGCCTGTCCCTGTCTCCTCTCGTCTTCACGAAGGTCGCAGGGGCAGCTTTTGCCCTGTTAAGGGAAGTGGGCATCCGCATACTCAACTTTCTCTATGACTGGCTGATCCTAGCAAACTAGAGAGAGTTGCTGTTTGCACACAGGGACCTGGTGCTCATGCACCTCAGCCGTCTAGGGCTTTGGATCAACTGGGAAAATAGCAAGCTCTCCCCGATTCAGAGCATCTCTTTTCTCTGCATGGAGTTAGTCTCAGTGTCGATGATGGCGCACCTCACAAGCGAGCATGTGCAGTCAGTGCTAAACTGCCTAAACTCTTTCAGGTGGAGCACAGCGGATCCACTGAAACACTTTTAAAGGCTCCTGTGGCATATGGCATCCTCGGGGCGGTCACGCCGCTCAGGTTGATGCATATGAGACCACTTCAGCAATGGCTTCAAACTCGAGTCCCGAGATGGGAATGGTGCCGCGGCACACATCACGTGGCTGTTACGCCCCTCTGCTGCCACTTATTCAGCCCTTGAACAGACCTTGCATTTCTATGGGCAGGAGTTCCCCTACAGCAAGTGTCCAGATGCGTCTTGGTCACCACAGACACCTCCAAGTCGAGCTGGGGCGCTGTTTGCAATGGGCACACAGCCGCTGATTCCTGGACAGGACCACAGCTGTGTTGGCACATCAACTGCCTAGAGTTGCTGGCTGTACTGCTCTCCCTGCAGAGGCTACTGCCGTTGATCCAGGGCAAGCACGTGTTGGTCCAGTCCGACAACACAGCGACAGTAGCATATATAAATCACCAAGTAGGCGTACGTTCTCCACGCATGTCGCAACTTGCCTGCTATCTCCTCCTCTGGAGTCAGCAGCGGCTGAGGTCGCTGCGAGCCACTCACATCACAGGCAGCCTCAAAGCCACAGCAGACGCGCTGTCATAGCAGAGGACCTTCTCTCTCATGGATGGGGCACCATCTGGCACCCACACCCAGACCTCTGGAACCTCCACATCTGGTCCCTGGATGGGATGCAGAAGACTTAAGAGGTCTACCACCCACAGTGGTAAACACAATCACTCAGACCAGGGCTCCTTCTAAAAGGCAGCTGTATTCCCTGAAGTGGCATGTGTTCGCTAAGTGGTGTTCTTCCCATAGCGAAGACCCCCAGAGATGTGCAGTCAGGTCAGTGCTTTCCTTCCTGCAGGAGTGGCTGGAGGGGTGGCTGTCCCCCTCCACCCTGAAGTTGTACGTAGCTGCTATAGCAGCGCACCACGACACAGTTGAAGGTTAGTCCCTTGCTAAGCATGACCTGATCATCAGGTTCCTGAGAGGCAGCAGGAGGCTGAACCTTCCTAGGTCACGCCTCTTTCCCTCATAGGACCTCTCCGTGGTCCTACTGGGCCTTTCGGCGAGCCTCATTTGTGCATGCTTTGCGCATCTGCAGAGCTTTAGATGCTCTCAGCAGCTCTTTGTCTCCTTTGGTGGACAGCGGAAAGGGAACGCTGTCTCCAAACCACACCATCGCATTGGACTACCAGACCCAGGCCGTGCCCGCCCCCTTGCAGGTTCGAGCACACTCTACAAGGAGTGTGGCATCCACGTGGGCACTGGCCAATGGCACCTCTCTACCAGACATTTGCAGGGCAGCAGGCTGGGCAACACCAAGTACATTCTTAAGATTTTACAATCTCAGGGTTGAGACGGTTTTGTCCTGTGTTCTTTCAGGTACGAACAGATAGAGTTTGGTAATACGGAACAGCTGGCTGGGTGTATCGCTTGCGAAAACGTGCGCTTTTACCCCCAGTCGAGTTCACGAAGTCTTGGATCCTGGATGTCCTTCCTCCCTAGCGAATTCAGCGGAGGAGTTCACAGCCAGACCCACTACGGACTACCCACTATTTGTCCCATATTTTACAAGTAATCCAAATTAAATGTGGATTTAAACAACTCTAAGTGCGCCACATGCTGTTTTCTGAAGGAGTTTACAGACGGCAAGTGAGTTAATACTGGTAGAGTGGATCCTCATCTTTAACTCACAATAATGGTAGATATCCTGTAATTTTTATTTGATTTATAATTGTTAGTACATCTAATTTTCTAACATCAAATCATTGTTTATCTTGAAGCTGAACAGTTGCTAGGTGAATTAATATGCATGCAGTTGGCTCACTATCAAAACATTGTAATGTTCTTACATGGATGCTTTGTGGATAAATATGTTTGTCCATTTATTATGCAGTGTGGTTGGTTTTAAGGTTGTTTTTCATCACAGCTTATCACTAGTCAGCCAGTCATGTTCTACAGATCACTGGGCTGAGTGATAAAATACGAAGCAAGAAGATCAGATGATTTAAACATAATTTAATCTCCCAGCCAGGGAGATTAGGCACACACACACAAACAAGTACATACAGATGTGTGTGTGTGTGTGTGTGTGTGTGTGTGTGTGTGTGTGTGTGTGTGTGTGTGTGTGTGTGTGAGAGAGAGAGTGAGTGCTACTGAATAAGTTATATAGCTGTTGACTATTGGAAAGCAGTTTGTAAGATTTGAAGGAGAAGAAGAAAGTGCAAGAGACAGGGAAAGAGAGAGCAGAACTCAGCAGAAAGAGGAACAGAGAGTTTCAATTGACAGAAGGCAGATGAGTGTGAGATGGAGTTATACTGGAGAAATAAGAAAAAGGGTGATAGATATAAGAGTTAGGGATAAGGGGAGAGAATGTCTGGGCATTTTAAGGATAGAGATCAGACAGGAACAGTGTTGGGGAGTAACGAAATACATGTAATGGGAATAAGTATTTAAAATACAAAATACAAGTAACTGTATTCCACTACAGTTACAACTGAAATCATTGGTATTTAGAATATAGTTACATTCATAAAGTATTTTGATTACTGAAGAGATTACTTTGCATTTTATTCTCATTTGTTTAATTTAATATTTAGTGCTTTCAGATGGAAACATTTACACATGTAAATGATGCGATCCAAAGTGCATTTAAACAGCAGTGAAACACTTACTTATGATGTGTTAGATTCATACGAGCAGACAGAGAAGTTTGAAGTAAGTTTGGAGCAGAAGAAATATAAATAATCCTTGTGTAAATTGTCAGTTTTACGCTAAGCTAAAATGCTATTTCTAGCCATTTTACATGCATTTTACCAAGCACGATCTTATTTTTTTATTAAGAAAATTCACGTTGGATCATAAATAATTTTTTTCTATTAAGACCTTTGATATTAGGGCAAAAATCATATATTTGATAATAATTTTTGTATGGTTTTCTTATATAAAAATATATACAAATCCTTAAAACAAGATCATTTTAACTGAGCTTGTTTTAGAAACAACACTACATACGATATTTCAGAGTTTTTATAGTCAAAGCAAGTGAAAAAATTGACCAGTACTGAAGAACTAATCCAAAGTATTTAGAATATGTAACTTACCTTGAGTAATTTAAAGAAATACATTACAAATTACATTTTTCAGCATGTATTCTGTAATCTGTAGTGGAATACATTTAAAAAGTAATCCACCCAACCCTGGACAGGAGGGAGGAATAGAGAGGGGGTAAAAGTAAAGGGTTGGAAACTGAGAACTGGTTATTAATATAGGACCATTTTTACAAAAGCACCAAAATTTGATGGATAGACCATACTAAAATCCCTGACAATAGAGTTGTCTCTACTTTGCCATTTGGTATTGAGAATTGTGAAATTTCACTGGAATTGTGAGAGTCTTTTCCCACTCACTGCAAATAAGTCAGCCTTATTGTCAAAGGCTATTTTCACTACAGTAACTCCACCCAACATTTCACAGAAAATGTAATTAACTTTGTACAAGTAGCATATTACTTATATTTACATTTTGTTTGTACAGCATCTCTCACTGTATATGCGCAGTATCCGTTTGTAATATTCGGAAAACCGCAAGGGGTGGTTATCCGAATATTACAAACGGATACTGTGCATATCTCGATTAGCAACAAAGAGTGTCTTATTAACTATATGCATCAAACACTACTGAATATAGCAGAGAATAAAGTGCACAGTAAGCTATGAGCCTAAATAGCACTATACATTGCTCTTTAAATTATAAAATCATTTGCATCCCCATTGCGAAAAATTTATGCCCGTCTTGCATTTGATGAGCAGTTGACCCCTAAGAAATTTGTCATGCTGTCTTCAGCTTACTCAGAAATGGTAGGCGGAGATAATGTAAAAAGCACTCTGTATTTACAGTATACTGTATATATATTTAAGCAAAATCATGTATCATGGCTTGTGCTGTGTCTAACAAGTTATTGGATAAACAAGGATGGGTAGATGGATAGGTGTGTGTGTGTGTGTGTATGTGTGAAAGAGAGAGAGAGAGAGAGAGAGAGAGAGAGAGACGGAGCATGTGTGATCACCTGTTGCCACACCAAAGCAGAGATGCTGTCAGCTTTCTAAAGATCAGCTTGCTCAGTGGAAATATAGCTGTCCAAGCGGGGATATTTCTCCCTATTTCACGGTAGCCGGTACGCAAGAGTCTTTCACTATAGAAACTGCAATGTCCTCCATTTTAAACAGTGTGTCCACTCCAATGTCTGTTGTGTCTCTCAGCTGTGATAAGCCGTAATGCTGAAGTTGTTCATTTAAAGCCGTTTAAAGCTATTTCCTATCTTTAGTAGTACTAATACATGCGATCACGAAGAGCAGTTGTATGTAAACGGCTGCTGTGGCTTCACAACACCTAACTGGCTCATATTACACCACCTGCTGGATAACATATGTAATGTAAAAAAAAAATACATATAAAAAAAAAAGACAAACCATAGCTCTTAACAGATCTGTACTGCTCTTACACTTTAGTTTAGAATGGCACGAACACAAGCAGAGTGAAGCGTCCAAGTGCTGATGGTGTCAGACCATCAGTGCTCATGGAATGGCTCTCGTCTAATCAGATTTGAGTACTGGAAGTTAGTTCCGGTACTGATTAGACGAGAGCCATTCCATGAGCTCTGATGGTCTGACACCATCAGCACTTGGACGCTTCACTTCACTTATATATATACACTGATCAGCCACAACATTAAAGCCACCTGTCTAATATTGTGTAGGTACCCCTTGTGCCACCAAAACAGTGCCAACCCTATGTGAATTCCCAGGATATCAGCAGTTCAAAGAAATGCTCAAACCAGCCCGTCTGGCACCAACAATCATCCATGCAATTATCTAATCAGCCAAACATGTGGCAGTGGTGCAATGCATAAAATCATGCAGATATGGGTCAGGAGCTTCAGTTATGTTCACATCAACCATCAGAATGCGTAAAAAATGTGATCTCAGTTATTTGAACCATGGCATGATTGTTGGTGCCAGACGGGCTGGTTTGAGTATTTCTGAAACTGCTGATCCCCTAGAATTTACTCCAAAATGTGCCAAAATAAAAAAAAAGGTCCCGTGAGTGGCAGTTCTGTGGATGGGAATGCCTTGTTGATGAGAGAGGTCAATAGAGAATGGCCGGACTGGTTCGAATTGACAAAGTCTACGGTAAGTCAGATAACTGCTCTGTAAAATTGTGGTGAGAAGAATATCATCTCAGAATAGCTGCGGGTTACTGCTTTTATGGTGGCATGAGGGGGGCCTACACAAAATTAGGCAGGTGGTTTTAATATTGTGGTTGATCAGTGTATTTCTGTGTATCTATCCCTAATTACTCTCAGTATAAATAGCATACCTTCATTTACACATAATGCAAAAAGCATCTTACATTCTTTTATACTCAATAGCCACTATTGAGAGTCAAAAATACAAATTGTCTTTCCAAATTTGATGACAAATAAAATGTAATGCTCCAATAGTTAATTATTATTTGAATTAATTAAATCAATGGCATGTTGCCTTAAATAATTTATAATTTAAGAAAACATTATTGCTATGTTTAAACAGTCTTTAATAAATAATAAATTCATTAATTAAGAGCAGTGAGGGGTTTTCTCTCTTCATGTCAATATTACTGTTTGATTGATGTTAATTTCATAACAGACATTGCGATAACATAGGAAAGAAAACTGGTTGTCAAGCGCAGATAATTAAAAAGAATATGCTGACAAAAATAAGTTTTGTTTTTGTTTAGCAAATTAATTAAAGGAATAGTTCACCAAAAAATATTTACGTCATTCACTCACCATCATGTTGTTCCAAACCCATATGGCTTTCTTTCTTCTGTGGAACACAAAAAGAGATGTTAGGCTCAGTCACCCTTCACACACATTGTATGGAAAAATGTGACTGAAGCTGTCATTCTGCCTACCATCTCTTTTTGTGTTTCACAGACGCAGAAGAGATAAAGTCATATGGGTTCTGAACAACATGACGAAAGAAATTGTATTTTTGTTTGAACTATCTCATTTAAGCCTATAGTAAGGACCAGTCATTCTTCAAGTCCTAAAAGAATCATTAATGGAATCATTAAGAAAACTTAATCGTTAAGTGGAATCAGATAGGGAGCCAGAATCATAATTCATTATGATTACCATACCTAGTGAGAGGAATAGTGATCAGTGGATAAAAGTGAGACTCTAGTATGAGACCCATGAAAGAGCCCTACATTTACTGAGCTTTGTGTGTGTGTGTGTGTGTGTGTGTGTGTGTGTGTGTGTGTGTGTGTGTGTGTGTGTGTGTGTGTGTGTGTGTGTGTGTGACTGTGATTGCAACTAGGGAAAGTGAACTAAACACATGTCACATTGAGGTTTGAAGCCCACTTCAGAAAAGCACTGATATCTGGGTTACCGTGACAGAAACTGGGAAGGGGGAGAAAGGGAGAGAAAGAGATCTTGGGGGCAAGGCTGCCGAGACATGGAAAACTTCAGAGCTGCAGCAAATTCCTCTGGAGGCAGAAAAAATTCATAGCTAGAGTGAAAGAAAGTAGGGGAAAGGAGGGAAAGTGAAAAGGAAGGTATAAAAGCATGCTGGAAGTGCAGGTAGCAAGAGATTTAGAGTGAGTCAGGGCAAAAGAGATGCTAGATGAAAGAAAGTGTGTAAAAGTGGTGAGTAGATGTGTGTAAGAAAGAGAGATATATAGAGGGGAAGAAGATTAATAGTGTGAAAGAAGTCTTGCATTAACTGGTCGCTCATGCACATGTTTTATATTCCTGTGCTTTTGAACATGGCTGTATCTGAAGAGCAACAGTACAGGATTCAAAGGAACCTGTTTTTCTTCATATAATTCCGGAGCTCCATATTTATTTCGCTTTGACTCAAACACTTGGACAAAAACTAAAGCTCAATAATTAATGAAAAGCATAAAAGATAACATAAATGTATAATAAAAAATCACCCTGCTAGTTTATTCCTCATGGGTGGTTTGATATAGCTCAAAAACTAACAAAGGAGGTATACACTTAATACCCAATTAAAACATTCACATATTCATATTCAGTATTTACTCTGTAGCTAATTTGCCTTTTAATTTGCATATATTTTTAAGTTTAAAATGTAAACTAGGGAAATACAATCAAAATAGATTTTAAAAGGTTAATGAGGCTGTTCGGTTTTATCACCAGTGTGTATAACACTTTGCATAAATAACTATATTTTAAACTTTTCTGAAGGAAATATGAGACGTGTTTGTCCCTGCAAAATTTGCCACTGTGATGCTAGGGTGAGACTCTAATGCATTGCTAGGATGTTCTGGATGGTTGCTAGTGTAACTGGTCCTTCTCGCCCCGCTCCGAATGGGACTTGAACCGACGTCTCCGGCGTAGGAGGCGGGTGCGCTAACAAGGAGGCTAAAGGCTACAGCCTCTAGCGTCAGTCGCTAGTGCACCTCTTGAGGTCAGGAGAGTGAGGTTTACATACTGCACAGCTATCTACCAGCTGGCTCCTGTTACACTAGGTGCTTACAAACCCAAGTAAACATAGTCTACCCTGAAAAAAGTGTCTTACTACCTGATCTAAACGTAATCTAAAATGTTTAGGTTTATTCAGTGATGTTAAATAATAGATTTTATTTGAATAAAACCACTGGAAAACCATTTGCAACAATGGAAAATTTGCCACAAGATTGCCGCAAAGCTCATTTGCGTGTGAAAATTATATGTCACGAATTTGCTGCAAGTTTTTAAGGGAGGTTACCTGACAAACATTTTGAGGTATCATTCACGACCATAGCAAAAACATGTCAAATTATGTGCCAATATATAATGCTAAGGGTTAGGAGTTCACTAACTCTTAATTTCCCTGACCTTAATTATGAGCATTAGAAGTAATAGCTTGCTTTAGCAAGCACTGCTAATAAAAATGAATCTTGCAGATCACATTTTCCAAAATGAGAAAATAACAAACACTGAGGTTTATAGTTTCAAGTAGCTTGTGACAGCAACTGTATCAACGACGGGACAGTGATAAATGATGAGAATGAAGAAAATAATTACTTGTGCTTGTACTTTGTGCTACTATGGCTAATTCTTCCAAAGGTAAGAAGAACTGTACACCCCCACTACACTGAGGCAGTAAGTGGTTCTTCAGGCATACCAAATTAACTGACAAAACTACTGACTGATTGACGGAGTGATTGACTGAATTATATACGGATTCGTTCATGTATTCGTTAAATTGCTAGAGCGGGTGGCTCTGCAGCCTTTTTAGAGCAATGAATTTAAAATAACCATGGAGTGCCATGCAGAAGGTTTAAAGCTTGGACTTCACTCTCGAAAAGACAAAATAGCAAATTATGGTAATGATGTTTAAATGATGAATGCCTTGGTCTCATCTCTGCTGAATAACTTCTAATGAGCAAAAGAAGAGTTAGTAGGAGGGAGTGATGAAAGCAAGAGTTTTGCAGCTTAGTCTGTGCTTTTTACTTCTTTCTTTTTTAAGGTGCAAAAGGTTTCTTCCCTCCTCTTTTATAGGTTGGGCAGTTTTGGCCAAACTCCATTAATTTGCAATGATCCAAATGAACTTTTTAGGGTTTAACTTAATGCGTGCACATTGGAGCACACACATTAAATAACACATAATGAATCCGAAAGCCTGTGCGGACTATTTTTCAGTTCTGACATTTTCTCTGTTTTACATATGCATACATTTCAGTTTTAATTCACAGGTAATGATTCGAGAGATGGATGAATGAGAGATGTGGTTTATATAACGGGTGATAGAAATGATGCAATAGACAAGAAATGGCAATGATTTCCATTTACCAGTAAATGCACCTTCATACAAGACATAATAATGAATAACTAGGTTTGCCTCCCTAGATGGAAATAAAGTTTTAGGCAAGCTTAGGCTTTGATTTTGTGCAAATGAAATACTGGATCAAATCCACACTGCTGTTTTTCTGAGACTCAGCGTGTGTCTTACTTTGTTGTTGTGCACAAGAATCAACACATTTACTGTGCACTGTATAGATGACTTTATATATTTAACAAGCTGCAAGAAATAAAAACCTTATCACAAAAAACAATCGCAATTTAGCATGCTATATATGCACTATTCAGATGTAAGTATAAAAAAAACGATTGTAATTTAGACTGCAAATATGGCCATTGCTTCATCGCTGCTGGTTACAATACTGAATGAACATTCAATCATGACCAAGTGTCATGTTGCAAGAACGCCACTGACGTTTGGCCATGAAATGCACAAGGACCAATGAGGTTTAATGTTATCAACGTAGCTGCCATATTTGATTAAAGTGCTTTGTTAATGTATTTATTTGCTTTAACACATATAAAGCTTAATCATTTGTGGCATAATTTTGATGACCACAAAAATATTTTGTCTCATCCATTTCTATAAACAATAAAAAAGCAAAACTTTTGGTCATTGTAAAACATTTATAATGGAAGTGAATGGGTCCTCTCCACAAAAATTAAAATGCACCCTGTTTCAAAGTTAGATCCATAAGACATATGATTATAAAAGTTAGCATAGTTATAGTGTGAAAAAAATTGCTATATCCAATATTAATAAACTTCATTGTAATGATGACAAAACACATGAAAATCAGGTTAACCAAATAGTGTTAACATTCTACTTTTATAACAGCATATATCATAAAGAATAGCATAAAGTGCGCAAGCACGAGGAAGTGAAATTGAGCTTCAAATCATGATTGCGCCAAGGAGACTGCAGATTTATGGTGAAAAAAAGAGTTACATTTTGGTCTATTTCTCATACAAAACCAATTGTATCAATTCAGAAAACATTAATTAAAACACACAAGTCATATGGATCTTTATGCTGCCTTTATGTCCTTTTTGGAGCTTTAAAGTGTTGGACCCCATTGATTTGTATTGTATGGACAACTGCATATCATATATCCTTCAAAATATTTTTTAAGTCATTCAATTATAAGATCAGTAAAAGATTTGATAATTATCGTTTTTGGGTGAACCATTTCTTTGACTTTTAATGACTGGCCCATTCACTGCCATTGTAAGTGCTGTAATGTAAAAGTAATTTTTGCTTCTTCTTTTTTCTTTTTTTTTCTTTTTTATCTGGAGTCTGTAAATTAATTAGTTCAGGCTAATTGATTGCAGTATTAAAAATGTGGGGTTTGGGCTTTTGAACAACCCCTTAACCAGAGTGTTTAAGGAATATCAATACAGCGCTGCCTTGCAAGCACTGTGATGAAACATCCCACTATAGAAACACTCTCTCTCTCACACACAAACACACACACACTCACTGTTTGCTGAAGATATGACCCCAGCTCACAAGCTATTAAAGACTCTCTCCTGTGTAACACAACACCATTGACTCCCTTATTACTCATTCCTGCCTCTTCTTCTTCTCCTCCACATTTCCTCCCTCTCTCTCCTCTGCCTCCTCGGTGATTATGATGGATTGGACCATGCCAGGGGCCTGAGCTCTTGACCCCTATTGGTTGGCCACGTGGCCACATTCCTGTGCCTGCCATGTTTGATTCGCTGATCTCTCTAAATGAGAATTGAGTGTTCCCATCCAGCTTATATGAATAAATAAAAATGTATATTTATTTATATCTCCATAAATAAATAAAAACACTCATGGAAGGAGAGTGACTTATAAAAGAGTGATGCATTCTGTTATGGGATCCGCAGAAAGAGAGAGAGAGTGTATTAGTGTGTGTGTGCTGTATAATGAGAGTAAGAGCAAATGGGGTGGAGCGAAAACAATAATTATTTGCTAAACTTGATACTACTGTAGAGTTGAGTGTGTGACATGTTGAATGCATCATGTTATATCATATTGCATTTACATTATTCTGTGGTCAATTACTTTTGAATGATAACTGACCGTTGTCCCAGGCAAATTAATTCCTACATAGCTTTGCTAGTTTTGTGTCTCGTAACACTAACCGGATGACTGTACATTATCCCTTACTTGGTACATTAATTATGTTTTATATCGTGTAGTTAGCTGTGGTTGTCTTGAATGTAGAGTCTCGTTAAAAAGTTTTTCACACTCTCAATATTTATTTTATTTGTCTACTATGAATGTCCAACACTGTGTGCACATGCATCACAGTAGATTTGTCATTTGTAATAATTTTTTACAAACATAATGAAAATTCTGTATTGCATTTGCAATTCTTTGGTGAAAATGGCATTTTAAATTTTTTTCAAAATTCTCTTTTTTCAAAATTCTCTTGCTAAGACATATATCATAGCTGTATCCTAATTACACAAAATTAAAATAATATTTTCACACTTTTGCCAAATTTGACAAAATTACAGCATGATTGGAAATTATGCTCAATAAAATACTTTGCTAACTAATGATATTAAATTTAATTGTCCTTGTTTTCATCAAACAATACTTCACTGACACTTTTGTTGATTTGTTAAAAAGTATACTAATTTTTAAATAAAAATTATTAGGTGTAAAAATAATTAGTGTGGTGGAAATGGCGTTACAAATTCAGACAGTTTTTAATTTTGAATATCACACACACACACACACACGTTGTGTTTCCATGTTTTATGGGGACTTTCCATAGACATAATGGTTTTTATACTGTACAAACTTTATATTCTATCCCCTAAACCTAACCCTACCCCTAAACCTAACCCTCACAGACAACATTGTGCATTTTTACCTTTTCAAAAAACATAATTTAGTATGATTTATAAGCTGTTTTCCTCATGGGGACCGACAAAATGTCCCCACAAGGTCAAAAATTTCAGGTTTTACTATCCTTATGGGGACATTTGGTCCCCACAAAGTGATACACACACACACACACACACACACACACACACACACACACACACACACACACACACACACACACACACACACACACACACACACACACACACACACACACACACACACACACACACACACACACACACACACACATACCTACTTAACCACAAAATGAGGTCGTATGACAGAATACCCTAACTTTGGGGACACCCCTTTCTAGAGGGTCTAGAGACAAAAGAAAAACATGACTGCACTTCAGGAGATGCTCTCATTACAAATATCACTTGATATTTTCAATAAAACCTTTCCTTAAAGACCTGACAAATTACCTTCACTTTAGGGACAGTATTTTTTATGTCACTTTTAGGACATACACAAACTCTGATCAAGTCAAACTTTTAGGACTTTGTGGTGATACACAAACTCTGATCAAGTCAAACTTTTAGGACTTGATAATTAAATAATATTAGAGGGTGAAAATGCTACAAAAAATTTATTCCAAGTAGGCAGAAACATGCTTCAATGCAAAGTTCTCATATTGACAAGAAATGTACAAGCCAGCACAGAGATATCATTGTTAGAAAGTAAAATATCAGTTTCTTCATGGTTGAGGATTAGACAACTGAATTTTTATTTGGACTTTTGAGATGCCACAATTAGACAGGCAAGCCACAATTCTTCTCACTATTAACTTGAATTGCTGTATAACCTTAAGAAAAAAAAATGGTTTGAACCAAATTCAGCAGTGAGAACCAATATTGCAACCAACTGATGATGTCATCGTGCTTGAATCAGCAAAAACTTATGTGCTAGTTATTTTACTTCTAAGTGCATCCCCAAGTACAGGTTGCTGTGTCACTCATGTGACTCATGCCACAGATCTATTGACACCGAACTCCAACCACCTCCTGCAGGTAGTGCTGATGTCATGGTTGGGAGGATTACTTTGAAATGTATTCCACTACAGATTACAGAATACAGGCTGGAAAATGTAATTTGTAACATGTACCATTAGATTACTCAAGGTCAGTAATTTATTCAAAATACTTTGGATTACTTCAGCACTGGTAGATTTTTTTTCACTTGTTTTGACTATAAAAACTCAAAATACACATGTTAAAAATACATTCTCTGAAAAACTGAAATATCTTATGCAGTGTTGTTTCTAAAACAAGATCACATTTATATGGATAAATATTCCTTCCATCTGAAAGCACTGAATATTAAAAGAAACAAATGACAATAAAATGCAAATTAATCTCTTTGATCTACAAAGTGGAAAACTAATATTACTAATATTTTGTATTTTAAATACGTAATCCCATTACATGTATTCCGCTTCTCCCCAAACCTGTCCGCATGACACATTAACAACTTTTCATGCCATCCTAAACTGCCAGTGTAAAAGCCCTCAAAACCTACACTATAGCGGACTCCAGCGTACACACACACTCCACTTAATAGACATTTCGAGGACTCAGACGCTACACACACTCCACTTAATAGACACTTCGAGGACTCAGACGCTACACACACTCCACTTAATAGACATTTCGAGGACTCAGACGCTACACACACTCCACTTAATAGACACTTCGAGGACTCCGACGCTACACACACTCCAATTAATAGACATTTCGAGGACTCAGACGCTACACACACTCCACTTAATAGACACTTCGAGGACTCAGACGCTACACACACTCCACTTAATAGACACTTCGAGGACTCAGACGCTACACACACTCCACTTAATAGACACTTCGAGGACTCAGACGCTACACACACTCCACTTAATAGACACTTCGAGGACTCAGACGCTACACACACTCCACTTAATAGACACTTCGAGGACTCAGACGCTACACACACTCCAATTAATAGACACTTCGAGGACTCAGACGCTACACACACTCCAATTAATAGACACTTCTAGGACTCAGACGCTACACACACTCCACTTAATGTCACTCGAGGACTCAGACGCTACACACACTCCACTTAATAGACACTTCGAGGACTCAGACGCTACACACACTCCAATTAATAGACACTTCGAGGACTCAGACGCTACACACACTCCAATTAATAGACACTTCGAGGACTCAGACGCTACACACACTCCACTTAATAGACACTTCGAGGACTCAGACGCTACACACACTCCAATTAATAGACACTTCGAGGACTCAGACGCTACACACACTCCAATTAATAGACATTTCGAGGACTCAGACGCTACACACACTCCACTTAATAGACACTTCGAGGACTCAGACGCTACACACACTCCAATTAATAGACACTTCGAGGACTCAGACGCTACACACACTCCACTTAATAGACTCTTCTAGGACTCAGACGCTACACACACTCCACTTAATAGACACTTTGAGGACTCCGACGCTAACAAACTCTGCCTTGAATGACTCTTTGGGGACTCTGATACTGATATACAAACAATTGAGGATAGAAAACACACCACACTGTATTGTACAAGCAAACTTTTTAAATTGACTTTGCAATATATAACATTGACAGGATGTTGCAAAGAATATTACATGCAAATGCACTGCATGCACAATCATTCTCTTAATCCTAAGAAATGCCAAGATGTTGAAAGAGCAGTGAACACATTGTAGAAGATAAAATATAATATATAACCAGATCGAGAACCTTGGCCTAAACAATTAACTATATCTTCATTCCTCCCTCTTTTCCTCTACTTCACTTTCACTCCTCCATCTTTTGTCTACTTCACTTTCACTCCTCCCTCTTTTCCTCTACTTCACTTTCACTCCTCCCTCTTTTCCTCTACTTCACTTTCACTCCTCCCTCTTTCCTCTATTTCACTTTCACTCCTCCCTCTTTCCTCTACTTCACTTTCACTCCTCCCTCTTTTCCTCTACTTCACTTTCACTCCTCCCTCTTTTCCTCTACTTCACTTTCACTCCTCCATCTTTTTGTCTACTTCACTTTCACTCCTCCCTCTTTTCCTCTACTTCACTTTCACTCCTCCCTCTTTCCTCTACTTCACTTTCACTCCTCCCTCTTTCCTCTACTTCACTTTCACTCCTCCCTCTTTCCTCTACTTCACTTTCACTCCTCCCTCTTTTCCTCTACTTCACTTTCACTCCTCCCTCTTTTCCTCTACTTCACTTTCACTCCTCCCTCTTTCCTCTACTTCACTTTCACTCCTCCCTCTTTTCCTCTACTTCACTTTCACTCCTCCCTCTTTTCGTCTACTTCACTTTCACTCCTCCCTCTTTTCCTCTACTTCACTTTCACTCCTCCCTCTTTTCGTCTACTTCACTTTCACTCCTCCCTCTTTCCTCTACTTCACTTTCACTCCTCCCTCTTTTCCTCTACTTCACTTTCACTCCTCCCTCTTTCCTCTACTTCACTTTCACTCCTCCCTCTTTTCCTCTACTTCACTTTCACTCCTCCCTCTTTTCCTCTACTTCACTTTCACTCCTCCATCTTTTCCTCTACTTCACTTTCACCTCCATCTTTTCGCCTACTTCACTTTCACTCCTCCCTCTTTTCCTCTACTTCACTTTCACTCCTCCCTCTTTTCCTCTACTTCACTTTCACCTCCCTCTTTTCCTCTACTTCACTTTCACCTCCCTCTTTTCCTCTACTTCACTTTCACGCCTCCCTCTTTTCCTCTACTTCACTTTCACGCCTCCCTCTTTTCGTCTACTTCACTTTCACGCCTCCCTCTTTTTGTCTACTTCACTTTCACTCCTCCCTCTTTTTGTCTACTTCACTTTCACTCCTCCCTCTTTTCATCTACTTCACTTTCACTCCTCCCTCTTTTCCGTCTACTTCACTTTCACTCCTCCCTCTTTTCCGTCTACTTCACTTTCACTCCTCCCTCTTTTCCGTCTACTTCACTTTCACTCCTCCCTCTTTTCATCCCTTTCACTTCTACTTTTAACAACTGTTTTTTCAAGAGAAAATGAAAAAGTGTTAAACACATAGTGGTGAACAGCTTATGAAACAAAATTCAAAAAAGTGCTGAATATTGAAAAGTCATTTTACTTCTACACGGCTACAAAGCACCCTTTTTTTTGAGAGTTGTGATCCTGTTTCGCACATAGTTTTTCAGGCCAGTCCATGTTCGCTCCTTCAAAGCCTCTGGCTCTGCTTCAATGCATCTTTCACAGTCTTGCTTACCAGGAACTTTGCATGTCTTGATGAACCTCATCATGTGCCTTTCTATTGCTTTTACCTCAATGTCCTCCCATTTTCTTTTTGGAGCCTTTAAAGAACCTGAAAAAATAAGGAAATAAAGTTTTAAATCAGAACCAATCATGACATATTGTAATCTGTAGATTATTAGAAAATGTGAAAAGCCCTCAGATGCTTATTGCTCAGGGATGCCAACTGCTTACATTTCAGGAAAATTCCCAGCTTTGAAACCAAAATCAGTCACCTACATGATGTGTGTTTGAAAGAGTTTGTGTCGAGTGAGGATGGGGCCCAAATGGCCAATGGCAGTTAGTAATATTTGTGCTATTCTTTGATCGATCTGACAGGAGTGCAGTTTTCGATAAACAGCTGAGAATAAGGTGAGGCTGCCTATGATCACATAATAGTATTAACACAATAATATTAATCTTCTGCTAAAGGTGCTGTTTCTCTCCTGGTAATGTTGTAATTAAAAATGACAAACAAAATTATCACGCTATCAGTATGGGATTAATTAGTAAATTGTTCTTAATCGTGAGTAATGCATTTACCGCTAGTGTTCTGATGTCCCAGTGTGTATACTG
This sequence comes from Xyrauchen texanus, assembly GCF_025860055.1. Lineage (NCBI taxonomy): Eukaryota > Metazoa > Chordata > Actinopteri > Cypriniformes > Catostomidae > Xyrauchen > Xyrauchen texanus. The sequence goes on from NC_068286.1 coordinate 40,153,321, forward strand.
GGAGGACTTTTATAATGACGTTTATGTTGTGTGGCTTAGATGACGCTCACCAATCCAATGTTACTTTCAGTTTTTTCCTGCCTTTCCACAGGTGTGAATGTGGGTTAATACACACAAGGTTTTTAATAATACTCTTTACAAGTGGTGTATGCTTTTTTGAAACACTAAGTTTGAGTCATTGCAGTTTATATTGGTTATAATGATGCAAGTTCCTTGTGTGCATTCATGAGCATATGTTAACCGCTATTTACCCTTTCATTTGCATAATAGTGCACATATTCATGAACGTGGCTGTATGGTTGCTGTGCAAAACAAAAAAGAAAGCCATATACTTCCAACTGATTAATATTGTGGAGGATGAGTGTTAAAGAGATTTAATGCCCATTTTAGGACTGCACAATATATTTAATTTATTGATATATCAAGGGCTTGCAAAAATTACATTATTTTAATACTTTAACTTTCATGATGACTTTTTCTTACACAATTCCTACATTGAATGAAGTCACAACAATTGGATCAAAAAATAAAATAGACTCATTCAGAATATCCCACAATATGCTGAAATTAACTATATTCATTTATTTTACAAAGCAAATACAAATAATTGCATTTTGATATCAATCGTAAATGGCATAAATAAATACAGTCAGGTCCATAAATATTGGGACATGGACACAATTCGAATCTGTTTGGCTCTATACACCACCACAATGGATTTGAAATGAAACGAACAAGATGTGCTTTAACTGCAGACTTTCAGCTTTAATCTGAGGGTATTTATCAGGTGAACGGTGTAGGAATTACAACAGTGTGCATATGTGCCTCCCACTTTTGAGGGACCAAAAGTAATGGGACAGATTAACAATCATAAATCAAACTTTCACTTTTTAATACTTGGTTGCAAATCCTTTGCAGTCAATTACAGCCTGAAGTCTGAACGCATAGACATCACCAGACGCTGGGTTTCATCCCTGGTGATGCTCTGCCAGGCCTCTACTGCAACTGTCTTCAGTTCCTGCTTGTTCTTGGGGCATTTTCCTTCAGTTTTTTCTTCAGCAAGTGAAATGCATGCTCAATCGGATTCAGGTCAGGTGACTGACTTGGCCATTGCATAACACTCCACTTCTTTCCCTTAAAAACGCTTTGGTTGCTTTCAGCAGTACGCTTCTGGTCATTGTCCATCTGTACTGAAGCCGTCCAATGAGTTCTGAAGCATTTGGCTGAATATGAGCAGATAATATTGTCTCAAACACTTCAGAATTCATCCTGCTGCTTTTGTCAGCAGTCACATCATCAATAAATACAAGAGAACCAGTTCCATTGGCAGCCATACATGCCGACGCCATGACACTACCACCACCATGCTTCACTGATGAGGTGGTATGCTTTGGATCATGAGCAGTTCCTTTCCTTCTCCATACTCTTCTCTTCCCATCACTCTGGTACAAGTTGATCTTTGTCTCATCTGTCCATAGGATGTTGTTCCAGAACTGTGAAGGCTTTTTTAGATGTTGTTTGCAAACTCTAATCTGGTCTTCCTGTTTTTGAGGCTCACCAATGGTTTACATCTTGTGGTGAACCCACTGTATTCACTCTGGTGAAGTCTTCTTGATTGTTGACTTTGACACACATACACCTACCTCCTGGAGAGTGTTCCTGATCTGGCCAACTGTTGTGAAGGTTGTTTTCTTCACCTGGGAAAGAATTCTTCAGTCATCCACCACAGTTGTTTTCCTGTGGTCTTCCGGGTCTTTTGGTGTTGCTGAGCTCACCTGTGCGTTCTTTCTATTTAAGAATGTTCCAAACAGTTGATTTGGCCACACCTAATGTTTTTGCTATCTCTCTGATGGGTTTGTTTTGATTTTTCAGCCTAATGATGGCTTGCTTCACTGATAGTGACAGCTCTTGGCTCTTATAGTGAGAGTTGACAGCAACAGATTCCAAATGCAAATAGCACACTTGAAATGAACTCTGACCTTTTATCTGCTCCTTGTAAATGGGATAATGAGGGAATAACACACACCTGGCCATGGAACAGCTGAGTAGCCAATTGTCCCATTACTTTTGGTCCCTTAAAAGTGGGAGGCACATATACATACTGTAGTAATTCCTACACCGCTCACCTGATTTGGATGTAAATACCCTCAAATTAAAGCTGAAAGTCTGCAGTTAAAGCACATCTTGTTCGTTTCATTTCAAATCCATTGTGGTGGTGTATAGAGCCAAAAGATTTGAATTGTGTCGATGTCCCAATATTTATGGACCTGAATGTATATTGTAAGTGACCTGCATGCAATTTGGAACAAAAGACAACTTTGTGATCTCTGGGATAGATCAGAAATACTGTAGGCACCAATGCTCTTTTTGGGAAACACAGCCCTGATCTTTCCCATTATACATTTTAAAATTAATTTCAATTTAAAAGGTAAAATTTTAGCACTTTCAAAATCAGTGATTATTCATGATTAATGATGTAAAATTATGTGATTCATCACGATTAAAACTTTTAATTGACCGACAGCACTAGTTGTAATAAAAACACAAGATTGTGTCATATTCTTATAAACAGCATTGTTTTATACTATGCATATGTTCTGTGATTAATGAATACAATTGTAATTACATAAAAAAAAGATGTGTGAAAATATAGAAGCTTAACAAAAGCCAGCAAAACAGCTTAAACCTTACTGAATGTACATTTAAATCATTTACTTTCTTTAAACTTGCAGTCTATTTTTCTAAAGAAAGCCCAGAGGCATACCCCAAGATATAAAACAACCTTTTTACTCCGAACTGGCCTCCTGATTGTTGTCTTTAGTTAATATAAAAGTAATTCTTGGTGATTAAATGATTGGTTAAAAACTTTGCTTACTTTGATCCTTTTGTGATCCAGACAGTTGAGCCGCCTCTTCTGGGGATGCTGACTGAGATGGGTCGCTGCAATCCTCCTCATCACTTGACATATCATTAACTAGGGGTTCAAATTGTTCTAAAAGAAAGCATTGATGAATGAAAATATAATATCGTCATAGCATCATACTTTCAAATGTAATTTTTTTCTTACATTTTCTGTCAAAAAACTTGCATAGACAAAAATATTAGCATAGACATGCAAGCATGCTCATACCATTTGGGTCAATTTCAATCTCATCAAGCCGCCTTTCCTTTGAAGTCTGAGAGTGTTCCCTTTCCATTGCTAACAAGACCTTGCTCATCTTTGCCAGCTGCAGCGCCCTCCGTAAGCGTGTAATATTGTCTGTGGATTCTGATATCATGACCGAGGAAATCAGCCAATTGATCTGCTTCGCTCTCATCAAGGTTCAAGATTTTTGACATGGTTGCTATGTGTTTCCTCAGCTTAGTTGATGACAGTGCTTCTGGATTCTTTATGCCACATTCCTGAGCAGCTCTGTAAATGCACTCTCCTCCTCGGTATGCAGACATTGCTCCTGATCTGGCAAACAGAAAAGGATTCTCAGCTGGGACTTCACAAACCTCACGTGTTTCAACAAGCAGCTCCATGGCAGAAACCATTGAAGGCTTGAGAAGCACAGGAACCTTTCTCCCTCGCTTACCACGGATCTCAACTCGGGTGAAGTGCAGACACAACTTTCTCTCGAACTCCGAAAGACAGATCGCTAGGTCTTCATGTAGCTCAGAAGAATCCCTGCTTTTAAAAGCTGCCAAAAGCATTCGTGATACCTCACCTTCTCTTCTTCTGTTGAACAGGATGACTTACGCCAATGTGACCTTAGCAAGAGCTGAATAGCTTTTTGCCGATGGGCAGTTTCTGAGCTTGCTTAGGAACTGTTTGTGTTTCTTTTCCAGATGTGCATGCAGAACTTTGACATCTTGAGTGAAAGGAATGATCTGAGGCGTGTTCCACTTGGCTTCTTTTAAAGTAGTTAAAGCACCAGCAGAAATGTATTCGCTCCATCTTGCCTGGTGTATTTTTCTGAAGTCTCGAGCACACTCAGCACGCTGATGGTCTCCAGACATCATGGCATTGCTCTCAACAATACTACAGATCTTGTTTAAAGAATGACCAAGTTTGAGAGCTAGAGAGGGAATGCGGTAGCAGTTTTTCTCTTCATCATAGCCAGATACAACTTTAACAGCTGAAATGACTTGTTTGAAATTTGCTGGAATGATGAAGTCCACCATAGATCTTAGCCGAGTAATCTTCCTTGCTTCAAGAAGAAGTCTGCCAACTTCTCTCATCTTCTGTCTGATGTAGTCATGTTTATTAACATCAGATCCCATCCTATTAAACATGTGCTCCCCAGTTGCATGATGCAGCAGTCAGAGTGAACAACACGGAAACTTCATCATAGTTCATAATGGAAAGTATATTCTTTAAACCTTTGCTCACTTCTAAACCAACTGGAGTTTTCAGAGCTTAGAGTGATCGGACTCTTTTCCTGCCCTTGGATTCATCATCTTTAGGTTTCAGAGGACAGTTCTTTAAATGTTTCCAAAGGCTACGCTTGTTGTAAAGCCCTTGGCAGTAAACACAGTGAATGAAATCCTTGGCTTTTTTGTTCTCTTTTGACTGTAGCAGGCAACCATCTCTCCATGTCCATTTCTTGCCACATCTGTGTTGTGGGCAAAGTTGCCCTTTTTCTAAGGAGGTTTAACTGATTCGCTCTCTTTAGAATGTTTTGGAAACGAACTGCCTTTGCAACGCCCACTTCATTGCGATGGACAGATTCAAGGTGTCTTGCCATTTTTGAAAAAGGCTTAGAGCAATAAAGACAATACTGCTTCTTATATGACTTACGATCCTGCACAGGTGATGGCATTGATTGAATAAAAGACCTATCTTCAGAAGAGGGTCTGTCTCTTTGGTTTTGCATTGCACTTTAGCATTTGGTGATGGTGTTGTCACGCCTGTGTCTGATGAACTGCTTGTATCTTTATAGCTTTGTGAAAAAGGTGAAGTTGGATTTTTCAGAGAACTTTTGACCATACCTTTTCCAGAAGTCTTTTCATTAGCTTCATCTAAGCTACTTTCAACCATGCTATATCCAGAAGCACTATCATCTGATTCGCCTGAGCTGCTCTTGGGTACATAGTCAACATCGCTGTAGTCTGTAACATCTGAATCACTGAGGGCTTTCCATGAGTACTGAAAAGAGAACAACACATGATGAAAATAAGGATGTACAATTTCAGTAAGTTTCAGTGCTCAAATAAGGGGAGTGAACTTTTAAATAAGATAAGGTGTTAGTAGTCTATGGGCATTATGTGGTTTCTGTAAATCTAATTAGCATTGTACTGTGGTTACTTAAGTGTAATGACAAGCAAGACACTCTTTCAGGTTATCATACAAGCATTAAAAATGCTGCATAGCATGTCACGCACTTCTCACATAATTTCTCTAATAATCTAAAATGCCCTTCTTTGGAGAGTAATATGTGATTGGAATTTGAGTGCACAAAAATTTTTATCAAATAATTATGGTTGGACATTTATGTAATAATAGTGACTTATCTTAATAGAGATATTAAGACTGGGTGGCCGCTTTCATCTCCACGTATATACTGTATATATTTATATAGAAATAAAGTGTCAACTGGTGGAGATTTTTTTATATTGTTAATATCATTGTATGTAAATATCTAATGCTTCACCTGGTTGCACTGACAGACAAACATGCAGAAAGATGAACACACAAAATGCGGACAGCATTGAATTTGATCATTCAGAAGAGGAATGTATTTTTATATAAAAATGTGCCGCTTTCTCATGTTCTCACTAGGGCTGGTTTATAGGATGATTTAATTGTATATCGATGAATAGAGCTGGGTAGTTTCCAAATATTTTAAACAGTATCCCATTTACCATGATTTTAAAAACGCTAATCTAAAATTAAACAATTAAAATCATTTCGGATTTTAGAGACAGGCTGTGTCAATTTTCATTGCTCTGTTGATTGTCGACATGTTCTCTAAATAGAATCAGCGGATGACATCAACGGATGATCACTTTTGCACTGATATTCCTGGCCAAATTGAGAACAGATACTAAGGATGTCTGCATACTATTTACATGTCACAGCAAGCATTGTCCTACATAAAGACATTGGAGTAAGCCATGTGGATGAATCTGCTTGTTTTAGGTGCTTATGCCTCAAGTTGGCTGGAGTTTGTTTTGTGGAATATTTCTTACAGGACATTGGAGTGAGTTTGACTGCACAAAGAACTGAATAGATGCTTTGTGCAGGTTCCGCTAGCGGCTGGAGCTTGTTTTGTGCAGGCCCAGACCTTCAAGACAATTAAGTGGATGAATCTACACTTTTTTGTGTGTTTATTCCGCTTATGGGCTGGAGTTTGTTTTATAGATGATCTTCTGATGTGTAATTCTGTTTAAAAAAATTGTGTGGAAGCACCGACTTGAGCAATCTGATGGCAAGTTTGTCGCAGGGACTATCGGAGGCGTATATGGACTGTTTGAGTTTAGAGGGATGGACACCAATTGGTGATGTTGTGCGAGGGTTAATGCACATGTTTTTCTTTTTTTTGCTGGGGAAAGTTCGGGGTTGATTGTTGCACCAATGTGGAATGTGGTCTTTATAATTACATTTTTATCTAATTTCTCTACTATGTTAATGTCAAATACTAATATGAGTGGATTGTCACTCTCACATGGAATGTGAATGGTTGGGACACCCCATAAAAAGAAGGAAGGTTATTTATTTTCTTAAAAACGTAAGAAATAGGATATAGTGTTTCTTAAAGAAACACAAGTTTTCTGCAGGAAGCTGAACATTTTGGGAAGATATGGGATGGACATGTTTTCTTTAGTGCTGGCTCGAGTAAGAGCAGGGGAGTCATTACATTGATAAGTAAACATCTACAATTCAAATGTCTCCAACGGATTAAAGTTAAATTAGAGTCATTATTTTTTTTTTGAAATTCAGGGCAAAGGTTGATTTTGGCTAATATTTCTGCACATAACAATGTGCATTATAACAATATAATGTTGGGAGGAGACTTTAATCTATTGATGGATTCAGTCCTTGATCATAGTAAAGGAAAAGTGTGTAAGTCCCCTAGAGCAACATCTACGCTTCAGAGGATGTGTACAAATCTTGGTCTTACAGATATTTGGAGACTTTTGAACCCATATGGTAGGGTCTATACATTTGAATCCATATGGTAGGGACTATACATCTTAGTCTCTGATCACACTCTGGTGAGTTTAAAGGTGTTGCCACATACAGAGAAAAAAAAAAAAAAAGAATATAGTTGGTGTTTTAATGTTTCCTTTGCAAAATTCTGAGTTCCAACTAATTTTAAAGTCCGAAATCATTGTTTATATGGAGTCCAACTGGTCCTCATTATCTTCTGTGGGCGTGGCTTGTAGACACTTAAGGCATTTCTTAGGGGTCGGATCATACAGTATGCCTCATTCATCAAAAAATCCAAAGCATGAGAACTCGTGGAGTTGGAGGGAATATTAAAAGTGCCGAGGCAGAGCTGAAGCGCCAAATGTCGCCTGATGGCCTCAGAGAATTGACCCGATTGAAATACAGATATAATACTATTTTGTCATACTTTGAGTCGGGGACAAAGCAGGGAAGCTTTTGGCTAGATATATAAAGGAAAGAGTCTTTTTCTACCATTCCCTCAATTAAATCTGCTGCTGGTGAAATATTTACCATTGATATTAATAATACTTTTAAAGAAATCTATCTTGATCTTTATAGTTCCATGTTTTCGCCTACTGATGAAGATATTAGAAATTTTGTGGAACCATTAGATCTCCCTAAACTGTTGACTGAGCAAACATTTTTTATTGATTCTGGAGATAAACTTGGAGGAGCTTGGCGAGGTAATTAAGCCCTTACCTACAGGCAAGGCTCTGGGGTCTAAATTCTATTTAACTGGTCTAAATCTGAAACTTTGGCTCTGACAGCATACTGCCCGTGAAACAGCTTTTCATCTGACATCTTTCAGTGGCCCAAACAGGGCATTTAGTATTTGGGTATTTTATTCCCAGCAAATTTATGTGATTCAGTTAATTCAGAGTTAATTTTGACCATTTAAAAAAAAATTTGAGGGATGTGGGCAGGTGGGGTATGTTGGTTAATTGTATATGTTTTTAAGTCATCAAGTATTTTATTTGGACTGTTTGTTTATATGCGTGTCTGTTGTTATTTTATGTTTGACCACTGGAATGTATGTGTGGTTGCAGGTGGTGGGGGTACATAAATGTTAAAAGTTGTTTAAATTGAGTTCTATTTCATTTTTAGGAGGCAGTAACTGCATTACCCAAGCATAAAACAAACACAAATTAATGTGCATGTACCAGAAGCTAAACTGGTATGGCTGACATCCACAGATTGTCTACTAAATGTGTATACCCCACCTCCCTTAATGAGACAGGCTCAGGTTCCTGTGATAAGCCATTCCCTGCGTGTGGATGCAGCACAGGGCAAAGGTGATGAGGATTGCGCACATTAAGTGGTGAATGTGATGGTGTATCAGATGTGCATACTTCAGTGGGTGACGGGACAGCTGGAAAACATAATCAGAAGTAATATCATATGGACTAAATGAAAGGCTCAAAAGTACCAAAAAGCACCTGTAAAGAAATTGAGGTGTTAATTATTTGTGATGCGCCTGTGTTCATATATATTACTCACCGAGCAATCTTTTGTGACAGCTGTTTAGTGACCTGATCATGCAATAGCTTGAGATGTTTCTTTTCACTCTCATTCCTCTCAGTCTCTGCTCTTTTAAAGCTGATTATAACAATCTTCATGATGTTGTCGCAACTTTGACATTCTTGATTGAAACCGCTGCTGTAGATATAAAAGAGGTATTTAGCTTAAGCCAAGAGTAAAATATACATTGTCAATGTTAAAAACTGTGGCACCTAAAGACATTTAAGCATCACTGAGGTGAGCCAAAAGGTAAGATGTATGTTTTGTTAATTTAACGAGTTGTTTTATTTTTGGTAAGCACTGCTCTGGTATAGTTGAGGGAAAAGTGAGGACAAGTCAAAGAAATTTTGTATCACTTCTCACTTGACTTGTTAACACTTACATTAAGCCGTGGAAGGGAAGAATGTGACCAGAAGTGAAGATTATCATAACTTTTAATTCTGTTATTTTCTTATAAACATCATTAATTTAGCTTGGGAAGACATTAATGGCCGGACTGCAGTTGTGTCGATTACATTGGGACTATCAAAATTTGGTACCTGTTGACTTGCATTGTAATGGACCTACAGAGCTGAGATATTCTTCTAAAAATCTTTATTTGTGTTCTGCTGAAGAAAGAAAGTCATATTCATCTGTGATGGCATGAATATAATGAAAGAATTGTTATTTTAGGGTAAACTACTCCTTTAAGAGTTAGTTATATTGTTTTAATGCATTGTAAAATCCGCCTCTAAGCTTCAAAATTACCCATTTTGTCATTACAAGGAGTGAAGCAGAATTAACTGTACTTACCGATTTCTGTGGGCCCAAACTGCTGACTGATTTTACATCACTGGATTCTGTTGACGGTTCATTTAAAGACTGGAGAAATATGAGACCAAGAAACACATTAGCAATTAATGACAGGAAAAGGCATCATATATTGCTGCTTATGAATTCTAGCATTTTCTTTATGGTACCTTGGCTCTCCACGGCCAGTCCGAAGTCGCCATAGTTGTAAGTGATTTCTTCACCTGGTAAAATGTCTCAGCACAGCAAATAGACAAAGATGAGGCTTTTTCTTCACTTCAACAGTTCTCATTTTGCAAGTTGGATTTTTGTGCTCATCGCTGACAAGTCTTCCCAGGGACTTGTCTTCCTTGGATGCATCCATACTATATAAACACACACACTTACCATTAAATGTATGCAAGACATATACAGAAGTGTTTTTCACATCTACAGTCTGTTTTATATTAAAGGCACAGTTCACTATAATTCTCTCATCATTTACTCGCCTCATATGACTTTCTGTCTCCTGTGGTAATCATTTTTGACGTGTTTTGGTCCTTACAATGTAAGCCAATGGAGTCCAAAGCTTTCAAGCTCAAAAAGGTTATAAAGGAAAACATACAGCTGCTCAAAAAAATTTAATATTGTGGAAAATTCATTCAAAAAGTGGAACTTTCTATATTCTAGATTCATTTCACATAAAAAATTATTGTTGCAATCTTGATGATTACTGCTTACAGCTCATAGAAATAAAAAATCCAGTATCTCAATATATTAGAATACAGAATTTATAATACAGAAATATCAACCTGAGAAGAGTTTTAATCAGCTAATTAACTCAAAACACCTGCAAAGGTTTCCCAGCCTTTAATCTCCGCCTGGTTCAGTACACACAACCACAATCATGGGGAAGACTGGTGACTTGACAGTTGTCCAGACGACACTCATTGACATCCTCCACTAGGAGGGTAAGCCACAGAAGGTCATTGCTGAATGAGTGCTGTTCCATTCCAAGACCAGAGACAACGCCAGAACCGCCTTACCTGGGTTAAAGGAGAAGAACTGGACCGTTGCTCAGTGGAGAGGCCAGTGTGAAGTTTCCACAGTCAGTGATGATATGGGGTGCCATGTCATCTGCTGGTGTTGGTCCACTGTTTTCTCTCAAGTCGAGAGTCAATTCAGCCGCCTACCAGGATATTTTAGAGCAATTCATGCTTCCATCTGCTGACAAGGTTTTTGGAGATGCTGATTTCCTTTTCCAGCAGGACTTGGCACCTGCCCACAGAGCCAGAACTACAAGTAACTGGTTTTCTAACAATGGTATTACTGTGCCCAACAATACAGACAAGCTGATGGCCGCTATCAAAGCATCCTGTGCTTCCAGAACACCTCGGCAGTGCCACAGACAGATTGCCTCCATGCCACTTCACATTGATGCAATAATTTGTGCAAAAAGAGCCCTGACCAAGTATTGAGTGCATAAATTAAAATACTTTTCAGAAGGTTGACATTTCTGTATTATAAATTCTTTATTCTAATATTTTGAGATACTGGATTTTTATTTCCATGAGCTGTAAGCTGTAATTATCAACATTAAAACCAAAAAAAAAAATTTCATGTGTAAGGAATCTAGAATATATGAAAGTTCCAATTTTAACTTTTCCATGATATTCACATTTTTTAGATGCACCTGTACCTCTCAAGTGTTTAGTCCATGTCTTCTGAAGTGATAAAATTAGCTTTGGGTGAGAATTCAACCCAAATATGTCATTATTCTCTATAAATCCTCCGCTGTAGTTCATGAGAGAAGCTGGTTTACGGTTGTTTGCACTTGACACATGTGCAGAGCACTCTACATTTCAAATGTGAAAGGAGTTATTCATGAATAAAGATTTATAGGGAATGATGACTTAAATTGGGAGTCAGATAGAATAAGAATGAGTAAATGATGAGAGAATGATCATTATTGGTAAAATTGGCCCTTTTACTCTCTTGAAGAAAAAGATCTCTTTGAGCTTCCCTGCTACATCAAGTCAACAGTTCTTGATGTACTTACCACCAATATTTTCCATGCCACTGAAAATCAAACAAGAATGTGCTCTCAGTTTCAGTGTAGTTTTTAGTTCGCTCAAGACTCTCCTTGAACTCAGAAGTTCACCTCTGTATTCAAGAACAAAGTCTCCTCTGCAGAAAGATTCAGTGGTGAAAACGCCACGCCTAAAGCAGAAAAAACATTATTTTGATTACTGTTACAGGGTGTCTGCAATCTCATTTAATAAGTAAAATGGAAATATCTGAAATGTACTAACATTTTACTAATTCAACAGTTCAGCTGCAATACAAAAGTAATCCAAAGTACTTATATTTGAATTGTCTTGCCTTTATATTTGCTGATGTACTGCTCTTGAAGACCAGGCTTTTCAGTTTCAAATATGATGTTATCTTCAGCATCCTGCTGAGGTCTTCTACGCCTTTTACGGATAGCCAGCATGCTGAATTCCACACATAGGGCAATTTTCATGAGGGAAAAACGATTATATAAAATTAATGGAATAAACAAGCATAATTACAATGTAAAAAATATCTTAGAAAGAATTGTTCAATCAAAAAGAGAGAGAGGGAGAGAGAGAGAGAGAGAGAGAGAGAGAGAGAGACTCCAAATTAAATAATGACAGAATGTTGATTTACATTGGGGTTTAATCCCACTGGTCACAACTGTGATCACACTTTGCTTCCATGTTTGTGGAGTATTACAGTAAGAGGTAAGATATAAATAATGATATACACCAAACTATTTCATTTCTACTTCACCACAGAAAGATAATGTCCTCAAAGCAAAATATGTTAAAATACAAATAGCAAATTTGGTACCTTAGGTACTGCTATTAATGCATTTCTAAGATTTACACTGAATTATATCCATCAATACACAAATGTGACTAGTGGGAAAGCACAAACTTAATTGGCTTAATTGTTTAATCGTCAACTTCATAATTAAACAGGTTCAACTAACAATTGACATGAAGAACACAAGTGAATACAACGCTAAACATCGATTTATTAGTCAAGAATCTCTTATTGTATATTTTTATGACAAGACATCTTACCTTTTCTTCCTTAATGAGCGTGTTCAGTGTTGTCGTTCGCGGAAAAACTGTCTTCGCTCCATTAGACGTCATTGTCACGTGTCTGAATTCCCGGAAAACGAGGTTTGTCACGTGTTAAACTCGCAATGACACACATTCATACTAACGATTTCTGCCATATACGATATAAATATTATGTTTAGTCTTGTAGGAAGCTTTTCTGAAATTAAATGTTTAGACAAATATTCTGATAACGTCTTTTTTTCTTATTCTGATACAGATTTTGCCAACTATGTATTTTTATAGTGCAAACACAGGACATTTAAATGCTAAAATGCATAATCTCATGTTCTCATGAAAACTGACATTCTACCTTTCGTTTAGTTGAAAAACGCCACATATCAAATGTCTTTCAAAACATAATTAATCTCATCGCGTTACTGTGTAGTGACGTCACTGCATCTCACGGTCAGCGCGAGAGCGCCCATCCCCCTTCAAGACTTTTCCGCGGGCAAATCAAGTGCTTCTGAGTGAAAGCAGAGTGGGGAGGGGGTTAATTGAGGTGTCTCCAAACTTACACTTCACTTGCAATCTTATGTTCTGTTCATTCTAATAAATCAATGGCATTTCCTATTAAATACAAAGTTAGAAAAGTGGCTATGTCTAGTAACATTTCTTTTTAATTGCTTTATTTACACAATAATTTAAATTATCAATATTCTTATGAGTATATCTACTTTATCTTTTTGAGCACGTCTAATTTTCTTTCCCTTTTGAGCATGTCTACTTTTCTTGCTTTTTTCAATTTTTTGAGCTGTGAAGTTTTTGCATGTGAAGTTTTGCTCTGATAGGCAGCAGTGATCAGGTGTGTGGGGAAGGGCAGCCTACACTGACCTGTATCTGATACACTGCACAAATATCTATCTTAAATCATCTTGATTTCTGATTCCTTAAATACCATTATTGTAAGAAACTATGTAATATGGACATAACTTGGCTGATGGTTATTCTGCATCAAATCATCAAATTATTTTTATTTATTACTTAAGAATACATTTCCCAGCTTAATCACTTTGTCACATGAAAAGCAGCATACAGTCCTCTTGCGATACATAAATAAAATAATCTACTTTTAAGGGTTAGGTAAGAATTCAACTGAGATTTGCTTCAAGACAGTAAATTAATCTCCATGTCTTTTAATATAATTATAGTATATACACACATATACATATATATATATTTGTATATATATATATTGTGTGTATGTATATATATATATATATATATATATATATATATATATATATATATATATATATATATATAAATAACAAAGTGTTAATGAAAAATATAATAAGTGTTGTGCTGTTCATTGCTCGTCTCTGTACTGCTCTCATTGAGGCGGGGAGGGGTGCGGTGCTTCCGCGCGGCTGAAAGATACCAAAATAATTGAAGTGGGGAATACAATGTTTAAAAAGATCACTAATAAAATCAAGCGATTTCGATTTTAACACATCCTTTACAGGCATATTTTCATTGAATACATCCAGGTGCATACACATACTTTTAAAAACGTTAATAAATGTAAATATTTGTCCCCTCTCTGAGAAGACAATGATTGCTTTGCAAAGACACGTGCTTATGTGTCGATCACCTTCCTATTTTAAATATTGTTTATACATTTATCTTTAATAAACTAATATCTAAATTTCAGTACAATCCAATTGACTGCACTGCATCGTTCGCGCCGCCTCCGTCTCGGTAATTCTCGGTAACTCTCGGTAAACGGGGAGGGGTCAGTCCGTAGTGTGGCAGATAAGGATCGGGATTAGAAAACATTTTGGACATACGATTTTAAATCTCCCAGTGCTTAACCAAAACCACTCTATTTTTATTTACTCACTAATGATTTACAATGTAATGTTTTAGTGCAAACACACGACATTTAAATGCAAAAACGAATTGTGTAATACATACATAATCTCATGTTCTCATGAAAACTGACATTCTACTTTTTTCTTTTAGTTGAAAAACGCCACATATCAAATGTCTTTCAAAACATAATTAATCTCATCGCGTTACTGTGTAGTGACGTCACTGCATCTCACGGTCATGCGAGAGCGCCCATCCCCCTTCAAGACTTTTCCGCGGGCAAATCAAGTGCTTCTGAGTGAAAGCAGAGTGGGGAGGGGGTTAATTGAGGTGTCTCCAAACTTACACTTCACTTGCAATCTTATATTCTGTTCATTCTAATAAATCAATGGCATTTCCTATTAAATACAAAGTTAGAAAAGTGGAAAAGTGTCTAGTAACATTTCTTTTAATTGCTTTATTTACACAATAATTTAAATTATCAATATTCTTATGAGTATATCTACTTTATCTTTTTTGAGCATGTCTACTTTTCTTGCTTTTTTCAATTTTTTGAGCTGTGAAGTTTTTGCATGTGAAGTTTTGCTCTGATAGGCAGCAGTGATCAGGTGTGTGGGGAAGGGCAGCCTACACTGACCTGTATCTGATACACTGCACAAATATCTATCTTAAATCATCTTGATTTCTGATTCCCTTAAATACCATTATTGTAAGAAACTATGTAATATGGACATAACTTGGCTGCTGGTTATTCTGCATCAAATCATCAAATTATTTTTATTTATTATTTAAAAATACATTTTCCAGCTTCATCACATTACTTTGTCACATGAAAAGCAGCATACAGTCCCTTATGCATACATAAATAAAATAATCTACTTTTAAGGGTTAGGTAAGAATTCAAATGAGATTTGCTTCAAGACAGTAAATTGTATATATGTATGTGTGTATATATATATATATATATAATAAAGTGCTCCTCTGTGGAGATCATCAAGAGCACCAAATTCCTTGGTGTTCACCAGGCGGAGAACCTCATCTGGTCCCACAACACCAACTCTATTACCAAGAAAGCCCAGCAGTGTCTCTACTTTCTTCGAAGTCTGAGGAAAGCACATCTCCCACCCCCATCCTCACAACATTCTATAGAGGGACTATTGAGAGCATCCTAAAGCAGCTGCATCACTGCCTGGTTTGGGACTTGCACCATTTTGGACCGCAAGCCCTGCAGAGGATAGTGAGGACAGCTGAGAAGATCATCGGGGTCTGTTTTCCTCCATCAAAGACCTTTACACTAAACGCTGCATCCAGAAAAGCAACCAACATTGTGGATGATCCACACTCCCTCACATAAACTATTCACCTTCCTGCCGCCTGGCAAGAGGTACCGAAGCATTCGGGCCCACACGGCCAGACTGTGTAACAGCTTCTTCCCCAAGCTATCAGACTCCTCAATACTCAGAGACTGGTACTAACTGTATATGGTAGAACGACAATAAAACCACATGACTTAACCTGAACATCACAGTGTAGTATGTCACTTTTTTTTATTTACTGCAAGCCACTTTGCTTACCCTGGACATTGGTTTGAAAACTGGCTAAAAAGAAACACATTTATCAAGAAAGTCAGTCTATTTTTCTTTTGAAGATGAAGGCTATTCCATGCACCACTACTTTAAAGAATAAAACAATCTGAATTAACAGAGAAATGGACAAGCCAGATGCACAACTAGTACACAAGTCCATCAGACTCTCTAGATAACTCCAAGACAAATCCTAGACCTGTACATGCAAATACCAGTTTTATTCTGCAACATTTAGAAGAGAAGAATTTTAGGTAGACTTAAAAGAAAAAAAGTGCCTGACACTGGCTAATAGGAAAAAGATAGAACATGCAATTTAAATAATGAACTGATAAATGATTAATCCATTCAAATGTCTCTATTCTGTACAAAGTTTGAGATGTTGAGCTGTTGTTAAACGCTTGACTGTCATAAGGTGTTCACTTGAAGATCTAGAATAAACTGACTGCTAGGAATGCCTGAGGTGTCAATGCTGCAAGTGTAGGATTCTTGAACACAGCATTTATTTTAATTAAATTAGTCATTTTTAACAATATAAATGTCTTTACTGCATTTCTTGTTAAATTTAAAGCATCTTTGATTAATAAAAGTATAATTTACTTACAAAAACATACAAAGTTCATAGTGATCCCAAACTTTTGAATAGTAGTTTATCTGTATACTTGTATCTAGTAATTTGTAAGTATA
The DNA here is from genome assembly GCF_025860055.1 of Xyrauchen texanus. Taxonomy (NCBI): domain Eukaryota; kingdom Metazoa; phylum Chordata; class Actinopteri; order Cypriniformes; family Catostomidae; genus Xyrauchen; species Xyrauchen texanus. The sequence continues at coordinate 40,169,994 of NC_068286.1, forward strand.
CACATATCTATACTTATACAGTATATGCATACTTAGTGATATTGCACAATTGGTCACTGTACTTTTAAAAACTTTTTTATTTCATTTTTTTGTATTGTATTTTTTCCTGCATTAAATAAATATTCAAAATAACCACTCCAGCAAAGGGTGCAATATTTCCTGTTAATTTCCACTTTTGGCTTTTGTAACATTGTACATCTTTAATCTAAAATGTTGCCACAGACATTTCACAAATGATTTGAACATTGATTATGATTTGAACAGTCAATATGGACAGGCTCTACACATCATTCAGAATAAATGTATTACCCTCAGTTATGAAAAGCAATTAATTGTCAATCAGGCAGTCTGCACCTTCTCCCCTGCCAACAGTTTTTGTGACTTTTAGCTCCTGCAACAGGGGAACTTTTTACCCCAGTACTATCCTTGCCAAAATTCAATGTTTATTGAAAAACTTTTATTTAATCACCTTCAACAAAACTCTTTTGTCTCAAAATACATAGAATCATTTCAGGTATTCTAATTTTCTACATCAATTTGCAGCATTTTTAAACATTATAGTTAGTGATTTTTTTCACTAAATTATATTAAATTATAAATTATATTAGCTACATTAAAATAATAATAACAATAATAATAATAAAATAACAAAGCAGCCAAGTATGTCAACAGGAACAACAGGGAAATTAACTATTAAATAAGAATTGTGTTTAAAGTTAAGCTTCTCCTTGTAAAATAAATAGGGCTGGCCCATGGTAGTTGTTTCTTTTCATTCTTTTCTTTGAAGTAAAAGTTAATATGCTAAATGATTTCTTTCGCCAGAAGTCTGTTATGGGTCTTGAAGGCACAGAACTAATGACACTGGGTCTAATTCTAGTTAGATATCAAGTTTATTTTCTGTTTCCAAAAGCTTTTGTAACTTATAACATGACCACGCATAATGTGTTTTAGCTACATTGGTGAAAATGAGGATTACAATAATGACTACAACTGTGTGATGTACAGTATGTAACAAAAGTGTTAATTTTGAATTGCTGTTGTTTGAATACACAATACATATTTTCAGACAGGGTTTCAAATGTCCTAAAATTTCTCAATATCAATTGCAGTCACTCCTCTACAGATTTAATCCTCTGTGTGATGAAATTAAACACAGCACCATAAAATAAACTAATAGTCATCCGCCTTGGTATTGAAAACAACATGTTCTAGTTAATAACGGTCGATGCTGTATAATAATTTGATAGGAAACAAAAAGACAACTTGGCTGCTGGTTATTCTGCAATCAATTATTTAAATGTATTACTTAAGAATACATTTCCCAGCTTAATCACTTTGTCACATGAAAAGCAGCATATATCCCTTGCAATAAATAAATAAAATAATCTACTTTTAAGGGTTAGGTAAGAATTCAACTGAGATTTGCTTCAAGACAGTAAATTAATCTCCATGTCTTTTAATATAATTATAGTATATACACACATATACATATATATTTGTATATATATATTTGTGTGTGTACTGTGTATATATATATATATATATATATATATATATATATATATATATATATATATATATATATATATATATATATAACAAAGTGTTAATGAAAAATATAATAAGTGTTGTGCTGTTCATTGCTCGTCTCTGTACTGCTCTCATTGAGGCGGGGAGGGGTGCGGTGCTTCCGCGCGGCTGAAAGATACCAAAATAATTGAAGTGGGGAATACAATGTTTAAAAAGATCACTAATAAAATCAAGCGATTTCGATTTTAACACATCCTTTACAAAGGCATATTTTCATTGAATACATCCAGGTGCATACACATACTAAAAACGTTAATAAATGTAAATATTTGTCCCCTCTCTGAGAAGACAATGATTGCTTTGCAACGACACGTGCTTATGTGTCGATCACCTTCCCTATTTTAAATATTGTTTATACATTTATCTTTAATAAACTAATATCTAAATTACAGTACAATCCAATTGACTGCACTGCATCGTTCGCGCCGCCTCGTCTCGGTAATTCTCGGTAACTCTCGGTAAACGGGGAGGGGTCAGCTCCGGTAGTGTGGCAGATAAGGATCGGGATTAGAAAACATTTTGGACATACGATTTTAAATCTCCCAGTGCTTAACCAAAACCACTCTATTTTTATTTACTCACTAATTATTTACAATGCAATGTAAAATATAATGTGATTTATCCTTATATTCTTTCATGTAAATAAGAACTTCCTTCCGCCATCTTTAAGGATGACGTAATTGGCTTCTGATTGGTCAGATTGACAAGGTATTAAGTAAGTGCAGTTTCTATAAGAGCCACTGAGTGCGCTGTGTCGAAAAATTCTTACTGGCTTCTGATTGGTCAGATTCCTGAAAGTGTGTATAAAATCGGAAGTGCAGTTCTCTTAGGGGCGCTGTGTTATACACAAATTGGTGGGGGATACACACTTCAGGTACACAAATCACTTAAAAGTGTTTTTTGGGACAAGTGAGATTTTAATGCTGGGGACCATTTTAAAGCATGCTGAATACGATTATATGGTCAAACAAATGAGGACACACAAAAGTCCCAAATTGTCAAGGTGGTGCT